>NC_045439.1:136672701-136972701 GCF_002776525.5 Piliocolobus tephrosceles | reverse complement strand
GATAACAAATTCTATGCCAACGACATTATTTCCTATTAGATTCCCAGAGTCCACCTTCTTATTTCATCTCCCAAGTTGCCTGAAAATTTTGCAGCTTCATTTCCTTATTTTTTCTGAAAAGACAAATTTCCCAGTGTCCTGAATGACACTAGTATAGGCTTCCCAACTGCAGAACTGAAGCAGAAGGTTGCCTGTGATTTAAGAAGCAACTTTGAGAGGGAGGACTCGTGTGTGTGTGTGTGTCTGTGTGTGTGTGTGTGAGAGAGAGAAAATGTGTGTGTGTGTGTGTGTATGTATGTATGCATGTGTTAGTTTTCCACCAAGAACCTGCCCAGGGAGGAAACTCAAGAGAAAACTGTATTGTATATAAGAAGGCCATCAATTGTTGGCTAGGCTGGGGACCTGCAACTTTTGCCTTGGTGTCAGGGAGTACAGAAAGACACTGATCCTGAAAGCTAGACTCAGTGATCTAGATAAAGTAACCCAGGTACAACCTGGGCCAACTGTGGATTCTGAAATCTATTACAGTTACAAACGTCTTCACTGGAAACCATGCTTCAGATAAGCCAATAGTCACAGGGATGTTCCATCATAGTCACCTAAACCTCCTGACTGGCTATGAAATAATTTTTGCAGCATAAGAGGAGAGACCTGCTCAGTTTGATAGTCATTTTGTATGGAACAGAGAATGCAATTTAATTTTCTTCTACTTGGGTTTTGGCTTCGAGTTACTCCAGTCCTGTTTGCAAGGATGTAACATGTGCTTAAGTCTTGGACTGGTTGGAGAAGATGCAGGCATGTGAGAACTGCATGGAGAGAAAGTCATTTGGTATGTGCTTATTGGTGCTTTGCAGAAACCCCCTAAAATGTTTTAAGCCACTCACTGAGGGTAGCCCTGCTTATAGAGGTTTCTGTGTGGTATCAAATTACTGAGAACTGGAGTAGATAAGGGTGTGTACAGGAAATTAAAACCTCTGACACCTCTAGATGATTAGATTGAGGCATACATACAAATATATTCGAATTTCCTCAGGTTGAAAACTGAGAAAAGGCCAGTCTAGTTTCCTGGGTGGGGCACCAAGGGTGTTCCTATGAAGAAGGGGTAGGTATTTCCCTATTTAGAGTTATAGAAAAATAAGTTTGAGGTTGTGGTGACAAAATAATGACATCGATGACTGAGTGTGGTTAATGAGGCTCTGTCTCACTGCTTTGTAGTCACACTTTTTCAGCTTGAGAAGTCAGTGGGCTTGCAATTAATGGGTGAGGTGAAACTGCTAGATTTGTTATTCCTTTTTTTCTAAAGAAACATCATTTTGAAGATGAGTTTTTGCATATTCAACCCAGAAGCAGACAGCTGAGGAAACTGTCTGTTGACATTTTCAACAGAGACATTTTTGAAGTCCTTGTCAAATTACTATGATGACTAAGGTAACCATATTTTATTTAATCAAATTATTTTATATACTTATGCTTACTCAAAGTGACAAATTCCTTGCCATTTCCATAATTACTATGTAGCCCCAGGTAGTAAGAAATAAAATTACCTTGATTTTTTCCCCTTATAGTTTAGTTTAAAATGTTAATTATTAAGGGAAAAAGATATTTCTGAAAATTCTTTTCATCCAGCCTTGTGTATTTATCTTTGTTTCTGAGGGAGTTTTTGTTGGCGTACTTAACAATGGGAGAAATGAATTAGTTGTAAAATGAGCCAGGTCTCTATCCTGCATTTTGTTAACTCTTCCCCTCATTCAATTTTAGACACCTTATGAAAAGGATCGCCGAGAGGCCTCTCTGCAGCAGCACCGCCTTGCTAATCAATTGCCCAGCATTTGCAGCTCATCTTGCGTGCTGCTGGAATCAGGTTTTCTATTACGCTGCATGGGCTGCTTCTTGCACAAAGTCATTGGTGAACTGCTGGGCAAAGGCAGCCTCACCAAGAGGGTCTCTGTGAATTTATTTTGCACACCTAAAAGCAAACTTTGAGGTGCTGCCTTGATCACGGAATGTATTCTCTTAACAGATTGGCCTGGATGAACAAGGGTAGTATTGCAAAAATGATGAGGATACAGATGCATTTCATGCAGAAATAGTGAAGAATAAAACTCCCTACTAGCTGCATTTCTCTGGCTTTAGTTCTAGCTTGCGCAGATTTCACTACATGTATCATTTAATAAGCATGTTTCTCTAAAGTGGAGTCAAAGTACCTCTCTTTTGCATGTGTATTCTGTACGTTGCTGTATGCATTGCGTATTTACATACGTGTTCATGTACAGGGTTGTATGCAATGAATATTGTATGCCATACTCTTTGAAGGTGCAAAGGGACATTTCAATGGTAACTTTGATTGTGTGGTTGACACACGGATTTGGGACCCGTTCTTCCCTGAAGAAAATCTCTGTATTTTCTTGCCTCTCAGAAATGCCTTTGATAATCTGTAGGCTAGAAAGATAGCATCTTTGCTCTTTCAATTTACTTTTATTTTCGGTTTCTTTGTCTGTGTCTGCAAAATAGATATAAATGGGAAAAACAGTGGAATCATGGACCTTGGTTCATGGGATAAATGAATTGATGTGTTCAAAGACGCTTGTATTTTATGTAGCCTAAGTGTTTATGTGTTAGCATGAGACAAATTATTGTTTAATGGTTAAAACTCCAAGTTAAATGATTACAGTTCCAAGGTGGAGAATGGCAAGTGTCTGTGGCAGCTGTCGCTTATTCGATGAGTGTCAGAAGACTGGGATTCATGCCTATGTCCTTCCCTTACCTGCTCTGTGACCTTGAACTGTTTTACTTAACCTCTCTGCGCCTCTCTTTTTCATTTTATAACTGGGATTATACTAGTACCCACCCTCTTGTTTTGCTGTGAGGATGAACTGAGTCAGTACATGTAAAGCACCTTGAACAATATCTGGCACATAGTGAGTGCCCAGGAAATATTAGCTATTACTATTAATAATAATATGGTTATGCATATTTACTGCAAACATAATAACTATGTAGCCCCAACTGATGAGAAATAAAATGTTTCAATCCAACTTTGGTTTTGGTTTAGTGAATTACATATTCAAGTAGTTTCCTATTCTGCATGAACATTTTTGTCTGGGAGGTAAAAAGTTTTTAAGGGCAAGTAATAAGCAAAATATCAGTTGCTAATTCTGTTTATTCCCTTATAAATATAGCAATCCATTTCATCTTAAAGATGCTGTAAAAATTAGTCACATGGGAGAGGAGCCCACTGCAGGAATGGTGATTCATGTTGATCATTTACAGTCCATGAGTACTTGAAGGAGGTTAAAGCAGGGCAGGCAGGACTGGCTGGGAGGGGCAGGTGCCCTGATGCTTCACTTTGGGAGGTCCTCAATATCTCTTGCTATGGTCTATGGCCACTGGGTGCTGAAGGCTGCGGGTAGGTGGAAAGAATGTTAGACTTGGAGTTGGAAGACCTGGATGTGAACTTAGACTTGCTACTTCCCAGCTCCTGGCAACTTGACTTACCTGAGCCTCAATGGCCTCATCTGAAAAATGGGGATAATGATAGAGCTTATCTTACAGATGCTTGTGAGATTTAAACAAATAGTCATGTGATAGAGTACTTCTCATAGGGTACGGTAATCCATAGTTGCTATAACAGTAGTGGTATAACCCTGCTCGTTGACATTAGCACCAACAAAAGCCCGTCCTAGGGAGCTGAGGATTTGGAATATTATGCGAGGCCAAGGCTTCTGTTTCCTAAACTGGTGATCTGGGCTCCTGAAGCTTGCTCTGCTTCACTGGCTGAAAGGCTGAGTGACCAATTCAAGGGATCCCAAGGTGTCAGGAGAGGGAGGACAAAGGGACATATGTTGTGGACATATGCTGCCCTCCAGGCAGCCTTGTTTAAAACGTGCCTCCGCAGAGCTCAGCCTTGGATGCCCAGAGTGGCTCAGGTCTCACGCCTTGTCTGCTGCCTTCACCTCACCTTCTCTTGCAGTATTAAGTGGACTCTGGCAAGCAGGTCTGTGGGCATTTCCCTACTCTTGGTCTTTTTTTTGGTTTCTCATAAGCAGAACAAGGGACGTGTTCCTCCAATCTGGTTTCCCGTCCCGTGGATTCATCCATCTTGGCTTATGGACATACTTTTTGCACAACACCACTCCTGTTCCTTCTGTAGTCTTAGAAGCAGCCTTTCTACCCCCAGTCTGGTCACACCTGTCCTTGCAAAGGATAGAGAAGGAACTGGGCCTTTCTCAGTGAATCAGGTGGCAGTGTATGTTTTAGGTGAGTTTTTACATTCGCCTTCAAATGCCACAGGCTTCAGGAGAGAATCTGTACTCAGAAGACCACAGAGCCCTAAAGCCCGGTCACTCTGACGACTTTGCTGAGGGAGTAACTGTGTGTAAAGCACTGAATCTTGTGCAGCCACAGGTGTGGAGTGAGCAAGCCTGGGGAGCCTTCATCCGTGAGTTCCAGTGACAACACAGAGACTGGAAACATTCCCGTGGATGTGCACAGAACCTCAGCAGTTGGTGACTCCCAACTTCTTTATTTAGGTTCATTCTTTGTGGTTTTGAGTCGAGCGCCTCTGCAAAGGGAAGCCCTTACTAACTGAGGACTTAGCAGCTCAATTGTTTAGTGGAAACGGTGTTACCAGCCTCGTTATTTCCCATATGACTGGGCATTCCTCTTTAAACACGGATTAGTTGGTCATTAGTATTTTCCTGGACTTAGACAGAAGTTGCACTTATTCCTCCTAGTCAACACACATGGAAAATATTTAAACATAGGCTGCCATAAGCCCCACTTTTGTTGTTGTTATTTCGAGACAGGGTCTTGCTCCATCGTCCAGGTTGGAGTGCAGTGGCAGGATCACAGCTCGACCTCCCAGGCTGAAATGATCCTCCCACCTCAACCTCCTAAGTAGCTGGGACTGCAGGCACATACCACCAAGCCTGGCTAATTTTCTTATTTTATTTTATTTTTTTGTAGAGATGGGGTGTGGGGTGGTTTCACCATGTTGCCCAGGCTGGTCTTGAACTCCTGGACTCAAGTGATCCACCTGCCTTGACCTCCCAAAGTGCTGGGATTGCAGGTGTGAACCATGGTGCCTTGCCAGCCCTGCATTTTTCAGTGGGGTAGGGTGGGGCGGGTGGGACGGGAAGAAGTGTGAACTCATCTTTCCCCTTTGCCCTCATGATTTCCTTTATAAATACCCCTGCCATGCCTCTTCAGTACTCTCCTTTTCATGAATGTAATAGCCCAAGTGGCATTTTAAGTTATCTGGTAATGGACACAGCGCACTGACTGTAATGATGAAGTCTTATTTTTTTAATTAATTTTTTTTTTTTTTTTGAGACAGTCTCACACTGTCCCCCAGGCTGGAGTGCAGTGGTGCGATCTCAGCTCACTGCAACCTCTGTCTCCCGGGTTGAAGCAATTCTCTTGCCTCAGCCTCCCCAGTAGCTGGGACTACAGGTGCGTACCATCACCCGGCTAATTTTTTGTGTTTTTTTTTAGTAGGGATGGGGTTTCACAATGTTGGCCAGGGTGGTCTCAAACTCCTGACCTCAAGCGATCCACTCACCTCAGCCTTAGCGTTGGTTCTTGTTAAAATCTTTGCCCTCTGAAAATTCTGAGAATAGGCTGTGCCCATAAGCCCATCCCAATAGGCAGTGATGTGACTACCACATTTGTTCTGCCAGGTTGTCCTTTGGGACAACTTTTGGGTGTCTGGATAACGAACCTGTCCAGATAGCCCTTGAGACTTTCTTGGTAGCTCTAAAGACTGTTCTGGCTCTCCATCCGTGGATACCTAAGTTTCTAGTTGTGCAGAGTCTGAAGAAATGAGCAGGGGCTGATCAGGCTTTCAACAAATGGTTCCAGAGAAAATAATAGAAGGCAAACTAAATCACTGCTCATATAACTACAGGAACTTGAGGAAGTTAGAAGTGATTATTTTTACCTCCATTTCTGCACTTGCAAGGTTGCTGTAGGGAGAAGTGTCACAATGATGTTTTTCATTTAAAGACTACTGTAAATATTCATGGGAATGGCTATTGTCTTTCACCCCCTTTGCAAGAGGCTTATGTAAAATAGGCAGGCTGTTTCTAATTGTTGAATTTGTCTCCCAACTTCAGCTGATTAGAAGGAGAAATTACCACCTTGAATATAAGCAGGTTGAAATTGGGAGAGCTGCCCTCGGCTGATTATATAAGCTATAAAATACAGCACCTGAAGTCTTGTGTTTACTCTGCAAAGAATTCCCCTAATGAAGATGAAAATTTCTAAGCAGCATGGACCCATATGTGTTTATTATGTAATATTCAATTATGGCGATCCAGCCTGTAAAATAAACAATGGGGTTGATTAGTTAATCTCTTTGTTGGCTTTCGGGTCAGAGAATTGTTTAAAGTAGATCCACAGAGCCACCTACAGCTGTCCCCCTGGAACTCGGCTGGCTGCGGTGTCAGCACCAGTTCCCCTTCTCTCCAGTGGTGCAGGAGGCTTGTCCTGGGTCTGTGATCACTGTAGCTTTCAAGGTTGTGGAGGGCAGGCCTCCCTTAAGGCTGGCTTTCAAGGTTGCTTGTGCAGTGTAGTGGGTTGGTCGTTGAGTACAACCACTGCCAGTTGTGACAACACCATCCTTTGGCCGTTTCATTTCTCAAAGTGCTGCTGTGATAGCACTCGGAATTTGCTGTGTCTTGTGGGGATGATTTGCATAAGCAGCATGTATTCCAGTGTGACACATCACACTATCCTCTTCTTGAAGCTATACATGCGTGGGGTGCACAGCACACCACACGGTCAAGTTCAGATTTCCATCCTCCTCCTGAAATGTAGGAAAGGAGCTTTTTTTTTTTTTTTTTGGCCAAAGTGATGATTGAGGAGAAGAAACTTAAAGGGAGCCAGACCCATGAAGCAGATGTAGAAGAGCTTCAGACAAGCCTCTCCTATCCTTATGCAAAAAATTGAGGGCAGGACCCCTGACATATTGTGTGGCATGTTGTATCGCCTCCCCAGTACTGGTAAATACTTATGTAGATTGGGAAGCTTAACATGCCAATGACAGTTTCTCAGCCAGCCAAAGGGAGGATTTCTTTTGGAAACAAAAACCATAAATTGGCACCATTCCTTTACCTTTGCCAAGCTGTATATATGCATTAGGGAGATGCATATAAATAGATCAAAAAGCCAGTGTGCAGTTTTGCAGCTTTGCAGCTTGCACTTGATGGAAGCAGATGGGGAAGGTTCTCCTTGCTGCACAGGCTCAGAGTGGCACGTGGAGCCAGCAGTGCTTGGGCTAAATCCAAATACAACCTTGTTCAGTTTCTAGAGATGGACATGTGGAATCAACTGTCCAACAGGCATATTGTTTCTGTGTCCCAGGGTTGGCCTGTTTTTAGGTCTTCTTAAGTATAACATTGTAGAATCTCTGCATTTGTTGCTTTCATGTTAGGCAAAATCAGGGCACAGTATTGAGGCACTTACCCAAATGTGCAGCCCCACCCTCCCGAGCCAGCTCACATTCCCTGGCAGGTATAAGCAGGTGAGCAGTCAGGAAGCAAAGACAACTGATAGTTTTATTTTGGGGAATAACAATTATAAATAAGTATAAATAAAAATATTGTTTTGGTGAATGCTGGGGAAAAATTACTTCTCTTATTCTCTTTCAAAATGTTCCTCCTCTTTTTTTTTTGGTCTAAATAGGCTTAATGCTTTCTAAGAGGCACCCTACCCATCCTCAATGGAGTGAGCAGATAATATATATACATTTATATTTATTTGCCTTCTGATACTTAGGATTTCATTGGGGAATACTTCTGTATTTAAAAATAATAGTGACAGGGAGGTGATTAAAAATAGCTCAAGGGCTTGTGGCACCCAAGGCTATCAGGGCAACTATTTTGTGTGACAAGTGAAACATTTAAATCCCCCAAAAGGAAGCTGAGTGTTCTCTTGTTGCGGTCTGTCGCCTTGGTGGCTACTTTTTGCACCCAGTGAGCCGAACTGGGATGGTCACAGGTGTTCATTTCCGCTCTGTCACCTCCTGATTGTTTGTTTTCTTCCTACCTCCCTCCACTGGCCCCTGACCCCATCAGTGTCACGCCTCACCATCCCTGACAGGATGTCACAGTCACATGGATGGGGCCTCTGGGAGTCAAGACCTAGGCCATTCCTGAGTGGGACCATCATGCCAGGCATTTGCCATGGGCAGTGTCCTTTCTGCCCCTTCCATGGTTGGCCACCCACCGTCCCTATCCAGTGGATAATGGAGGTGGGTATGGTCTCTTACAAGCCTTTCAGATCCAATTCCACCTTTCACCACAGACTGTATGTGATTCCTGCCTTCCTGGACTAATTCTGAGGTCTTTTGTACTTTATTTGGGAGCAGGAATAAATGGGGACTTCATGTTTTATTTAAATCTTTCCTTTTGTAGAGTTTGTAGGACAGTAGGATTATTCCCTAACATTTTCACTGTCTCAGATGTTAGACCAAAATTGGGTCATATTATAAGTGACAAAATGACTTTTACAGTTTATCTGTTGGTGAGGTGGACATGGACCTGGAGGGGAGGGGGTGGATGAGATGATGGGCATTTCAGAAGGTAAAAACCAGGTATATTTATTAACTAGGGCTGCTGTAACAAATTAACCACGAACCGGGTGGCTTGAAACAACAAATGTTTTGTCTCACAGTCCTGCAGGCCAGAAGCCTGAAATCAGGGCATCAGCAGAGCCGTGCTCCCTCTGAGACCCTGCGTAGAACTCTTCCTTGCCTCTTCCTGGCATCTGGGGGTGGCCAAGGGTCCTTGGATTCCTTGGCTCGCAGCTGCATCACTCCCATTTCTGCCCTCTGCTGTCACATGGCATTTCCCCCATGTCTCTCTCTCCTCTTCTTATAAGGACACCAGTCACATTGGATTAGGGCTCACCCTAATGACTTCATGTGACTAGCTTACATCTGAAAAGTCCTCGTTTCCAAATCAGGTCACATTCACAGGCACTAAGAGTTAGGACTTCAGTATATCTTTTTGGGGAAAACAATTCAGTTCATAACACCAGAGAAGAAAAAGAGCAAAGGACCCTAAAACAGTCTGTATGTACCAAGAAAGGCAAACTCTGTCTTCTTAAGTGTTTGGGTGGGTAGGAAGATTGTCCTAAGATATTCCTAAGAGAGTCATTCATACCCAAAGATAACATTTCAGTCTTCACAGAAATGCTGACAGTCCCTGTTACCTTTCTGTAAGAAGGTAACCATGTTTCTCTCCGGGGTAGTGGTGGTTAGACTTGCAGGAATGAACCTAGTTGGATGATTCATTAGCTTTGAACACATCATTTGCTCTTTCTGGGCCTAGCTGAATGCTGGGATTGGACTGATAATCACGTCATTTGATTAAGGAGAATGCATGTAAAAAAAAAAAAAAATCCTAGACAGCTATGTGGGTGAGGATTATGTGTTTGTGTATTTACTGTGTGTATGTACATAGGTACTCATCCATGTTCCCATCCCTGACACCCAGAATTACTTAGCAGGAATCAGGGCTGGTAAAATCTCCAGCTGGCACTGTCTCCTTCCTGAAGCCCTATCCCAATTCAGTGAGACCAAAAGAGACTTTATCACTGTGTGCTGTGCCAGCCAGTCTCAGATTTGGCCAGGTGTGTATTAAGTTAGGACCAGACATCTGCATTCTAATCTCATTCATCTCCGTGGTTTTTTTGGTGGGGGTGCGAGTGATATGGTTCTCAGAATTTCTCGGCACAGGCTCCTTTTTTGAAAAAAAATGTCAACTTGATCTCTGCCAAACTAATTAACTTCGACAACTTCCTTAAGTGCTGCAAGCAATTTAGAGTTGAATAAGGCGTGTTCTTGGCCCTCATGGAGTTGATATATCCTTGGGGGGGAGATGGCATGTTTATAATTTTTTCATTAATGACTCATTCATTAGGACATTTCAGGTCCTGGGCCAGGTGGCAGCCAAGCCCTCTGGAAGCCTCACGCCTGGTCTAGTTGTATTACAATAGATCAGACTAAAAATAGAAACAAAGCATTGGGCCAGGGTGGGAGATGGGCCTAGGTAGACTGGTCGGAGATATAAAATAATTTTCTCAACCTTGCTTGGGGATAGATCCAAGTGTAGCAAGATGTCAAGTGGAACTGTTGGTAAGAGGCTGGCTGCGGAGAGTCATTGGAGGCGGCGTGTGATTGGAAAACCTGGGATGGAGAAGGGGAGGGCTGGAAACCCAGGGCCAGAACTGGGCTGGGGCATGTCAGGGCTGGCACTGCGGAGTGCCACTCTAGTTAGCAGTGCGGAGGCTGTCGGCATCTCTCTCAGCCAAGCTTGGATCCCTCTGCCCCTCCTCCCCTGCTTTGAAGTGGTGTGGGGAAATGTGGCTGGAAGTCAGTCTGCTAGTCTGTGGAGAGAACTTCACCCAGGGCATGCTCAGACTCGGCTAGAAGCAAGCACGGCTTCATCGCATGCTGAGGCCAAAGGGCTGAAGGATGCAGAATGCTTGTTGTACTGGAATGCTGTGCTCACCAGGATGGGTGCCACATGGGAGGGGGGGACTATAGGGTCCTGGGCCTGAGGACAAAATGACACCTCTGTATTGAACCTCTCTTTCGCACATATATAAATGAGCTTTCTACAAGATGAGCTAACATTAGGAAAGGTCCTATTATGTTTGACTTTAAAAAAACAAAAATACTTTTGCTGGGCCTCAGATGTATCAGTTCTGGATAACTTTAAAGCTGGTAACAGAACAAACTGTGTTCACACACAGGAAATGTCTCCAAACAAAAAGTGGGTGTGCAGTTTACAGTTTAAAAATTGGATGAAGGCCCTTCAAACTTCCCCTCCTGTTCTCCTTGGGAAGAGCTTGGCAGGCTGCTGAGAGAGGCTACTCCTCCCTGGTATAGGTAGTCATTGGGGCCTGGTTAGGAAGGTAGCCTGTGAGTGGAGCTGCCTGGTGACTGGGATGAGGCCCCACGTGATCCTGGGGCTGGGAGGCTGGTGGAGGTTTCCTTTCAGCTTGAAGGCCTATATGCAAGGTTGTGTGAGTCAGTTCAGGAAGCATTTCTGCACTGTTGCCCCAAGCCTGTGGCCAGCCGATCCGAGCACTGGCTGAGCTGGCTGGAAAGCCCTGTGAGCATCCTGTGTCACTATCTTTATATATTCATCACCTGGCTCTAGTGCTAACTTGAACTTCAAGTTCATTCTTTTTTTTTTTTTTTTTTTTTAATGGGGATGGAGTCTCCCTCTGTCGCCTAGGCTGGAGTGCAGTGGTGGGATTTCGGCTCACTACAACCTCCACCTCCTGGGTTCAAGAAATTCTCCCGCTTCTGCCTCTCTAGTAGCTGGGATTACAGGAGTGCACTAGCACACCCAACTAATTTTTGTAGTTTTAGTAGAGTCAGGGTTTTGCCATGTTGGCCAGGCTAGTCTTGAACTCCTGACCTGAGGTGATCCACCTGGCTCGGCCTCCCAAAGTGCTGGGATTACAGGCATGAGCCACCACGCCTAGCCGGCTTTTTTTTTTTTTTTTTTTTTTTTTAAATATAAAGTCATTACTGTTTTACTTATTACACAAGAATATATGTGGTGTTGACAATTTGGAAAATACAAATAAACAGATAACATTAAAAAAATCATCCATAATTCAAAGAACCTGGAGATAAATTGTGAACATTTTGGCGTGGGTCCTTTAAGTCCGTCTCCGTCTACCCGCATTGACGCATGACTTCCAGACCCACGCGGTGGAAAAGGATGTGGGCTTTGGGGTCTTTGAAGTCCATGTCTGTGGCTGGTTAGTCTTGTGTGGCTTTGGGCATTTTGCTTTCCCTCTCTCATTCTCAATTTCCTCATCTCTAAGATTGGGATGATATTTATACTTTCAATAATCTTGTGAATACCAAATGAGAGAATCCATCCAAAGTACTCAGCCCGTGCCTCTCTGCAGTATGTGCTACTGTCATGATTTTTAAAAAGTAATAAAATTGGATCTCACTATAAATTCTGTTTAGGAACCTACTCTTTCCTCTAAATCATTCTGATGGCTTTTCTGTAACATCAGATGTTCTTCTCTGCTGTCAGTTTCAAATGAAAAATGACCTTATTGTTTTTATAAAACAATACATATTCATCATGAAGAAAAGTTTACATAAAAATGTTTTTAAAAATTCAAAATCCCCCATTCAGAAATAATCATGACTGGTGGTGGGGTTTGAGAAGTGACTGTTAACCGCACCTTCCTCCCTGGGATTATAGGCAGGAGCATGGTGGCTCGTGCCTATAATCCCAGTACTTTGGAAGGCTGAAGTGGGAGTATCACTTGAGCTCAGGAGTTTGAGACCAGCCTGGGAAGCATAGGGAGACCCTGTCTCTACAAAAAAGTTTAAAAATTAGCTGAGCGCGGTGGCTCACGCCTGTAATTCCAGCACTTTGGGAGGCCGAGGTGGGTGGATCACTTGAGGTCAGGAGTTTCAGACCAGCCTGGCCAACATGGTAAAACCCTTTCTGTACTAAAAATAAAAAAATTAGCCAGGCATGGTGGCACATGCATGTAATCCCAGCTACTCAGGAGGCCGAGGCAGGAGAATTGCTTGAACCCAGGAGGCAGAGGTTGCAGTGAGCCAAGATGGCGCCACTGTACTCCAGCCTGCACTCCAGTCTCTGTCTCAAAGGAAAAAAAAAAAAAATTAAAAAATTAGCTGGGTGTGGTGGTGCATGCCACCACCCAGTCTCCCAGATATTTGGGAGACTGAGGTGGGAGGATCACTTGAGACCAGGAGATTGAGCCATAATAATGCCATTGCACTTCAGCCTGGGTGACAGAGTGAGACACTATTTCAACAACAACAAAAGGAAGAATCATTTGGGAAGTAGACACTCCAGCCAGCCACAGGGGTTTAAAACATCATCTTGTGGGTTATGTAGAAAAAACTGTAGTTTGGATTGGAAAACTCCGTTTGTGTCCAGATTCAGGCTTCTTTTCACTACTTTGTCCTCAGAATAAAACTCATCCAAGTCAGAACTGCAGGCTTTGTCCCTGCAGGAGCTTACCTGCTAAGTAAGCTTACCTCCTGGAGGAGCAGAGAATATGTGCATCCTGAGGGCTGTTCACAGAATCGGGGGAGAAGGGGGTCAGGGCAAGCTTGCCAGCTTCCTGCTTGCAATTCTATGAATCAAATAAGTTGCTGATCCTTCACTTTGGGGAGGATTGAGTGAGGAAGTCAGAAGAGCAGATGCTTTTTCTCTGTTAACTTCCAGAAGGTGGACGTTCCTCTAGTCTATATCAAGGTATGAATTCTGGGGAAAAGGAAGAATAATTTCTCCTTATTATTAGGAATATATCATTTTAGAGGTCTTTCTATTCTTATACATGGAAAAATGACTGGCTGACTAGATATATTTATAAAATGTATGTTCTAAAAAATAGCAGTAAATTTAATTTCACTGAAATTTAACAGAAGACTTCAGTAAAACTGGAAAGAAGTAACTATCTTTTGCTACTAATGTTGCTGCAGAAGTGTCCAAGGCCAGCCTTATTTTTCCTCCCTTACAGATGATTTATTATTGCCTATAGGTTAGATGTTTGAGGAATCTTTTCTTAATATTTGACATATAATTTAATTCTGATGTATATTACTGCTGTGTGATGTGTGTCATAGTCTTTGGAACTGGATGTGTTTTTTTCAATCAACAGATACAATTCTTTATTAGTTTTGGGAGAATTTCCTTACATTATCTCTTCAAACACTGGGTTCTATGCAGTGAATTCTCTGCTGTGAGGCACCAATTGTCTGTATGTTATATTGTCTCTGATATCCATAGTTGTCTGTTTTGATTCCATTACTTGAATCCCTTGTTTTTATCTATATTCACCATGTTTATTTTTAGCTTTCCTCTAGTCAGAAAATTGATTTTAAACCATCTTTCTTTAGTTCTCTGTAGATTGTTTCACATATTTATTTTCTAGTGTTGGCTTTAGTTTTCAATTTATTTCTTTAGATCTACAATCTTTATTCCCCTTTCTTAGATGTTGCCTTTGGGCTCTTGAGGTATTGAACTCATATTCTTATTAAGTTCTATGGCTCAAAGATCTTTTGGGGGAAATCTTTCTCTGACTGAGTTATGTTTTCTTTTAGTTTGAGTTCTTTGTCTTTGATACCTGCTGTTGCTTTCTTGCCTTTCCAGGAGTCTGTGTTTAGAGATACCATGCCTTGTGGTTTTTCATTTTATTCTTGCTGGAGTAAATCAGCCTATATCTCTCTTTGATTTACTTATTTGAAGGCTGTCTTTTTTCTCCTTGCCATCAAGCTGAAGTTTGAAGGCTGGTTGTTCATTTCTGTTCATGCTTTCTGTAGCCTGAAGACATGTGAAGTGTCTTGGGGCAGTTAAGCTGTATCAGGTGTTATGCTGGGTGCTGAGTAGGCTTGGCTAGATATGGGCTTGGCAGCTTTCACTTCTGGAATCTTTTGAAGGCCTTTTTAAGTGGGTTTGGTCTTCCTGTGTGGGGGCACACAGTGCACACCCTCCGGCGGTATTCTGTGGCCTCGGGTCAGCCTTGGATTTGACTTTGGATTCCCTCATTCCTTGCAGCAGAGATGATCAACACCACAGTTTATGCATCATCTCATCCTTTTCTCCCCAGCGGATGTTTTCTCTCTTCCGTAGTCAGAAGAGGAGAATATAGGGATAACTACTCAGGTTGTTTTTATCTAGATGTGGTGATATTGATGAAAACTCTCAGAATGTTTATTTATTCACTGTTTTATCTTCCTGAGGATGTTAGACTCAGGACTCTGAGCCTTGCCACACTGGATCCTTTTTCCTTTACTTTCCTTCCCAGGCACCTTTTGAGTTTATGACACTGGGGTGTGCTCATTTTGTTTTTTGTTTTTGGCTGATAAATATTTTATTTCAGGTTTAATTTTTTTTTTAATTCAGATTTAGGAAGAGTGAGATTTTATGCAGAAGTTTAATTCTACCATTTTATCTGGGAAATGTCTAGCAACATTTGAAAAGATCATGTAACATTCCATTGTATTCCATCTCCCTATTTCTGTATGGTAGGTTGCTTATGGTTTTGTTTTGCTGATATAAATTCTGGTTGCTCATTGCTTTTCATTGTTTTGATTTTCAGAATTACAAGATGGGATGATGAGTTCAAGGGACTGGTCACAAAAGATGTGGGGAGTCACATCCTCTGTGGAAAGGGGACTTGCCTTTATCGAGGATGTAGTGTGCCCGGGAGCACACAAACAGTCTGATCGAACTCTCACACAAATCCCATGCAGTAGATGTCATTATTTCTCTTTTCCATATAAGGAAGTAGGGCTCACTTCTAGAAGTTAAAGAATGTGCCAGCTGGGCACAGTGGCTCACGCCTATAATCCTAGCACTTTGGGAAGCCGAGGCGGGTGGATCACGAGGTCAGGAGTTCGAGACCAGCCTGGCCAACATGGTGAAATCCCTTCTCTACTAAAAATACAAAAAAATAGCCGGGCGTGGTGGCAGTTGCCTGTAATCCCACCTACTCAGGAGGCTGAGGCAGGAGAATCGCTTGAACCCGGGAGGTGGATAGGTTGCAGTGAGCTGGGACCATGCCACTGCACTCCAGCCTGGGCAACAGAGTGAGACTCCGTCCAAAAAAAAAAAGAAAGAAAGAACATACCTAAATCCAAATTGGCACAGCTCGTGTTTGATCTTGGGTCTCTTGGCTCCAGCTCTAAATTCCCTTCTCTTTCATCAGACCATGCCTTGAAAAAATTCGCAGCTGAATGCTTCAGTGTCTTGAGTGTGTTGATATTGTTTTAACATGTTACCACTTGTGAGAGAACACTGTTCTCGCTCTCTCTTTTAAACTGAGGTAAAAGGTAATGAACATTGAATATGACTTTACTGGGACCAGAGAATGACTTCACCAGGGCCAGAGAATCTGTTCTCTGTTCCCTTCCTCCCCTTCAGGGCACGGTGACATCTGCAAATGACAGGAGTGCTCTGAAAAAGACCTGTTATACATTCCAGGGCTGGTCACAGGGCCCCTGCTCCCTGCATGCAGCTACCTGCGTGCTCAGCACTCACCTGCGTTCCTGGTTTGAACAGCCAGCCACTCAAACACATGGGCCATTATGTAATATTTCTGCCATAACAATTCCCACAAAATTACAGAGTGTTCTGTGTCAGTGTGAACAGACACTGTAATTAGTGTTTACTTGTTCAACAGGTGATCATTTTTCAAAATTTTAGTGCAAAATTACATTTACCTTATTCAAAAAGTATTCCACAGGGCTGAGTAACGTGTTGATGTTTGCTAAAAGATGCTGACGGGAGAGTCGTCTGTTTACTGTGGGTTTCAGTTTTCTCCTCAAAAACAAAAGTCGGTACCATGCCATCTTACATGTGTCGAGTGTTCAGCCAGTTTCAGTATTGAGGGATTATGTCATTTCAGACTGACAGCAACCCTGGGACATCTGTGGGGCAATTTTGCCCCACTTTTGTTTTTAATTTTATTATGATGAAACAAAAAAGTAGAAATTATAGTACAGTAGTCACCCAGGTACTCACCACCTAGGATTGAATAGTTGTTAAGATTTGACACATTTGCTTCATATACACAGCTACATTCATACACATACACACACTCATACTTTATTTCAGAACCATTTTAAAGTAAATATAGAAATGATGACACTTCACACCTAAATACTTCAGTATACCTCTTCATAAAATATGGGCATTTCCCTATAAAACTGCAACCCTACTATCACTTCTAACAAAATTAAGTAGTCACTAATTTCAGTTAATACTTCCTACATATCAGATTTCTCCAAAATGTCCTCAAAATATCTCTATTGCAATTGCCATTTCTAGCTCTATACCTAGCTTTCTTTGGAACTATTTGTTTATAAACAACCACAAACCAATTCAAGATCATACATTTCATTTGTTGTATGACTTTGTGTCATTTCCATGGTTTTTTTTCTTTATCATGAAAAATTACACATACAATTTACCATCTTAATCATTTTGAAGTGTACACTGAACTCAGTGGTGTGGTAGTCCCCCCTTGCTCTTGGGGGATATATTCCAAGACCCCTGATGTGGATTCCTGGAACCTTAGATAGTACTAAATGCTGTATATGATATGGTTTTTCCTATATGTATATACCTATGATAAAGTTTAATTTATAAATTAGGCACGGTAAGATGAACAACAATAATAATACAAAATAATTATAACAATATACTGTAATAAAAGTTATGTGAATATGGTCTCTCTCAATATATCTTGTTGCTCACTATTTTCTGACTGTAGTTGACCTCAGGTAACTGAAAACTGTGAAAGTGAAACTCTGGATAAGTGGGGACTCCTACATTAAGTATATTCACAACATTGTGCAACTATCACCACCATCTATCTCTGGACCTCTTCTTCCCATAGGGAAACTCCATACCTATTAAATGATCACTCCCCACTCCCCTTCCCCAGCCCTGGCCACCCCAGTCAGTCTATGATTCTGACTACCCTAGGGCCTCATAATCAGTGTGTGTCCTTTTGCAACAGGCTTGTTTCACTCAGCATAATGTCCTCACAGGTCATCTAAATTCGGGGCTGGGTCAGAATTTCCTTCCTTTTTAAGGCTGAATATTCCATGGTATGTATAGAGCACGTTTCGCTTATGCAGTCATCTGTCGATGGACACTTCCGTTGCTTCCACACATTAGCTATTGTGAATAATGCCTCTCTGATCGTCGGTGTACAGCTTTCATCTGGAATAATTTCCCTACTTTTTCCCCACTATGTTAACTTTTTAAAGAGGTTGGGTCAGTTGTCATTCCACAGAATATCTTATATAATGTTCCATATTCTGAATGTATCTGATTATTTCCTTGTGGTTTCATTTAACTTGTCTCTTTTCTCTGTATTTCCTGTACAATGGAAGTTAGCTTTTGCTTGACTAGATTTAATTTTTGCTTGATTAGAGGAGATAACTGGTGAGGAATTCTTTCAAGTACATTGTATTAAAACACCTAGTTGACCCCTACTCATGGTGCTAAGGCTGACCACGAGGTTGAGATGGGTAGTTACATCCACACCACTCCACGTGAAAGGGACGTTTGCTGCCTTGAAGTTGGCAGACAGTCTGTGCTGGTGCACTTTTAATAGATGAGGCAGTTGCTGACATTCTGAGTAGGCTCTGACTTGGTTACCAGTGATCTCCACCGTTTACTGAGCATCCGCTGCGTGTACCTGACACATGTCATCTCATTTAGTCCTTTAGGGGTGGCAGTGTTGTCCCATGTTGTAGCTCAATGTAGGAGATCCTAGTTGCACTTCTGTTATGAAGCCACTCCTGCCTCCCTTTCCTCTGACCCTCCCCTCCCACTGTGGATCGTGGTCTCCTCCCCCAGCTCCATGGCATGATGTTGGCACTGCCTTTCCAGTTTACTCTCTCCACGGGGTAAAAACTGGACTCTGAAGCAAGAGACTGCCTGGATTCCAATCCCAGCTCTGCCTGTCACATGTGATGTAAACCTGAGTTAGTTCCTCCCCAGTCAGTTGGAGATGATTAAAGTACCTGCCACAGAGGGCTCTCCTGAGCATGAAAGGAGTTACTGCCTGGGAAGCACTTGTGTGTGGTAAGTCTTGGCCTCGTTCTCTGTCATTCCTTCTGTGGGTCCCTGGAGACAGTTGCTCAGCCCCTGTTTTGCTTTGAAAGTTTTGCCATAATTCAAAATAGAGAAACACTGGGGATGACTGAAAATCAGGTAACAAACATAAAGCAGTGACAGTGATTCTAGAGCAGGGTTGGCAAACTATAGCCCATGGGCCAAACCTGGCCTGCTCTCTACTTTTGTAAGTCAAGTTTTTTTGGAACACAGCCATGCTGATTTATGTACATATTATCATCATCATGTGACAGAAACCATATTGCCTGCAAAGCCTAAAATAGCTAGTATCTGGCCTTTACAGAAAAGGTTTGCTACCCCCTGCTCTAGAATCTTAAAGAATTCTTAGAGTTATGGTCTCAGATCTTTAGGTAAAATCTCAGAGAAAATGCCACCTCAGCTGAGTGTGGTGGCTCACACCTGTAATCCTAGAACTTTGGGAGGCCAAGGTGGGCAAATAGCTTGAGCCCAGGACTTGTAGACCGGCCTGGGCAACATGGTGAAACCCCATCTCTATTTCTATAAATTAAGTTTTAAAAGCTACCTCCTGCTAAATTCTTGCCTTCAGCTTTCACTTCCGGGAGTGGCATTTCCCAACCTTCCCGGCTGGGAAAGTTCATTTAGTCTGCCTCTAAAGAACTAAATGAGATAATGTGTGTTAGGTACACATAGCGGATGCTCAACAAACGCTAGTAACTGTGATCACTGGTAACCAAGTTACAGCCTACTCAGGATTTTGGCAAGTGCCTCATCTATTAAAAGGGCACCAACGCAGACTATTTGCCAACGTCAAGGGAGCAAATGTTTGTTTCACATGGAGCGGTCTGGATGTTACCACCCATCTCAATCCCGTGGTCAGCCTTAGTACCATGAGCAGGGATTCAAGCAGATGTTTTAATATAAAGTGCCTGAGAGAATTCCTTACATGTATCTCTTATAATTAAGCACAAATTAAATCTAGTCAAGCTACCTAGAACTGAAGGCTGACTTCTTTATCTGAGCAGGCCCCTCCTGCAGATCTGAGGCTGGCATGCATGGGCTCTGGATAACTGGTGGTTCTGGAGGCCTCTCAATTGGAACTGTTCTCTTTACTGTGAGTCTTTTCTCCCAGCCAGTCCACTGCTTTTGTTTTGCACAGCACCTCCCAGGTGAGCCAGCAGGGAGCCCCTGTGTACTCTTCTCTGCTGTCCAGCATGGATGTGGCCTATGGTAGAGGGACTGCTCTGTGGGATCACAGGCCTTTTCTGTATTCACATTGCCTGCCCACACACACTAACCGTCACAGCTTACTACTTTTGCCACTATGTTTGGGGTCCTGCTGTTTGACCCAAATGGATCTGATTCAAATCCTTTCAATGAGAAACCTCAATTTCATAAGTTTCTTCTGCATTTTCACAGAAACAGAACACTTTCCTAAAGTCATTCTCTATTATGTGCAACTTATGTGACTTGATTTATTTCTTGATCTTTAAGGTAGTTTTTATTCATCTGAGGCATTAAATTGAATTCTGATATGAAAGAATCTTTTCCCTTATATATTATGTTATCTCCTAACCACTTAAGTAGCTGTTTAATCTTTTAATCAACTTGATGTGAAGCTTCTTGAAATGATGATGGCAGTTCTCCTTGTATATATTTTAAAATTTTGATATCAGACCTCCCCCTCTAATCCCTCTTAACCTTAAAAATTTTAAGATGTTTGTGTTCTTTGAAGCTACTTTAGTAATTCAAGACCTATTTATTGAGCTTCTGTGACTTGTCAGGCATTCTTTTAGATACTGGGGACCCAGCATGTCAAAACACAAGAAATGGCTATATAGGCGCTTACATTGTGGTGCTTTTGCTCATACCATCACTGCAAGGTTTGATATTCTTCAAAGAGTGGTATGGTGGCTGACTGTAAAAGTCCATTCAAGTCACAGAGGAGAAAATTGAAGTGGATCTGCAGAAACAGGCTCCACAGCAGAGGGGAGGGGAGCTCTGTGAAGAGGAAGGGATGATACTTCAGGGAAGGTCTTTGGGAAGGGGAAGGAGGTAACCGCCTTGGCTGGAAGGTCCAGTCAGGTAAGGGAAGGTTTTGAAGTCTAGGCTCATTCTAGTGGGCATAAAGGAGTTGTTACAGGATTTTGCAAAAAGGGGTGTGGTCTATAGAAGGAGGCGTTTTAGGAAGATAGTAGCTCAATGAACCTACAAAAAAATCTGACACTTGTAGTCTCATCTAAGCCTGCAGCCAAAAGCTAGGGAGTCAGAGGTATGGATGGAGTCACCCTTCCAGCTCTCCATTCACCAGGTGACGGGACCACAACAGAGCATCCTATGGAAAGACTAGAAGAATCTCAGGGCTTTCCTGCAGGTGAGGCTGCACAGAAACAGAGAAAACTAGGCTGACAACATGAGGCAAGATCTAGCATCCCAGAAATGAAACCATCATCATGTGGCATCTGAAGCAGGAAGTGAATTTAGGCGGTCTTTTTTTTTTTTTTTTTTTTGAGATGGAGTTTTGCTATTGTCTCCCAGGCTGGAGTGCAGTGGTCCTTGACCCACTGTAACCTCCGCCTCCTGGGTTCAAGTGCTTCTCCTGCCTCAGCCTCCCAAGTAGCTGGGATTACAGGCACGTGCCACCTTGCCTGGCTAATTTTTGTATTTTTGTAGGGACGGGGTTTCACCCTGTTGGCCAGGCTGGTCTCAAACCCCTGACCTCAGGTGATCCGCCCGCCTCGGCCTCCCAGAGTGCTGGGATTACAGGCATGAGCCACCGTGGAGGGGCGATTTAGGTCTTTTGATTGGGGTCCAGGATTGCAGATGTGTTCACTGTCCTTGGTGGTAGCCAAATGCCATCAGAAGAAATTAACTCATGGACTGTTTGCAGGGCATGGTGTCATCTCATGGTCTTCTAAATATTGGCCCCTACAGCTCAGAG
Organism: Piliocolobus tephrosceles; assembly: GCF_002776525.5. Classification (NCBI taxonomy): domain Eukaryota; kingdom Metazoa; phylum Chordata; class Mammalia; order Primates; family Cercopithecidae; genus Piliocolobus; species Piliocolobus tephrosceles. The sequence goes on along the minus strand of NC_045439.1, from coordinate 136,951,131 downwards.
ACTAGATGATGGGATACTTGAAGCTTCTGTTCAGTATGCAGACATTGTTAAGAATGGCATCGTGACAGGGACAGATCAGCATTCCTACCACACTCTGTTTTAAAATCAGATTCTCATTTTGTGTCAAACCATCTAGAACTGTCATCTCTTAGCTGTCTTTCTCACAACTCAAAGCGTAGATTTTCATGCCCAGAAAAATTTTCATTCACAGCCATCTAATCAATGAGATACTTATAGTAACTGAAAAAGTACCCATGCTTCATCAAAAGGGCCTTATGCTTAAAGAGAGAAATGTTGCATTTCATGGAAATTTTATAATTTTTTTCCTTACACTTAGGAAATAAGAATTTGGACTTTTTTTTTCCTCCTTACCAGTTTTATCCATTTTTCTCTTGTGAATAGTTGCAGTCATTCTTCCTGGCATTGAAGTATTTCTGAAATAGCTCTTCTTATCTAGGCATAATTACAACATATCTATGAAGTACGTGACTCTATTTTGAAAATCAGCCTGTGATCTGTGCACATGCTTCTGAACACACACTTCTACCCACATGCAAATTCTGAGAGGTAAGCACATTGAATTAGGCAGCCACTTTTCCAAAGGAATAGAATAATCAGATAGGCCACAGTTATATAGAATATCCGTTAGCATAAGGGTTCTACTAAAATATTTATTGCTTGACCCTGAGTTGGCGCCTATAAAGCAGGTATGTTCTGCACACCACTTACGCTTTGACATGCTTGGTATCTGCCACTTATTTTTTCTGCCTTTTTTTTTTAAAGCCACCATCTGCATTTTCTACTTTGAAGTACATTAGTTACTATGGAAACAGTGATGTCATTGGTGGGGGTGAGGGTTAGTAACATCTACAAGGACAGTATAAAATCATTTTATTTAATGGGTTGAAATTTATGTGACACTTGGGAGAAATTATGAGTATGCTTGAGAGAATGGTGTCGGTATACAACTGTAGCTACTATGATGCCTATGCATGTAACAAATCAGCATTTGTGTAGGTTGCAAACAAAAATATGGCTGAAAACTAAGAAAAATGCAAAGGAGAGAAAATAGAAGGTCAGGGTATTCATATAATTGTTCAAGCTGCTCAGAGCATCATTTTCTGAAGGTGGCCTTCTGGTTAATACAAATATATAGATGCCCCTATATAGATGTGATTTATATCAGCTAATGGCCCATTTTTCTTCTGTGGAGATACTGTCATGGGACAAGTCTTTCGCTTTCTGAATGAAATTTGTGTTCCAGGCAGTAGTGGTTCAATTCTGGCATGCAACCAAGCTCTTAATGAGATTCCTGAAGAGGATCCCATGGTCTCAGAAGCTCCAGACAGAGATTTTATGTAAGGACAGTTGTGTGTCGCAGCAGAGATGGCACAGTGAGTCCCAGGGAGGGTACCTGGATCTCTTTAATAAGATGTTCAGGGCTCTGTGGAGAATGTCTGAATGAAGCTGGCTGTGTTCCTCTTTCATTTATTCTCCTTGGAAAGACAAAGTGCTCCAGATAGATAGATATGCTCGTCAACCTGCTTGTATGTATCTCTATCATTATCTATCTATCTATCTATCTATCTATCTATCTATTTATCTATCATCTATCTATCTATCTTGAGATGATTGTAGATTCACATGCAATTGTAAGAAATAATAGAGTGATCCTGTACACTCTCTACCCAGTCTCCCCTAATAGTAACATATTGCAAAACTGTAGTATAACACCACAATTAGGAAATTGACAGTGATAGGGTCCACCAACAGATTTCCTCAGTTTTACCTGCACTTGTGCTTCTCTCTGTGTGTGTGTGTGTAGTTCTTTGCAGTTTCGTCACTTGTGTAGATTAATGTGACCACCACAACAATCAGGATATAGAACCTGCTGCACTTTTATTGCCACAGTCTGTCCTGCTCCCTAACCCAGGGCACCACTATTCTGTTCTCAATCTCTCTAATGTTGTCGTTTTATGCATGTATTATGAATGGCATCATATAGCATGCAACCTTTTGAGATTGTTTTTTCACGAAGCACAAATCTCTTGAGATCCATCCAAGTTGTTGCATATATCAATAATTCATTTCTTTTTATTGCAGAGTGATATTCCCTAATGTGGAGGTACTCCTGTTAGTTAACCATTCACCTCTTGATGGCATTTGGTTTGTGCTTATGTATTTAAACAAGTATTTGGGAGAGGGCTTTTGGGGTCCTAATACCACAGAATCAGGAAGTGCCCCAGTCTCTCTCTATGGTTCTTTTCTTGGTTTTCGGCATGGATCCTTCCAGAAGCAGTAAGGCCCAAATTATTTAGAGTGATGGAATATGGTGGAGAGAGCAGAATGAAGCGCAGAGAGCTGGCTAGCCAGGCGATATGTCTCCTTTCAAAATGGGGCTCAGAGTGGGGCTTGGGCTGAGGCTCTGTGTGCCCTGAGACCTGCATTCATGTATCTGCATTTCTCTTACAAGAACTGATGGGAGAAGGTACCTTTTCTGCAGAGCCAGTGATCAAAGGGGATGTAACACAAGCAGCTTGGCTAGCTTGGTCCCGCCAACCCTTTTGGGGGAAGATCAGTACCTGAACCCTTATTCTAGGACAAGAAGCAGAGGGAATCTTTTCCTTGGTCTTACTGATTGATTTTCGTTTTGAAAAGTGTTCCACCCTGCCTCTTTTTTTTTTATTAAATGCTCCAGGATTGTCTAACTGGTCATATGACAGAATTTAAACACCAAAACTATTCTCTGAATACGAGCCACAGGTCTGTATTTCTGGTTTGAGGTTGATCATGAAGTGGCCTGAGCTAACAGACCCAGTGATTTGACATTGCTCTTTCCTTGAAATGCAAGATAAAGAAAAAATGTTTTTTTCTTTATCGTGCAGTTTATAGAACCAGCAGACTAACCCGCCCCCCTCCCTTGTCTTCTGCTATTTAAGCTATTGACCTAAAGAAAGAAAGGGTTTTTAGCCTTGAGATGAAGTTAAAAGCCACTCAGAGAAACTGTTGGATCAGAAGCTTTTAATACCAACAGTTATCAGCGAGCGAGTCAGCACATGGCCTTTCTGTTGGAGCTCAGTGGAGAATTCAAGTCCCCTGTGGTAAATAAGCAACATGCCGAGTCTACTAGGAAGGGAAACACAAACATATTCCTCTGGCCCAGACTTTAGGAGATGGTTTTCTTAGCACAAGCAGCATGACTTCTTTGCTTGGCAAACTCCTTGTCATCTGTTAACACTGGAATGTCATGCTTGAGTGAGGTAACCCTGCTCCTTCCCTGGCCAGTTCTGGGTTCCCTCTCTTCTGGTCTCTTTTACAATTGACCCTATTATCATGCAAAACCCTTAAGATTAGTGCCTTCAAGTACAAATGCTTTTCACTGGGGAGTTTGGTTCTAAAGCAGCCAGTGAGACCAATGTTATATGGAGGTGGAATATTACTCAAGAACATTCCCTTAGTTGCCTAGAAGGGAAGCAGCGCATTCCAGGATCAGGCAGTATAAGCAGTGCTTACCTCTGAACCCTGGGATCATGCTTAGCATGGTAATAGTGAGATCTGTGCACAGGAGAGGGCATGTGAGGACTGAAAGTCAATGTGAGGATGGGAAGTTTATGTCTCCCTTCTCAAGCACATACTCAGGATATGCATTTGCTAAGTGAAATTGTGGACAAACCATTCACACTCCTTAAATGATATATATTGAACCCGTTCAGTTGCTTCTCTTTGTGTTCTTAGCTCCCAGTTTAAGGTTGGACACTTGGTAGCCTTTGGTAAATATTGGCTAAATGAATCAATGAATGATCAAACAGAGGGACATGAAATTTGCTAATACAGTATAGATTTGGGGGCTTCCACCCTCCACACCCACCCCACCCCCACTATGTATGACTTCTTTTTTTTCCTTGACATGGAGTTTTACTCTGTCGCCCAGGCCAGAGTGCAGTGGCATGATCTCGGCTCACTGCAACCTCTACTTCCCGGGTTCAAGCGATTATCTTGCCTCAGCCTCCCGAGTAACTGGGACCACAGGCGTGTGCACCACCATGACCAGCTAATTTTTTTTTTTGTATTTTTAGTAGAGACAGGGTTTTGCCATGTTGGCCAGGCTGGTCTCGAACTCCTGACCTCAGGTGATCTGCCCATCTCGGCCTCCCAAAGTGCTGGGATTGTAGGTGTGAGCCACCGAGCCTGGCCATGACTTCTTAATCCCACTCTGATTTTACTGAATATGTGCAGTAAGTATAACCTCATCAAGTTTTCCTTGCAATTAGGCAACACCTGGTGTCCCAAAGAGATGTAATATCACCTTGTTCTTTAAGAAGGTGGTTGGGTTGCTCTATTAATGCCCAGTGAGTAAGCAAATGGCAGATGGGACAGCAGCCACCGTGCAAGCCAGGCAGGCGCCATCCACTGTAAACAGAGAGGAGAATGGTGAGGACTTGGGAAGGAGCCATGTGCTCCAGCCATTCAGATTCCGGTCCTCTCTGTCAGCTCCTCTTAATCTCCAGGTTACTCAGATGCTTTGAGGCTGGTTGATAACAAAGTATCCCTGCTTCCCCTTTTTTTTAAATAGCTGGCAGTGAATGGTCTGGGTTTCACTTATATCAGGTGCCCGGGAGTCTTCCTGTGTGAAATTCGCTTGTTTGGAGACTGAAGAGAGAAACTTGGTACTGGGACCCTAGAATCCCCTCTTTCTGGTTTGCTTTTTCACTCCATCAGCTGAGGGACCACAGGGGATGCCAGAGACCTGAGGCTTCTTGGTGGAAGCAGTCCCAGTTTGGGATCAGAACATCTAATCCCTGACTGGTTCTCTTGCTCTGAGGCTGGGGCTCCCCTGAGGGATGTGCCTTGCTTTGGCTCACTGGGGCACTTAACCTTTGCATTTTCTTACATGCAGTAGTCTTCCATAGGGATTTCCACCTCTCAGTTATTTGTAATTATTTTATGCCATTATATATCCTAAAAGTGGCTGTGGGTTCTAAATTCCAAGTTGTGATTTATAACAGTAGTCACTAAGGCAATGCATTTATACGTTGTTCATACACTCATAATTATTTCATGTGTTTCACTGGGTTGTGCATAGAAAGTTTGGTTCCAAGTATTTTTTGAAGCAGAACTGTGTTTGTAATATCCTACTTACCAATGATAGTGTAGCATCCCAATAGTATATCACAGTTGCTACAGTCACTTCTGTGGGTCCACACCCCGTGTCAGGCACCGTGTTACATGCATTTCTTCTGTTGTCTGCTTCATCCTCACACTGAGACACTTGCAGAAACATCTCACAGAGCAGGCAACTGAAGGGACCCAGTTTCAGACAAAGGTCTGGCCTGATTGGAAAGCTTCATCACCATAGCATCATACATACAGTCACATTAACGACCAAAATAATGATAACAATAGTGATCATATCTAACAGTGTTCTAAGGTTTTCCTATGGATTAACCTTTTGGATCCTTAGAAAACCTTGTGAGATACGTACAAGTATTATCTTCGTTTTATAAAGAGGATTCTGAGGTCCTCAGAGTTGGAGAAAGTTTCTCCCTGTCACATAGCTTGAAAGTGGCAACACTGGACATCAAAAATGGGCATTCTTCTGGGTGCAGTGGCTTATGCCTGTAATCCCAGCACTTTGGGAGGTTGAGGTGGGTGGATCACCTGAGGTTGAGAGTTTGAGACCAGCCTGGCCAACATGGTGAAACACCGTCTCTACTAAAAAAAATACAAAAATTAGCCAGGTGTGGTGGGTATTCCCAGCTACATGGGAGGCTGAGGCAGGAGAAGCACTTGAACCTGGGAGGTAGGCATTTGCAGTGAGCCGAGATTGCATAACTGTACTCCAGCCTAGGCAACAGAGTGAGATTCTGTCTCAAAAAAAAAAAAAAAAAAAAAAAAAAGGTGTAGGGGGGCATTCTGACTTCAGAGCCTTTTTTCTATTAAATTGTTTTAAAATAAAACTTATTGATTTATTCAGCACAGATTATGTGAATCACTATAATCAGAAATTATTATGAAATGTCTATTTTCTAGTATTAAATGAGGCTTCAGTGATTTTTCACAATCTGCATTTTCTAGAAAGCTTTGATAATTAGATTTCAGTTCTAATTGTGACATTTCTTTTTTTTTTACATCGTTGGAATTATTTGTTTGGATTAAGCATGTTTTTGTATGCTTACTCTATGCCAGGCCCCGTGCTGCATATTTTCATATATTATCTCGTTTCACTTTTTTTTTTTAAAGCTGATTCTTTTAGACCTGAGGCAGCTGAGCGTCATGGAAACTAGTCAGTGTCTATCCTAAAAACAGCTGGACCCCTGCTGGCGAGCTCACTGTATGTGTGATGTATTCCAGGAGCATGGGGTCTGATTCCCTTCCTCAGTGAATCAGGAAAGCTTTCTGGGGAAAGGAGTTGTGTGGATTCTCCAATTTTTGCTCCTTTAGAAGTAAAATTCCTTTCCATCCCATATAGGGACACAGAAAGGAGGTGATGGGGGTGGTGCTGAGCCTGCTCCCCTGCTCTGTATCACCTGGAAGGAGGGTGCAGAAGGAGCAGGGGTCTTTGTCTCCCTCTTTGCTCCCTTTGGCATCACTCTCCAGGCCCAGTAATGAAACTCCACCCCTGGCCGGGCCTTTTCTCACCATCTTCCTTCTCCAGGGCTACCTCCTGAGGGCTCACTCCTTAAAGGCCGGATGCAGTGGCTTCTCCTTGAGTGAGCTCAGAGGTCAGGAGCTCCCTAAGCTCCTGTATCAAGAGACGGAGGACATCTGAAGCCAGAATGCCCTTCCCAAAGCTGCCGTAGCACCTGTGTCTCAGGAAGAAGCTGGGCAGATGCCTCTTTGTTCCAGCAGCCAAACTCCAGCATGTCACAAATCATATGTTACAGGAAAAGGGAACCCTTTGCTGCTGGGCAGCTTGGCCCAAGATCCTCACAGTCTTTTAGGGATGCTTAGAATTGGCCCTTGGTTGGTTTGTAGCGTTTATACAATATCAACCCTTGAACTGATGACCCTTGAACAAGTGCATCGTTCTCTATCCTTGATTTCATTCACAGTGGACAGTTTTAGGTAGATCCCTGCTGTGAGCAGACACATACATGCGGTCTGACAGTTCAGATCCCTTCACCCTCCCCTCCCCTATTTTTATGGCTGCTAACAAATGGGTTGGACCTTTCTCTAAAGGCCTCTCTGGGCAGGTGATATTTGAGTAGATTTGAAATAAGTGTGGGATCGAATTGTACAGCTATTTGGAGCAAGAATGTTTCAGGCAGAGGGACTAGGATGTGCAAAGGCCCTGGGGTTGAAACATGCTTGATGTAGTTGGGGAATGGAAAGACCAGTGTGTCTCTAGCAGAGAGGGTGAGAGGGAAGCAGGGGAAGTTGAAAGAAGAGAGGTGGGTGGAAAACCAGACCTGGCAGGACCCTGTGAGCCACAGGGAGGCAGAGTTGGTCCCTTTTAAGTATTGGGGCTGGCAAATCTGACTAGTACATTTCCCCAGTACTCTTGCTCACCTCTGCATTTTTGCCTTTGATTGTTCCCTTTCTTCGGTGTGTCCTGCGCTTCCCCTTGGTCTCCCTTAATTGTGCAATGGAAAGTAGTAGCAGAGCACAAAAATCCCCCTTGAAAGCTTGCTTAGAGGACTGTATCTTTTTCTTACCAGCTAACTCTTACTAATTGGAAATTGACATCAGCGCTTGTCTCCCATGCTTCTCTTTTAATTGAGATTTCCCTTAAGTCCTCCTCTTAGGCAAGATGTGCCTCATATGAGCCCCTGGCCCACTGCACCCGCCTTGGGCTGAGTGGCTCCTGTTTGTCTCCACATCAGCGTGAGTTGTGTGAGTTCCTCAGCAGTGCTGCATGCCTAGAAGGCCCCAGTGAGCATTGACTTGGACCTGGTGATTTTCCTCTTTATGCTTTGCCCTTCCGAAGAGAGATGGAAAATCCAGCCTCAGTATCAGTGTTGTTTCTACGGTGTGACCATATTGATGTGCTTACTGACTCCTAAGTCACCTACTGGCACACAGCACAGATGCATCCAATGTCCTTATCTTTGAGGCTTTGCTTTCAAGACTTCACACTGACTACATCAATCTGAATAATCGAGCTTAACTCCAGACAAGAATTCAGGGGTACAATGTGATGGCCCTCTGTTGATTCTCTTTAAAAGTCGTGAATATGAGTCATCATGGGTATTTAATGAGCTCTGCAAGATGGCAGGTGCTGACAAGTGCCTTATATATTCTGTTTCTAGTCTTGCAATTTGTGTATTATCATTCAGAACCCCAGGCTCAGGAGGTGAAAGAATTCCGCTTACAGCTGAAGTTGCATTTGAGTGGGAGAGGGAGCAGGAGTTTATTCTCCCCTCTTTGTTTCTGCGTGTGTCTGTATATTGGCCAAGCACATTTCCAGTGGGAAATCCTTAGTGGCTTTTGTGGTGTTTTGTGAGCGGGTACAGGGGACTGACGTGTGAATGCCAGGTGTCATTATCACTGTCAAGTGTCTAATTCAGTGCTGGGCCATGGACAGGTTTAGAAGTGCCTTAGAATTCAGAGTTAATCCAGAGCGGGCCACAGGTTAATGACATTTTGCTTTATTCTTCAGTGCTTTCTTTTTCTCTTTAGAATATTGTCATCCCTTTTACCCCTTCTTCCTTCCTCAGCCATTTTCCCCAGAGGGCAGAATGGCTTGAGCTATTTCCTGCCTGAGTTTTGCGGTCAAGACCCCTGCCAGCCCAATTCCTGCAACAATGACCCTAAGGCACTAATTACAGGCCCCTCTTTGCCTGCCTGCCTGAGACATTGCAGCCGCTAACCCTGCACCCTTGAGGCACCCTCTCCATTCAGTGACATGGTACTGCCTGTGTGCACAGGAGCCCTGCAGCAGCTGACCCAAACAATGCTCATTTTCATTGTGGCATCTTGGCATGGCCTGGCAGCTTTGGCCTTTTAGAACCCAGCTGGTGCCAGGGTTGCTGGCCTGCCCTGCAGAGGTGATTGGCCACTTCATAGTAATAAACAGATTTCAATCCTGGGAAGTTCAGAGGCCTGCTGTTCTATCCCTGTCTTTTGTGTCTTTTTGATAAAAGATGTTCGAGGTAGCCACATGGTTTAATAAAACCAGGCTGGATGCAACTACCTAGGTTTAAAATATCATTCTGCTAGGCTAGCTGTGTGTTTTTGGACAAGTTACTTAACTTCTCTGAACCTCTCCTTCTGTTTCTCCAAATTGAACTTGGTAATACCTGCACTACAGTTTGTACCAGGATTTAATAAGATAATGTTTGTGAAAAGCACCTTGTTCAGGTCTTATACACTGTATGTGCTGAGTAGATAATTAGTTTTCTCAGGCAGAGTCCCAAACAGAAGGAAAAGCCAAATAAACCCCATGATGTGCTGCATTGTTCTATGTAGTGATCTGTGTTTGGCAGATTTGAGATGGTTTTAAACCAAAGTAAAAGAGCTTTAATTATGCTCTTGTTTGTGGTTTTGTTGGTTGCATTATTAACCGATTTTCGGAATACTCCCCGCCCTCTCACTGTTTCATAGTGAAGGGCTGGCGGGGAGTCAGGAGCTGGAAGTCAATACTTTCTTTGCAGAACTTCCAGCTCCCTCTGTCTCAGAGATGGGGTTGGCAGTGTCATCTGAATGGGGTGTGGTTTCAGAGACTGGCCTGTCAAATCAACGTGGGCTGCCGGCTCTCTTATTGCATCCTGAGCATGTGTGTCTTGGGCCTTTATAGATATACTTGCTGTTGCCCTTTGCTCTTCATTCACTTAATTTCAGTTGTGCACATACAGTTATACAAATGACGTATGCATAACTATTTGATTTTAACAAGCAGTTGGCTAAAGTGTTTAGTATGACTCTGGAATTAAACTCCTTGGATGCCAGTCCCTTATACCAGGTTCAGAATAGTCTTAGGCATATGAAACCTCAATTTTTTTTCTACAAAATGGGTTAGTGATAGCACTTATCTCATAGGAAATTAGAAAGATTAACCTGTAAAAGTGCTCAATATACTACCTGCTATGTAATAAATCCTTAATAAAAATTACTTGTATTAATATTAGCAATAGCTGGCTGGGTACAGTGGCTCATGCCTGTAATCTTAGTGCTTTGGAAGACAGAGATGGAAAGATCATTTGAGGCCAGTAGTTCGAGACCAGCTTGGGCAACATAGTGAGATCTCCATCTCTATAAAACAAAACAAAACAAAACAAAGCAAAAAAAAAAAAAAAAAAAAACACCAATTAGCTGGGCACTGTGGCACACACCTGTAGCTCTAGCTGCTCAGGAGGCTGGGTTGGGCGGATTGCTTGAACCCAGGGGCACAAGGTTTCTGTGAGCTATGATCGTGCCACTGCACTCCAGCCTGGGTGACAGAGTGAGACTGTCTCTAAAAAAAAAAAAAAGACAAAAAAAAAAACCCCTACAATTATTACTAGCTAACATATAGCTAACATTTGTGTACTTGTCATTACAGAATAAATATATTCCAGCTAAGTGGATGTCGGTGGTTTTCTGCACAGTGAACTCTTATCATTCCTTGACTGGTGTGGTAACACTGGAGATGCATGCTCCTTAGGTGAATGTAAGTTCTAAATTGTTGCCAGGAAAGGACTGTGGGTGGCCCTGCTGGACCTGGAGTGCATTTGCAACACTTTATGGGCTTCATAGCACCTGTACGCCCCTGCTATCTCCCCCAAGGCTGTTACTTATCGCTCAGCACTTATCCTAGCCCTTCAGTTTCCCTGGGTCTCTGGACCAGAGCTCACACTGCCTTTCCTTACATCCCAGGGGTATCTTGACCTTTGGTAATGGGCAGTAAGATGTGTACATTAGTCTGAGGCTCTGTGCCTTATAAAACACTGTGCTGGGGCCGGGCGTGGTGGCTCAAGCCTGTAATCCCAGCACTTTGGGAGGCCGAGACGGGCAGATCACGAGGTCAGGAGATCGAGACCATCCTGACTAACACGGTGAAACCCCGTCTCTACTGAAAAATACAAAAAACTAGCCGGGAGAGGTGGCGGGCGCCTGTAGTCCCAGCTACTCAGGAGGCTGAGGCAGGAGAATGGCGTAAACCCCGGAGGTGGAGCTTGCAGTGAGCTGAGATCCGGCCACTGCACTCCAGCCTGGGTGACAGAGCGAGACTCTGTCTCAAAAACAAACAAACAAACAAAAAAAAAACACTGTGCTGGCTTGTTCTGTGAATTGACTTATCTGGAAGCTCTGTAAGGTAGGCTCATTTCAAATGCAATTGCTGTTCGCTTAGTGTCATATATAGCATAATTATTGCACCTAAAATCTGCTTGTATTGTCTGCATAACTGTAGGGTGGATCTGGTCTTGCTCTTATATAAGAAAAGAGACAGATCTTGTTCTCTACATGTTCCTTTAGGCAGTTTGCCCAGGCAAATCAAGCAGGCCATTAAGGTGAAAGTATGATAGTTGAATTTTGCTCTTTTTCCATAGGTTGTTTGAATGATTTCATTTTGCATCATTCAGAACTGTTGTCATTCTATGATGTCTAGTTCATAAATACCATTTGCCCTGGGCAATTTTCTGTTACATTTAAGACTAACCTACTTTAAGGGAAAGATAGTCTTTCCTAGTCTAGTCTGCATATCCTAGACTGAGTTATGCAGTCTGGGAAGCTTGCAGCATTCATTTCTTGATAGAAACAAAATTTGTTTACATGCCCAATATTCTACATATATTTGTGTATTTTACTCATTTATGACTATAAATATGCAGGCATATCAGCATGTATATTGTGTAAATATGTACACATTTAACATGTGGAATATAGTAGGACTGAGGTTGTTTTGCCTTGTGTGCACTGAGTAGTCATTTCTCCCCAATGTTTTATTATTGAAAAATTTAGGCATAAAAGTTGAATTATACAGTTAATAGCCATACACCTGCTGTCATGATTCTGCAATTAACATTTTGCTATATTTGCTGTATAATTGTTCATGTCTCCATCACCATACTCATCCATTTTCATCTTCTTGCTGTGGTGGTGGTTGTATTTTTAAGTAAGTTGCCTGGTCCTTAATCATGACTATGTGCTCAGCTTGCAAGAAACATGTATTATATCCTGAACCTTTCCTGAACCTCTCTCTTGCAGAGACCTTGATACCTACTCATGATTGCCAGAGCCCTCCCAGTGGCCTCACCAGAGCTCTATCCTCTATGCCTGGCATCTACAATTCTGATTCTTACTGTGCATTTCAAAGCAAGGATGTTCAAGATGTTGTATCTATCATTTTACTTCCGCAGATGAAGAGACTTAACTGGAATTCTGAGAAAATGCTTTCTGGTCCCCATCCCTTAGCACAAGCCAAATAAAGCCTCTGTGTCTTTTAAGGCTGTGATAAATACCAACTCTTAAAGGCAGGTTGATTTAGCCTCTGGTTATTTTCCCCAGAGTTCTCTGGTCTGGGCAGCCTCCCTCACCTTCCAGCCAACCAGTCCAGGTTGACCTTGGAGGAGAAGGAGCTCTCTGCTTGTCTGACTCACTGGTGCCTCATTACTGCCCTGGCTGGACTGCGAGGCTCAGAAGAAAGGAAGGCATTACTGGGTGGGGACTGCCCATTCATTTTTAATTAAAAACTTTCTCCTTTATGATAATATCACAATAATTGCCATGTAATGTGTGCATTCTGTCAGAAAATAGTTGTGAAAAGTTAAAAACTTGCCCTTCATACAATTACAGAGTGAACCCGAGTCAAATACTATTTTATTTAACTCATTAATGAGGGAACCAGTGAGTTGGTAAAGCCAGCTCAAAGAAGCTTTTGAGGAACTTGGTATTTATTGGCATTTTGGAAAAAAAAATGATAGAAGAGAACCATTATCAGGTTAAGTGTGGGGGAAATTGTGATGGACCGTTCAGATCAGCCACAGGTACCATAGCTTCAGGAATATTGCCAGCAGAAAGCACCCAGCTGTCAGCTCCCTTTAGGACTGCCTTGGCTGAAGACAGCCACCTTGTCTGAAGTCAGGCTTTCTTCCAGGGCAGCCTGCACCTGATGTCTGATCCATGAGCAGATAAAAAGATCAATTCTCTTACCACTGATTGAGTCTCTTGAAGGTCACTTATCCTGTATTCAGAACTTCCCATAGGGTCAGCTAAGCCTTCTATTGCAACTGCATCCCATCCCCAATTCTCACTCTACCCAGACCTGCTTCTTTTCCTGCCTCTTACGTAGGGGTTCCAGGTTAGCCTCTAGAGTACCCCTTCATAGACTTGAGGCCCACTAGTGTTAATTCCAGCGGCAACTTCATGGGAAATTCAATCTCTACAGATACAAAATTAGTGAATGTCTTACAGGGTAATGTTTCTTTGACTTTGGGGTTTGTCTTTTCTACTGTACAGCAATCTGTAAGTTAACACGCAGCTTCACTGTGTTCGTGCCCTTAATATATAGTAAATAGTAAAATCAAACCCAGGTATATTCCTCTGCATCAGCGTTTGGCAAACTTACCATGTAAAGAGCTGGATAGTAAATATTTCAGGCTTTGCAGGCCATACTGTCTCTGTTGCTCTCTCACAACTCAACTCTGCTGTAGCCGTGATGACTACACAAATGGGCATGGCTGTGTTCCAGTGACACTCTACTTAACACAAACAGGTGGTGAATGGGATTTGGCCTTGGGCCATAGTATGTGGACCCCTGTCCTAGATAAATAAGTAATCCTGGGTTGATGTATTAAACAATGTTCCAGTATGACATTGAAAGGACAGGCTGCCCCGTCCCCCCAAGCTGTGCCCTTTTGACGCTTGTAGAATATGATGTGTTGTCTCCCAACAGCCTACAAAGTGCTGATATTACCACTTTGCAAATGAGGAAACAGGCTCAGGAAAGGTCTCCATGGTCTTTACTACTTAAGAAGATGATGGTTCTTGAATTGAACCTGGTAGATCTAACCCCGAGGCCCACTCTGACCCCACTCTTATCATCCTACTTTCCTCAGTCATGGGATGTGTTGGAGCAGTGTTTTTCATCACTATTTGGAGAAAAGCACTCAACAAACAGAGCTGGCTGCAGATTCATAGAAGAAAGAGGTATCTGAAGAGTCCCTGCCCACGGCCACCCTTTCCTTGGCCATGTGCCCTGGAATTGTCCCAGAATAGGCAGATTTACCTGTGAACAAGGCAACTGGAATGGAGGTAGGACTTATCATCTGGCTCCAGAGGAATTTCCCAGCCTGGATAGTATTTTCCTGACCTGCATTTGTGATGTGAGTAGGAGGTAAGAACAGCTTATTCCATAAAGGCATCCTGGCATGGAGTGGAGCTCTTATCTCAGCTGTGCCACACACTGACTGTGTCAAGCAAGCCCCTTGGTCAGCCTGAGACTCTGTTATCAGCGCTAAGAAATGTGGAGGATCTTCTGTCTTACTCAGCTCTCTTTATAAATGTTCTTTAACACAGGGCCTAGATTCTAGTACTGACTCCGTATCTCACCAGCTGCGTGACTACTCCCCAGTAAGTTTCTGAAATCTCTCTGTGCTGAAATTTTGTTGTATGTAAAATGGGGGTAATAATAGTATTCCTTTAATATAGCTAATATAACAATAAAATGAGTTAATATATGTTAAGCTGTTAGAACAATAACCTGGTACATAGCAGGTGCTATGAAAGTGTTTTGTTACTGTTATTTTTAGCACTTAGTATGATACTTGGCTAGTAATAGGTGCTGAATAAGTATTATTCAATGCATAAATGAGCCACATAACAAATAAGCATTAGAATAATTTATAGAACTCAAATAGAGCTTTCTGCATTATGGGAAGATGCCTTATCTCTGCCTTTCTGCAAGGTAAACACTAACTAGCCACATGCAGCTGATGAACACTTGACATGTGGGTAGTATGATTAAAGAACTGCATTTTACATTTTATTTCATTTTAATTAATTTAAACTTATATAGCTACATGTGGCCAGTGGCTGTCCTGTTGGACAGCCCTGTTCCAGAGGGCTCAGAGGTTGGGATTTACTTGGTCTGTGTCATAGTTGGTTTGGACTGCTATAACAAGATACCATAAACTGGGTGGCTTAGAAACAATGAACATTTATTTCTCATAGTTATGAAGGTTGGAAAGTCGAAGATCAAAGTACTGACCAATCTGGTGTCTGGTAAGGGCCTGCTTTCTGGTTCATAGATGGCACCTTCTCATTGTGTTCTCACCAGGCCAAAGAGCAAGGCAACTCTTTGGGGCCTCTGTTACAAGGGCACTAATCCCATTCATGAGGGCCCCACCCTCACAACTTAATCACCTCCCAAAGGCTTCACCTCCTAATACTATCACACTGGTGATTAGGTTTCAATATACAAACATTTTTAAAAGGATACAAACATTCAGACCATACAGTCTATTATCAGCATTTCTCAAACATCCGTGGGTGGTTAACATGTAGCCAGAATTGAGAACAGGCCTAGAACTTTTAGGCCAGTACTTTTTCATCTATTTATCCATCTGTCCATCTATTTGACAAATGTTTGTTAAGTTCCTGTTATACATCAGTTACTCTTCTAGGAACTAGCAATCAGCAAAGATAAAGTCTTGGCTTTCAAAGAACTTGTATGTAGGTAGGGAACAGATGATTGAAAAGCACACAGTGAACAGGACACTTCTGGACAAGGTACTTGAATGCCAGGAGGACCAAAAGAGGGTGTTGCCATAGTGACTGGCTTGGAAGCGAAGGTGGTGCTGATCAAAGGAAGTCTTTCTTAGGAAGGGACGTTTGAGCTAACACCTGCTTGGGGAGAAATCAGCCTTGTCATGATCTGGGATAAGAGTGTTCCAGGCAGATGCAGTAGCACATTATCTCAAGTTGAGGATGGGTTTGATCTGTTTGCAGAACAGCAAGGCAACTGGTGTGGTTTGAATGGTAAACATATGGAATGGTGGTAGGAAATGAGGTTGGAGAGGAGGGCAGGGGTGGGGGATATTATAGCATCTTATAGGCGAGGGTCTGGAATTAGGATTTTATTCCAGGCCCATGGGGAGCCATTGGAAAATACTGAGTAACTTGCCGTGATGTGACTTTTGTACTCAAAATATCTAATTGCCATATAGTGCGCATGGACAATGGGGGAAGGCATGGCAGATGTGGTGGTATCTCAGGTGAGGGGACAGTGGTCACCAGGTCATAGATGGTGGCAGTGGAGACAGAGGAGTGGACAGATTGGAATCTGCCAAGGTAGGGACAACTGATGGGTGGATTAGATGTGTGAAGGTAGCAGAGCCATGGAGGAGGGTCCCAGCACTGTGTTGCCGTGGAGTGGACAGTGGGGCTGAAGACCCCTGTAGCCTGAGGCAGCGTTTTGACTTGAATGTTCATATGTACCACTGGGGATCTTGGTAAAATGTAGAATTTGACTTTGTGGGTCTGGGGCAGGGTCTGAGATTTTTGAATTTCTAAAAGACTCTCTGGTGATGGCAGCTACACCTGCTGGAGCCCCACTTGACCTAGCAAGGGCTTACTCACCCTCACCCTGCATATGCTTCTGCCACACAGAGGCACAGAACAGTGAACCCCCAGAGGGACGGGGAGTGCATAGAAGCAGGTTGTAGCTTGCCTGCAAGAACTCTCAAGAATCAAGCTTGACTCTGTTGTTCCTCATCCATACCTGCATCCTGGACTTGTGGCTGTGAGTCTGCAGAGACTCAAGGCATTTGCTTTGTGAGGACACAGAAGTCCCTGCTTTTTTGTTTGTCCTCTGGGAACAGAGTTCCTGGGCAATTATTTCACAGCCTGTAGCAGTGTAGGTATATTTCTTCAGGTCCAATCTTTAGAACTGCTTTGAGGTGATGTATTTTACATGAAAAAGAAGCCTTTAAAGCAAAATGAGCTGTGGGCATGAAGGCAGTGTGACTCCCTGTGTATAACAACCCTGTGCTAGTAACACAATGAATTTTCTTGGTGTCTGGGAGAAATGACACTTTATCACTAGAGATATTAATCATATGATGATCAGTTTCAGCAGAAAGGAAGTTTGACTCTAAAGTAGTTCCTCTAGCTGTGGGTTCATTTCTTCATGAAACAATGAACCAGGAAAGGAAGTGGCAAGTAGTTTAATGTGATACATATTTGTTGCTATACCAGGCCATAGGATTTAGGGCTGTTTTAAAATGAGTGTATTTCTTGTATAGAAGGGGCTAGCTTAACCATAGTGGTCATCTAGGGCTTGCACACGATGTTTTATTGAGGCAGGACTTCATATGGAAGCTTTTTGTAAATGAAACTAACATTTGATTACTGGGAGAAAATTACTGTGACTAGCCATCTGGTTTCCCAGCCAATATTGTTGATTCGTAGTGCTTCTAGTAGTTCTTAATAATCTGTCTCATTTTGTATGATATGAGATACTGCAGCTATTTTCTTGACTTCCTCCAGCCTAAACACTTAGGGTTATTGCACCAAGCATGCACTCTAGCTTTCTTCTATCTAATCTTTTGAGTTGCCAAGTGCCGTGGCATTTATCATTATAGATTATTAAATTATGTGTTGTTTTCCATTTTTATTATATTATTCACTTCTAATAAATGCAAATCTTCTTTGCAGAGCCCACACAGATTTTTCAAAACTAGGCAGTGTCAAGGACAATGAACTGTGTAGACCCAGCCTTAATCCAAACTACCAATCTCCTTTCTTGTTTTCCAGTAGGAAGCTATTCAGTTAAAAGCACTCAACCTGTTTGTCATTTTGCTCCTCTAAAGAAGCCTAAATCCTCTAATTCTCAATGTTTGTGTCTCCTATTTGTTTCTCTTCCATTTCTGCAATTATAGCTAACTCCAGAGACAAAACAGGCATGGTTTAAGAGTCCTTAATGAAATATCTGCAGTTCATAATATGGTTGTCGAATTAAAGCAGGGCCTTTTCCTGTGTTGGAAGAAATGCTCCCGGCATAAGCATATGCACATCTCTAACTCTAGAAACCAGCATGTTACATCCTGGATGAGGACTCAGAGTGATGTCCCCGTCACAAAGCTGAAAAAACTTTTCTTTATCTGCCAAAAAAATAAAAGTCAGATCCATGGTGCAGTCACGATTGCTTCTCAGAGGTAGACTCCAGGTAGAGCTGACACTTGGAGGTTGATAGGTTTGGTTGTGTCCCCACCCAAATCTCATCTTGAATTGTAGCTCCCATAATCCCCAGATATTGTGGGAAGGACCCGGTGGGAGGTAATTGAATCATGGGGATGGGTTTTCCCATGCTATTCTTGTGATAGTGAATAAGTCTCATGAGATCTGATGGTTTTATAAAGGGCAGATCCCCTGTGCATGCTGTCTTGCCTGCTGCCATGTAAGACATGCCTGTGCTTCTCTGCCACCTTCCACCATGATTGTGAGGCCTCCCCAGCCATGTGGAACTGTGAGTCCATTAAACCTCTTTTTCTTTACAGATTACCCAGTCTCAGGTATGTCTTTATTAGCAGGGTGAGAACAGACTAATACAGAGGTGCTTTTTTCTGGAGGGACACTCTCATTAGTGTGAATAAAGGTGAGTCTTATGTAAGATGTTTATCATCAGGACATGCTGTATCTTGTAAGAAAATAATCCAAATGGTGCTTAGAAAATGTCTCAGTGATACCAGCCACGATGCTGAGGAGAGGTATTGTGGGCTTTTGGGAGCCAGACAGTCCTGGGTGAAACCTGTCTCTGCCACTTGTAGCTCTGTGATTTTAGGAACAATATGTAACTTTTGTGATCTTTAGTTGCCTCTGGAAAATCGAGATGATAATGCCGTTTTAGCAGCTGGAAAGTTGTGAGAAATCAAAGTAACCGTAAGATAAGTTCCTACTGCACTATTTGCCATTGTCTATACAACTGTTGCTTTTAAACTAAAGACGGACTGGATGTGGTGGTGCACACCTGTAATCCCAGTGCTTTGAGAGGCTGAGGTGGGCCGATCAGGAGTTCGAGACTAGCCTGGCCAACATGGTGAAACTCCATCTCTACTAAAAATTAGCTAGGCATGGTGGCAGGCGCCTATAATCCCAGCTACTCAGAAGGCTGAGGCATGAGAATTGCTTGAACCCAGGAGGCAGAGGTTTCAGTGAGCCAAGATTGCGCCACTGCACTCCAGCCTGGGCAACGGAGCTAGACTGTCTAAACAAACAAACAAACCAAACCCCAAAAACATATAAAACTAGATGTTCCAACTAATGTCCTAAAGAAAGTTTTTAACTTTCTTTGGATCAAAATAAAAAATCAACAGCCTTCTTCTGATTTCTGACAGATTCTTTTGTGCTGGTGCCTTTGACTATCTCAAAACATGGCTGCAGGTGTTTTCCCAGCTGATGAAATGCTAGGACTGTCCTCTTGATAAAGTTAGTCTTCCTGGACAGTGGTGGCTTAGTGGATTGGTTTGCTCCCATGTGCTAGGTTGAGTCTACCCTGCAGCGTCGGCTCCAGCAGCAGTGTGTTAAGGGCAGTGTTGGAACAGACTGTTCTCTCTATTTTCTGACCTGCCCAGGCATCCTGCAAATGGATGACATGTGAGCATGAGGATGGGTGCGGGAGGCGAAAGGGAGCTGAAACTGCAGGGCAGAGCCAGGGGAAGTTGAGAACAAGAAGGAATTTCTGCTCTACACACACAGGGTTTTTAAATTAGAAAAATATCATGAGATGCAGAAAGCAGGTACTCATGGTTTGTTTCTGATGTTCTTGGCTTGTGTTAAGGTGCCTCTCTCCACACATTTTCTAAGTGAGAAGTTGGAGCTAGTGTGACCCAGTTAACATTATAAGGCTCTGTCATTTCTTGGGATGCATCTGGTGACCATCCATCATGTACCAAACACCTGTCTAAGAACAGAGCTGTGTCCCTGCGTCACTGGTGCACACAGCAACATGCTCTAAGCTTGTTGATCCCTAGTTAGGCAATAATCACTTTTTCACTGAGGTTAAGAAGGCCTTGTCCTGTAACTGGAGAGACAGTGCCTCTATTCTAGAAGCTTGAGATCACAGTCTTTCCAGAGAGTGCATTTCCTTTTACATTTGCTAATATTTCTGATACTGTATTAGACTTGCTTGTCTATGCAGTTTCCCCAAACAATGTGTCTCTCTTGGCTTTCAGCTTTTATTAGACACAAACATCTCATTTCTGTAATTGTTCTCCTGTCAGGCCTGGCTCCATTATTCTCTGGCCTCCAGAGCTATTTGAGTTTCTTCTGGAGGGCTGAGAAGGCTTTACTCGCTTCCTCATTTCCAGTGGATCTGGGAAAACTCAGCTAAAGGAATTTAACATTTCGATCCACAAGATACTAACACCATCTTCAGTGGGTTGGCATCTTCTTCTTCCCTTAACTGTGAGACTCCAGAGCATGCATTTTCAATGGAGGTGATATCACTGCTAGTGGAGGGAAAATTACTTCTGGGTGGGGAAGGGAAGCAAAAACTTACTCTTTTTATGTATAAAGCAAAATATACATATTATGCATATATAGAGAGATTTACATTTTATTGGTAGTATTAAAATTTCATGGGGGGACAATTGGAAGAAATGTCTAAAAAGGTTCTTGGAGGTGATAATGAAGAGAGGTTAAAAAACACTGCTGAGAATTTTATTCTTCATGGCTCATGTTACCCAGTCACAACAAGTAATGTGTAAAATGAAACTCTTTAGTTCTCTCCTTGGGATGAAGAGTGGCCAGGTGCCTATACGGGGAGGAAGGAAGGGCTAGTGTGTTCCCAAATGAAGAGCAATTCAAAACTCCTTGGGGAAAGTCATCCATGAGGTTTAAACAGCATTGGAGTCTCCCAGAGGGTTTCAACATACCAACTCCTAGGTTCTGCAAGTGTACCCCAGAAACATTCTAGAACTCTGAACAGCACTTGGGCAATTCCTAAATATCCAGGCCAACACAAAGTCTGAAACCTCTGATCTAGAACAAGGAGAGAGAGTGACTTAGAAGGCAAACTAGTTCAGTGTGGGGGGATGGGGCTATTTTGCAGGCATTTCCCTAACTAGCTCCCTTCACCTCTGTGCTTTGGTGAACTAGACAGTACCTGGTTAGTTCACCAACTGTCCCCCTGCCTTTTCTGCTTTGATGCATTTGCTTATTGGGTGGTCTCTACTTGGAGTTCCCTTTCTTTTATCATTAGGTTACAGCATTTTATTTACTCTATAAGATGTATGTAGTTCCAATGTGACTCCTCTTGCGGGAAGCTTTTTATGAACCTCTCCCAGTGCTCCCCCATTTTTTCATTGCATTTACCACATTCCACCTTACATTTTGATCATTTCTGTGCATTGTCTTTTTTCCATTTTATTGAGGTATAATTTATATACCATAAAATCTGTCCATGCCAAGTATATAAGTCAATGATTTTTAACAAATTCATAAAGTTATGTAGTCATCACTGCACTCAGTTCTAAAACATTCCATCTCTTCAAAAAGTTGCTCATGCCCAATTGTGGTAAGTTCCTGTTCCATCTCCAGCTCCAAACAACCTACTTTCTTTCTCCATAGCTTTCCGTTTTCTGGACATTTCATACAAACAGAATCATGCAATATGTATAGTCTTTCACATCTGGCTTCTTTCAATTAGCATATCTTTTTGAGGTTAATCTCCATCATAGCATGTATTAATAGTTTGTTCCATTTCATTGCCACTACTATTCATTGGTATTGGAATTTAGTAGCTACTGTATTTTTCAGATTGTGTTGGTGTTATATTTTGGGCATATCACATTTTGTTTCTCTATTAACCATTCATGGATGTTTGAGTTGTTTCCAATGTGATGTTATTATGAATAATTCTATTTGCTGTCAATATAAATGTATGTTTTTAATTCTCTTAGGTAGATACCTGGGAGTGGAATTACTGGGTCATGTGGTAAATTTATGTTTAACTTTTTAAGAAGCTGTTCAACCGCTTTTCAAAGTGGCTGTAACCATTTTATCTTTTATGTTCCCACTAGCAACATCTGAGTGTTCCAGTTTCCTCAGATGGAGGTGAATACTTTGTATTATCTGTTTTGTTTTGTTTTGTTCTGTTTTGTTTTTTTGAGACGGAGTCTTGCTCTATCACCCAGGCTGGAGTGCAGTGGTGTGATCTTAGTTCACTGCAACCTCCACTTCCTGGGTTCAAGTGATTCTCCTGCCTCAGCCTCCCAAGTAGCTGGGATTACAGGTGCATGCCACTACGCCTGGCTAATTTTGTATTTTCAGTAGAGATGGGTTTTACCATGTTGGCCAGGCTGGTCTCAAACTCCTGAGCTCAGGTGATCTGCCGACCTTGGCCTCCCAAAGTGCTGGCATTACAGGTGTGAGCCACCATGTCTGGCCTGTTTGTATTTTTCATTATACACATTCTGCTGGGTGGGTAGTGGTATCTAATTGTGACATTTTACTTGCATTTCCCTAAAGACTAATGATGCTAAGAATCTTTTCAAATGCTTATTAGACATTTATATATCTTCCTTGGTGAAATATCTATTCAGATTACTTGCCTATTTTAAATTGAGTTGTTTGTCATTTTACTGTTGATTTGTAAGGTTGGTAGATAGTTTTGTTCAAATCATCTTTATCCCTACTGATTTTCTGTCTCATTGTTTTATCAATTATTGAGAGGGATATTAACCTCTCCAAATATTATGGTTGCATTGTTTATTTCTCCTTTCATTTTGTCTGTTTTTACTTCATGTATTATGGGGCTCTGTTATTAGGTTGATGTAGTTGCATTTACACCTGCCATTTTGTGATTTGTTTTATGTCTTAAGTCTTTTTTGTTCCTTTGTTTCTTCTTTATTGTAGTCTTTTGTGTTAAACATTTTCTCATGTTTCATTTCAATTCCTTTTCCCCATGTTTTGAATTATTTTCTTAGTGATTGCTTGTATAATATGTGTCTTAAGTTATCACAGTGTACTTTAGGTCAGTACTAAATTTCTCTAGAACATGGAAACTTTCCTCCAATATAGCTCCATTTCATCCCCCTCCTTTGTAGTTTTATTGTCATATATATTACATCTATATGTTATAAATGCAGTGTTATGATTCTATGCAATCTAATGCCTTTTAAAGAATTTAAGAGAAGAAGAAAAATACACTTATATAGCCTTTTGTATTTACTTACATATTTAACTTTTCGGGTGTTCTTTATTAATGTATATCTTAGTGTATATTTGAGTTACTATATGGTGTCATTGCCTTTCCATCTGAAGGAATTCCTTTATTATTTTTGCAAGGAAGATTCGCTAGCAGTGAATCCCCCAAGTCTTTGTTTATCTAGGAATATCTTTATCTTGCTTTCATTTTCAAATGAAAGCTTTGCCAGATGTAGAATTCTTGGTTGACAGTTTATTTTCTTTCAGAACTTTAAATACATTGTTTCTGATGAAAAGTCAGCTCTTAATCTTATTGAGGACCCTGGATATGTGATGAGTTGCCATCTTTTCTTGCTGCTTTCACAATTTTCTGTTGATCTTTGCCTTTAAACAAACTATAATGTGTCTAGGTGGGGATCTTTTTGTGTTTGTCCTTCTTTGGGGTTCACTGAGCTTGTTGGACCTGTAGATTCTTATATTTCACTACATTTTGGATGTTTGGGCCATTATTTCTTCAATTTTTTTTCTGCCTCTTTCTCTTTTTTCTTTATGGGACTCTGTTGCATGTCTATTGGTATGCTTGATAGTGTCCTAAAGGCATCTAAAGCTATGTTCATTTTTCTTCTCTGTTCTTCAGATTGCATAATTCTTACTGATTGTTTTCCAAGTTTACTGATTTACTGATTCTTTCTTCTGACATCTCATATCTGATATCGAGCTCCTTTTGGGACTTTTTTGTTTCATTTATTATACTTTTCAACTCTAGAATTTCCATTTGGATCCTGTTTTTAAGAAAAATAATTTCTGTATCTCTTTTTTTAAGAGACAAGAGTCTCACTCTGTCACCCAGGCTGTAGTGCAGTGATGTCATCATAGTTCCCTGAAACCTCAAACTCCTAGGCTCAAGTGATTCTCCCACCCCAGCCTCCTGAGCAGCTAGGGCTCTCTCCAGTGTGTGCTTATGGCTTTCTGGTCAACCAGAGATAACGCAGAGAGCTTAAGGATCCCTATAGAACATAGTATAGCAATGGACTTTAACTTATGAAATCCTCTCATATACTTTAAATCTTCTCTCGATTACTTGTAATACCTCATGTATTCTGTTTAAAATTCTGTGTAGTTTGCCAGTCTTTTGCTTGCCCCAACCAGGACTACTGGTTGCAGCCTTAGGGTAGCTGAGGGGGGTTCCTTGTTTATTTGCAATCGATACTGCTTTCCTTACTGACAATGTGTGGAGTTTTTCACAACACGCTCCAAACAAAGTGAACTCCCTCCAGCAGTGGGGTTGCTGGTATGCATGGCCAGCCCTGCCTGCCACTGTTGTGCCAACCTACATGGGAGTAGTAGGGAGGGCAAGAACCAGATTCCCACTGATCTACCCAGAAGTTTTAAATGAATTAGTGCTCCTCAATTTGTTGTATGTTTTGTCCAGGGTCTTGAAATGGTTTTGACAGTTTTATCATTGTTTTCAAGAGGATTTGCCAGGCTTCTCACATTGCCATTCTAGCCCCATTGTCTTTTTCCATTTGCTAGAGAGGAAAACTCATGGGGCAGATCAAGTATGGACTCTAGCACCGGATTGCCTGGGCTTGAATCCTGACCTGCCATTTACAAGCTGCAAGACCTTGGGCAAATTACTAGACCCTGGACAAATGACTTAACTTTTGTGCTTCTGTATCTTCATCTGCAAATTGGAAATAATAATAGTACTTACCTAATGAGGTTGTTGTAAGAATGAAATGGATTCATCTACATAGTGATAGCAGCAGTACTTGTTACTGCAAATGCAATATAGTAGCTCTTTTTATTGGTGCAGCAAGGGCAGGGACTGTATCTTACTTGGCACTTTAAACCTTGCCCCACCATCCTTGGTCTGGTTTCTTGCACATAGTCAGCTCATTGGATTCTCAGATCTTTCCTAAGTAATGCTTGACATACGGAGGAAATGAGGACAGCTCTCAGAGTAACTGAAGATTGGAGGAGGAGGGACTGCAGGGGACCTGAGGAACAGATGGCCTGGTGCCTCGTTGAGGCCAAAGGTTGGTCAGTGTGTTTTCCCTCCTAGCTCTAGGAACTGCCCAAATTGCCTGGTACTACTCAGATGCCATTGAATTTGAGACGAGGTCTGTACACTTACACTTCCAATCCAAGAAGTTAATTAGCACAATTGCCACCATTTCAGAAGTTATCTTGTTTCGGGCACTTCCAGGAGTGGACAGGACAATGTGGCGAGGATGCTGATTTTTAGGTATTTTTGCAAAAGGGAGTGATTATGGGGGAGCTGTGGGAGAGCAGGGGGTCTTATGGTATGTACTCACCAACCTCAGCTGTTTCTCACCCACACAGAGCCATCGAGCAAATGAGAGATTGGTGCCTCTTCCTCCAGTGGACAAGCTAGGGTGAACAAAGTATGGGATGCCTTTGTGGAGGGAGGCATATGTCCTACGCAGCTGTATGCAGTGATCCTGGCTTAGCCACCACATGTCCAGCTCTGTGCTCGGAGCAGGGCAGCATGGCCATAGGATAGTAGCCATAGATGTGAAATCTGCTTACATGGGTTTGACTGAGGTATACCCAGCAAGTGGGGACTTTCTTATGATTCTTAGCAGAAGGACTAAAGGAGGATGGCAGTGACAAGAAAGGTGATTGTTGAATTTAAGTTGTTTTACATGGATGAGGATCAGGTGTGCTTGTGGAGAGGGTAGGTGTGGAGCCAGTGGAGAGGGTGAGAGTGAAGAGGAGGAAACAGGGCACAGTGATGGAGAAAGATCTTCAGGAGATGGGAAGGAGTGAGTTGGGTAGAGGGATCTGTGTTCAGCTGGAGGGAGGGCCATGCTTTTCCTGGGTGGAGGTGAGGTGCCCGACAGCACATGCCCTCACTTCCCTTTCCTCTGAAGAGGGTCCCACATCTGGCTTCAGCAGGAAGAGGCACTGCTGTTACATCATGCACTGATGTTAACCTCTCTACTCCTGTGTTCAATTACAGGTACACCTTTTGGTATTTACTTGGGTGCTTATCGGTATAGCATTTTTAGCACCTTGACCAGATACCATGCATCCAACTGTAGGAAACTGTTTTACTCCTGAGGGAGCGAGACCAAGTAGTGATATGTCTACTTTTCTCCTAGCGCGGGGGGAGTAGAATTAAACTGGGCATCAGGTGTGTCATTTGCAGGTGCGTGATCCATTGCAAATTGCTTCATTCCTCTGGACTTCCGGTTCCTCCTAGTAGACTGCAAGGAATGGACTAGATCATATCAACATCCAGTTAGCAGTTAATGTCCATTGGTCCTGTGATCAATCACTGTGTGTCTCAGATGAAGCCGGTGAGGGTGTTTTGTGCCTGAGAAACACTAAAATAGGAGTAGAAGGACGCACAGGTCAATCAGAGCAGCAAGCTGGCAGAGGCAGGTCGGAGAAGGTGAGTTCTTATGGTTTGTGGTTGTTTTCTTCACTGCTCTGACACTAACATTGGACTTTGTTATTATTCTGGAAGCTTTTTAATGCTGCATGTAGGAGGATGCTATTTTGTTCTGACCTGTGTTTATTCTATACCTACATGCACAAGCTTTGGTAATCGTATTATTTTATTAGCATATTTATGGAGGTTCATTTCCAAGAGAGGATATAATTAGGTGGAAATTGATTATCTTGATAGTTAGGATTTAACCCTACCTTTCTGATGGTTTGCTCTTGAGGACTTTATATGCAATGATTTTTTACCCTGACCTGGTAGAGATGGGTTGTAAGCAGTACAGTCCTATGGAATTACAAATAAAATTTGAAGTCCAAGAATAAAAGAAATGAGATGCTTATGCTCATCCCTGACATCCCACATCATTGCTCTCGCATGGCTGCAGGCTTGGGTCTGAGATTCCTGGGAACCAAAGCAAACGGGGAAATATAGCTATAATCACATTATTTATAGACTTTGGTTGGGTGTCGCTAAGGTGAGAGAAACAGTAGAACTAGTTCCCAGAAGAAGCAGAGCTTTTGCTAGACCTTAATTTTAAAAATGTCTCTTATCTGCCTTAAACCAGTGTTTCTGATAGTATATATAGCTATCCCTTGGTATCTGTGGGATATCCAGGGCCCTCTGCAGATACCAAAATCTGAAGAAGCTCAAGTCTGTCCAAGAACATAGTATAGCAATGGACTTTAACTTATGAAATCCTCTCATATACTTTAAATCTTCTCTCGATTACTTGTAATACCTCATGCAGTATAAATGGTTCTTAATACTATTGATTTTTAATTTATGTTATTTTGATTGCTGTGTTATTTTTTATTTTTATTCTTTTCCGGATATTTGGATCCATGGTTGGTCAAATCCCTGGATGGACCTGTGGAAATGGACGGCAGGCTGTATATACGTTTTCAAGGGATGCTTAGGTTTTTTTTTTTTCTTTTTCTTTTTTTTTTTTTTTAAGTTACATGGTCTAGGGAGTTTCAGGAAATGCTACACAATATATATTTTGATGGATTTTTGACAGTGAATGTTACCATTTGAAAAACGTATAAAAGTCTTGTAAAGAAAACGATTTATCTTTGTTCAACCCAGAGTTTTAAAAATTTCCCATGACCTCAGAACTCTTCCTCCTCATATAACTTTTCACAATAACTAAACTTATCATTACTTTTTAGGGCAAGTTTGGTCACCAATTTGCTTGGGGCTGCCCCTGCTTAGCTGATAGGCCCATTAGCCTTCATCCCCAGGTCAGGGGCCACCTCACCGACGCAGGGGCACAGGGCTTGGTCACTTGGGTGCTATCGGACCAGTGGGGTTGGGCGTCAGTCCTGGCTCTGTGCCCTAGCTGTGTGGCATCAATGGGATAGTTATCTTCTCTGGGCTCAGGTTCCTCATCTGTAGAATAGGATAATAATATTTCTGCCTCATGGAATCGTAGTGAATAAGTGTGTCAGAATATGTAAAGCACTCCGTACTGGACTTGGCATAAGTAATAACAAATGTTCAATATGATTGTATTTAATGATACCCCCATTCCAGAGTTTGCTCTGATGAGACACTTTTCTCCTCAGTTGCTAGGGGCTAACTCTGTGCTATTTCTTTGGGTACTGATTGTGTGTTTTTCTTTATTCCGGTAGAGAGAAACTTTATTCATCCTTTATGATAATTGCCTGTTTTCATAGTTGTTGTCTCCATGATACTGTGAGCTGGTTGAGGGCAGAGACCAGGTCTTATCGAACTTTGCACATCCAGCCCCCGGCATGGCACAGCTTTGCAATAAAGGATTTTCAATGCATTTGACAGGAAGCTGGGGCCCTGGGGCATATAAATAAGCCTGATTCAGTGAAAACAGTTCTGCCTAGCAGCATGTGTGTGTGCATAAATCATTAGTGCCTTAGACTAAGATCTCTGTCTTGAGAATATGTCTGATCCTCTATACATATTTGTTGAATGCTGAGGAAATCATTGAAATCATTATTCTTAAAGTTTCTTCAATAAAAGAGCCCTGGCACCACAGAAGTTGGTTCA
This sequence comes from Piliocolobus tephrosceles, assembly GCF_002776525.5. Taxonomy (NCBI): domain Eukaryota; kingdom Metazoa; phylum Chordata; class Mammalia; order Primates; family Cercopithecidae; genus Piliocolobus; species Piliocolobus tephrosceles. Next base: position 136,922,570 of record NC_045439.1, on the reverse strand, counting down.
TTAAAGGTGTGAAATACAAACTATTAATAATAGCCTGATGCAAAAATATCTGGAAGTGAATTAAAAGCTCCGATCCTGAGTGGTAGAAAATTCTATTAGTTGACTGTACCCAGGAGGGATGGAGAGTCTTTATTTTTCTATGATGGACCAAAGAGCTACAGAGAAAAATCGATGAGATTTATGAGTAGTAAGCAATTAAATTGAGTGTTTTTTTTTTTTAAAAGAAGAGAATCATGAAATGTTACATACTCTCTTAGAATGAATTGATGAACATAAAAATCCACTAAATAAGGAATAATAACATTTGCCTCAATTTTACTTTAGGGCCATTTAAAGGAAAGAGTGGAAGAAAAGGGAGATGAGAGAAACTAAGAAATGGAATATAGAGGGTTTCCTCAACAAATAGTCTGAGGAAGGTGCAAATAGTGAAGTAGAGAAAAATGCAGGCGATGGCAGAGACAGAGTCTTAAGAGACAGACCAAGGAGGCCGTTTTTTTTTCTGTTGGTTTTCTTTGAGACGGAGTCTCACTCTGTTGCCCAGGCTGGAGTGCACTGGTGTAATCTCAGCTCACTGCACCTCTGTTACCCGGGTTCAAGCGATTCCCCTGCCTCAGCCTCTTAAGTAGCTGGGATTATAGGCACCTGCCACCACACCTGGCTAATATTTGCATTTTTAGTAGAGATGGGGTTTCACCATGTTGTCCAGGCTGGTCTTGAACTCCTGACCTCAGGTGATTCACTCACCTTGGCCTCCCAAAGTGCTAGGATTTTAGGCATGAGCCTGCACCTGGCCCAAGGAGGCTTTTTTATTTTTTATTTTTTTATTTTTTCTGAGATGGAGTCTCACTCTGTCGCTCAGGCTGGAGTGCAGTGGCATGATCTTGGCTCACTGCAACCTCTGCCTCCCAGGTTCAAGTGATTCTCCTGCCTCAGCCTCCTGAGGAGCTGGGATTACAAGCATGTGCCACCATGCCCAGCTAATTTTTTTTTTTTTTTCATATTTTTAGTAGAGACAGGGTTTCACCATATTGGTCAGGGTAGTCTTGAACTCCTGACCTCAGATGATCTGCCCACCTCGGCCCCCCAAAGTGCTGGGATTACAGGCGTGAGCAATTGTGCCTGGCCCCAAGGAAGCCTTTCTAAGGAAGGCCAGGCTGACTCTCACTCGCAGACTAGGTGATCAGAGAGAACGATAGTGCCCTTATGAAAGACCCAGGTGTAGAGAGAGCAGTACAGATGCCCAGAGAGAGAGCCAGCAGCTTTCAGGATCCTGCTGCAAGGACGAGGAAAGTTACCATGCACGACCCCAGGCATAACTGTGACGTGCAGGTGTGCAGAGCCTTTCTCTCCCTCATTTGGACCCTGTGACAAAACTGTAAGGGGGTAATTGTTATCTCCATGTTATAGATGGGAAAGGAGAGTTATCTCCGTGTTATAGATGGGAAAGACAAAAGTGCCTTTTGTCTCATATTACCCAGTTAATATGAAACTCAAAATCTCACACATTTTCCACTGTAACCCCTACCCCCACAACTTGCCCCCTAAAATGATGATGCTTTTGGTGTAGACTGGAGTTTAGAGTCTGTGTCTATGAGATTCTCCATATGATTCTTAGTCTGCTTTTTTTAAAGAAAAATGGTTTTAAAATGTCCCCATTTATATGTGAACATGATCCAGGCTAAATCATTCCACCAGAAGTAAAACATCATTGACTAAATGTCTCTTTTCCCCAGTCGACATATGAGGTGGGTGTTCTCTTTGCCGCCATAGCCATGACAAGAGGCTGATCCTGTGTCGTCTTCTGTTACTTGGTTCTGCAGATCTAGGATCCTGGAATTCACAAGTGAATGCATTTTGTGTGCCATTTCCCTAGAACTGTAAATGACTCACTCCAAGGAGCTGCTGTCTAGATGAGAAACAAAACCTCACACTATTGCTGCTGCTGCTTTATCGTGGGGAAATGACTTCTGGGCTTAGGTGATTAAGTCTCTTTCTCCCACTTTACTACAGGAAGACATGTCCTTGGCACATCAGACAAGATACTGAAGTTATCTTGCAAATTACTTTAATGAAATTAAAAAAACAAAAAAAAAAAAACAAAAAAAACTTGGCCGGGTGCGGTGGCGCACACCTGTAATCCCAACACTTTGGGAGGCCGAGGTGGGTGGATCACCAGAGGTCAGGGGTTCAAGACCAGCCTGGCCAAAATGGTGAAACCCCATCTCTACTAAAAATACGAAAATTAGCCGGCGTGGTGGCGGGTGCCTGTAATCCCAGCTACTCGGAAGGCTGAGGCAGGAGAATTGCTTGAATCTGGGAGACGGAGATTTCAGTGAGCCAAGGTTGCACCACTGCATTCCAGCCTGGGCGACAGAGCGAGACTCTGTCTCAAAAAAAACAAAACCAAACAAACAAAAACACAAAAAGTCTTGCATTAAAATTGTGCCTGGAATGACTTTTCTGTTACAGCAATAGGAGTGCTTCATATATTTACCAATGGCCAGTGTTTGTACTGCCAGACACAGGAATAGTGTGATTTCCCAAGCTGGATTTATGGAGATCAGAGTTTGGCATTCTACATATGGCCTGTGGACCAAATTTGGCCTGCTGCCTGTTTTTGTAAATAAAGTTTTATTGAAACACAGCTATTTCCATTTGTTTATATATTGTCCATGCATGCTGCTTTTGTGTTATGGTGGTAGAGTGGAGTAGTTGCTATGGTGACCATATGGCCTAAATATCTACTGACTGGCTTTTTGCAGAGAAAGTATGCCAAACCCTGTTCAGGAACCCCTGTTGGGAAAACCACAGGTTTTTGCAGGACCACAGCAAGGTTGACATCTCCTGCACTGTTTTTAGCATCTGCTTCCTGACATGGGCCCTGCTGCTGAGCATGCAGTTTAAGGGTACCACTTCCCCGAAGTTCCCCAGGAAGAGTCCACTCAGTTCTGTCATGTCTGCTGCTACTCAGCAGAAGAGCTTTAAAATGCAGGCTCTCCACGCTGCACTCAGGAGCTCTTCCCGGTCTCACAGAGCATCCTGCTCTCTCAGCCTTCAGAAGGGCTCCAGACTGAGCCAGGTGAGACTCTTGCCGGGACCTTTTGGCTCCACCTTGTTTGTCCCTTGCCTCCAATCAGCTGCCTCCTCTGTTGAGCTGGAACTCTAAGGTAGCTCTGCCACAGGGGCCTTTCCTAGCTGTTACACCAGCATTGACTGCTGAAGCCTCCTCTCTCCCCAGTACTGTGGAAACAGCTGCCTCGGCAGTCTCTCGTCACTCCCTGATACCTGCACAGCAGTGCCAGGTTAATATTGCAGAAGAGCAGCTCCTGCTCAAGAACCTCCCTTGGCTCCCCATTGACCTCTAAATCAAAGCCTCAGTCTGGCCTTCAAGGCTGTTTTTATCTCAGACTACTACTCTCAGTTCTCTGAAGCCACTCCATATTCCTACCCTTCCCCAGGAGTGGTCTAAACTCTCCCTCTGCCAACCTCCTTGACGCCACTGATCTTTGCTCTTAGAATGTTGTGGCAGCCTTTCCCCTGCCACACCTATTAAAATCTAGTTGATCCTTGTTAAATCCCAGGTGTATATTCCTCCACACACAGCCAAATGAATGTTCTCGCTCCCTCAAACCCTCTGCCACTCTGCTACCCTGTTGCAGGCTGTGCCATCATTAGGTTGTTTCTTTCTACTGTCCCCAGACTGTAAACTCCTACAGGGGAGCATGCTCTCTTAATCATGGTTACGTTTCTTGCATCTCCCACAGAGCAGATACTTGGCTGTGTGGGATTGAATTTGAAGTGAAGTCACAGAGCATGCATACCAGTGATGTGGCTAGCTTTTTAGTGTGCACCTACTATGGGCCAGCTGCTCTGATGTATGACCTCATTAATGTCCGCAGAAGCAAGTATTGTTCTCTCCACCACACAGGTGTGGAAACAGGCTCAGGAAGATTGACTTGACAAATGCTGTCAAAGCCGGATGGGAACTATTGCTCTCTTGCTCCAGACTTATACTGATAGGACCAGGCTGCTCTGGTATAAACATCCATGCATGCACAACCTCTTTGCCACCTGATACACATGCACACGCCTCTACCTGCATGCATGTTAGAGTCACCCAGGGAACTCTGAAAATACAGATGCCCAGTCTTGCAGGTGGGAGGAAAAACACAGGTGTTTTTCAAAAGCTCAGGTGATGCCAGTTCAGGTCAAGGCCCCCACCACCCAGGCCAGAGTGAGAAGATGGACACACCTCTGGGAGAGCCCCTGAGTTGCTGCTGCCTGCCCCTAAGAATAAGTGTTTATTTGTTAAGTGAATGCCTGATAGCCTTGCCCCTGGTTGGCAACTTTTGAAGGTGAGGATGGGCTCATGAGTACTTGGCCATGGTCTCTGAATGTGTCCTGTCCTATGGCAACATAGACCGAAGCTCTCCTTTTTGGGCTAAGTGCTCATAGTTGCAGTTGTTCTTAGTGTGGCTTCAGCACTTTCCAGGAGGTGAGGCTGCCAGAAATGCATCGCAACATTTCCCACATGAGGAGATAGTGTCTGTATGAACTGGAAATGAGGAGGTGATAATTTCTATTTGTAGGTAACTTAAACTCTTTAATCTTTTGAATGGGGGAAGGCTTGTTGAGAAGAGGGAGTAAAGCAGAGGTACTCAAAGTGGGTCTTCTGATTAGCAGCATCAGTGTCACCAGGTGGCTTGTTAGAAATGCATAGTCTAGACCCCACTCCAGGCCTGCAGAATCAGAGACTCTGGGCTTGGGGTTCAGCAGTCTCATCCCGTCTGGGGGTAATTTTACTGCCAGTGAAGGTTGAGAACCTTGGTTCTAGAATGATGGTGAGTATGTGCCTGGTGCCTGACATGGTCAATGGTCCTTATCTCCAGCTGGGTATCAGATACATATCTATATCTATATACATATACATATCTATATCTATATAGATATATGGATATATATTTTTGAGATGGAGTCTTGCTTTGTCACCCAGGCTGGAGTGCAGTGGTGCAGTCTCGGCTCACTGCAACCTCTACCTCCCAGGTTCAAGCAGTTCTCCTGCCTCAGCCTCCAGAGGAGCTGGGACTACAGGCATGTGCCACCATGTCCAGCTAATTTTTGTATTTTTAGTAGAGACGAGGTTTCACTATGTTGGCCAGGATGGTCTCAATCTCTTGACCTTGTGATCCACCCGCCTCGTCCTCCCAAAGTGCTGGGATTACAGGCGTGAGCCACCGTGCCTGACTGGAACATCTATATTTTTAACAAGTGTTCCGGGACATTCTAAAATGCAAGCTGATATTTTTTTTTGAATAATCATTGTAGAAGCCTGATACATACTGCATTGTTTACATAATAACTTGATATACACTTGGTTCAGGATAAGGGCGCTTCCTCTTTCCTTTTCCTCTTGCAGTTGTGGCTCCTTCTCTAATTATCAAGACCTTCTCCATTAGTCCTGTTACCCATTAAGTAAAAACAGTCATTCCCTTCCACATGCTCTTCCTCAGGCTGGATTGTTCACTGCCACATAAAAGCCACAGTGGGTTTTATGGCCTCATGCATACTTAATTAGTCTGTCTTCTCAAAATTGTGTTTTAAATGAGAGAAAACATTAGCCTCTGATCTAATTGATCCACAAAGCATCATTTCAGAATCTTTGCATGACTTAACTGTTGACCCAGACTGGGGTCGCAGTCCAGCAGAAGGCCACAGGTCAAGGAGGGAAAGGCCTTACTACTTCCTGTCACCCCTGTGAGTTGCTCTGCAAAGAGCAGGTGGGAGCCAGGACAAGAGCTGCAGGCGTGGGCGTTATCTGTCTCTAAAAGAACTGATTACGTTTTGTTTTGCCCACAGCTGTCTCTGTCCCCATCACCCTTATCTGTCATCATCAGTGTGCACACCTGCATGATGATATTTTATGACACGACACACCTGCTGAAATGGAGCAGTTGTCTTGTGTGTATGTCATGAGGCATCATGGCAAAAATGAGATAGGGCTTCTGTTGTAACCCTTCCTCCCACTTTGTTACCCTCCAGCCTCATGGTGGGGTCCTAAAGCCGAAGACCTACCAGACTGCTTCAGCTGCCTCGCCAGGGGTGACTCTCTAGGGGACCCCACCCAGACATGTTCTTTTCCACTTCTGCATCCAGCTCCCTTTGGATCTCTCTCAAGACTCACACAAAGGCCTGGGTGAGGCTCCCCAAAGCCCCCTACCTCCCAGGTCTTTAGGCTGCCTTCCTTTTTGTTCCCACATTGTGTCACCTGTTATAAACCTCTGGTAGATCATTTATTCCATCATGTTTGTATGTATGTTTGTGTTGCGAAGGAAATAAATGAATTTGTTCTTACTTGCCCAGACCCTTTAGAACTTCTTTGGGAGTATTCGAAAGCCATTTGAATGAGGCCAGAACTAGCTAAACTTCGTTTCTCAACAGCAGCAAATACCTGGTGTTTTAAAAGTGACAATCTAATCACATAACTAGGGCTGAGTGAGTTGCAAGTTGGCCTTGACTTGGCTAGAAAGCACAATGGAAATAGGAGTTGGGATCAGAATGCCAGAGATAGAGGGTGTCATAAATGCCATAACCCTGCTCTGCAGAGCTTGCCCAAGGCTAGAGCTGAAAGAGAGACCGCCAATAATGGGTGTCATGGCCTTAGCCCTGTGCTGCTCACTGCCATTAGAATCACCTGGGAGCTTTGAAAGCATCCTAGGGTCCCCAGGCCGCTCCCCAGACCAGTTTGGTCAGAACCTCCTGGGTGGGACCAGACCTCTGAAATTTTTAGCGCTCCCCAAGTGCCTCCAATCTGCAGGTAGGATTGAGAACCACTAGGCCCAAGGAGTTTGTTTAAATATGTGGGTTTGAAAATGAGGCTAAGAGGAATCACCTGGCTATAGCTTTTTTTTTTTTAGTAAAGGGAAATTGAATAGAGGCATGCTAATTAGCACAGGCGTATGTTTGTATGTGCATAGATACGTGTATCTGGACACTGCAGAGAGGTTGTATATGCTTGGATGTTTACAACAGTGTTCATATTTGTAGATTTGGAGGAAGGTTAGATCCACGTGACTCTCCTTTTTGACCTTTCCTTAGCAGACACACTCAGTTGGTGAGCAGATCCAGCTCATTCTCCCTGAAACAGAACTCTGCCCTCAAATGCTCCTTACATCTTTTCCTGTTCATTTCCATTGCCACTATGTTGATGTGGCCTTTTCTTCTCCCTGCTCTCAATATGGCCCAGGTGTCTTCTCTGCTGGCATTCTTCCATCGTCCATTCACCACACCTGGTGTGACCCTTACACTGTTAAACCTTTGCTGTTCTCCAGTGCTCACAGATAAATGATGATAATGATAATGGTTATAACTGACCCTTCCCTAGCATTAATATGTATGTGTTGTTGACTCCTGACACCAGCTCTATGAGGTAGCACTCTTATTGCCCTTTTATAGATGGGGAAACTAACACGCAAAGTAACTTGGCCAAGGTCAGCCAGAGTCGGAATGGACCCAGGTGGTCTGGCCCCAGAGCCTCTGTTTTGCTGCGTCTCTCCATGCATTCCTGTCATGTAGGAAGGGAGAGGCTGCTCTTTGCTAACAGACTTTTCATCCATTATTTCTAATCTTCACATCTCTCCTGCTAAGTAGATATTATGATTCCTGTTTCATAGAATCCAGGCTGGGAGAGTTTGAATAACATGACTGAGGACACAGAGCTAAGGAAATAACAACAGGGGTTCAAACCAGGGTTTCCTCCCTCCACCATCTGCATTCTATCTACTTAATTGCTCGGGATTGTCTAAATTCACCCCTGTGGCATTTGTGGCTCCTTACAGTCTGTCCTTACTCCACCTTTCCAACTATTTTCTTCCTTCCTTTTTTTTTTTTTTTAAGCAAGGTCTCACTCTGTTGCCCAAACTGGAGTGCAGTGGCGCGATCTCAGCTCACTGCAACCTCTGCCTCCTGGGTTCAAGTGATTCTCCTGCCTCAGCCTCCTAAGTAGCTGGGATTATAGGTATGCACCACCACGCCTCGCTAAATTGTGTATTTTTAGTAGAGAAGGGGTTTTGCCATGTTGGCTAGGCTGGTCTTGAACTCCTGGCCTCAAGTGACCTGCCCACCTGGGCCTCCCAAAGTGTTGGGATTACAGGTGTGAGCCACTGCTCCCGGCCCCAACTATTTTCTCTTCCATGATGAAATCATGCCACCCATCTTTGGCTCATGCTGTTCCTTTTGCCTGAAGTATTCTTCCCTGCTCCGCAAGGACATCATTCAGCTGTTAGATCTCCCATGACAAGGACTCTTGTCTTGCTCATAGCACCCTGCATGGAATTTGCACACAGCAGGAGAGGGTAGCCATCTCATTTTCTTACACTTCAAGAAGCCCATCGTGGCCCCCTTAGTGTGAGGTTTGCATCACACATCTCACCTCCAGTCCCTTTGTGTTATTCTTAGGTACATGTTTACCTTCTTGCTAGATGGCTTCTTCAGGCCAGGTGTCCTCTCTCCATCACTTTTCTCTTGTGTCTAGGGCATTACCTGGCAAGCAGCAGATGTTCGGTATATATTTGTTTAACAAATGTAGGGCAGACAAGAATACAAAAAACGGGGAAATCATAATCAGTTGGAGGGCAGTTGGCAGAGTCATAGTGCTTAGAACAGTCGGGTGTATTTACCTGATGGCCTCTAGGGAAATGTACACTGTTTGGAAATTTCCAGAAGGAAGCAAAGAGCAAATGATTACCCCGCTGGGCTAATTTAGCTTGTCCATTTTGCCACTTAGGTTTTGTTAAGTTTGTTTTTATTTTGAGGTGGGGAACAGGCTTTGCTAGCCTCCTGCGGAAAATCCCCTGGTTCCTCTGTCTTCCTGGCATGGACTTTATCCCTAGTATATATTTGGGATTGTGTACAAACCGCGGACTTCAGGACTTTTATAGGACTTCATGGGCGTGTGTGGTGGAGGTTTGTGGGGGTGGGGAAAGCAGTGTTTCCGGAAGAGGGTAGAAGCTTTCAGGATGGAAACAGGTGCCCGAAAAAAACATTTTTTGCTACTGGGAAAGTGAATTCGTTAACCATTGAATTAGGGTTATGATACTAAATAAACGTCTTTCTGATTTGTCGGGTTAAAAGGCATTTACACAGCTGCCTTTTTGCACCTGGCACAGGAGGCCAGGTGGGAGGGTCCCGGGTGGAAGGACAGAGGGCACTGTCAGGCGGGAAGGAGAGGCCTCCTGGGCATCTCCTTGGATTGACTCTGACATTTCTTCTTGCCCTCTTCAGGTGAGCGTCCTGACCACCCTGGAGCGTAGGTTCAACCTGCAGAGCGCTGACGTGGGTGTGATCGCCAGCAGCTTCGAGATCGGGAACCTGGCACTCATCCTCTTCGTGAGCTACTTTGGGGCGCGCGGGCATCGGCCACGCCTAATCGGCTGCGGCGGCATCGTCATGGCGCTGGGCGCGCTGCTGTCGGCGCTGCCAGAGTTCCTGACCCACCAGTACAAGTACGAGGCGGGCGAGATCCGCTGGGGCGCCGAGGGCCGCGACGTCTGCGCCGCCAACGGCTCAGGCGGCGACGAGGGGCCCGACCCCGACCTCATCTGCCGCAACCGGACGGCTACCAACATGATGTACTTGCTGCTCATTGGGGCCCAGGTGCTCCTGGGCATCGGTGCTACCCCAGTGCAGCCCCTGGGCGTCTCCTACATCGACGACCACGTGCGGAGGAAGGACTCCTCACTCTATATAGGTAGGAGCTGCCCCAGCCGTGTTAGCAAGAGACCGGGGTCTGTTGATGGTGGATAAAAGGGTGGCCTGGTGGACTTTGATTTTGCCATTGTACTGGTTCTCAGACTTGGCTGCACACCTAGTGTTCTTGAAAAATACTTATGCCTGGGGTTGCAACCTGAGCATTGAGATGTTTTTAAAAGTTCCCAGGTGATTCTCTTGAGCAGCGGAATTTGAGCACCAAGGGACTAAACCACTAACCGCTTCAGTGGGGAAACATGATCGGGAGGAGTTGTATGTTTATCTCTTCGTTTTGGGTGTGTATGTGGACTTTGGGCCTTCTGATATTGGCCACCAATGTATACTTGGGGTCTACACATTGGAAACTCCAGCTTTGAAGAATCAAAATGATGTCCTGGTGATTGTCCTATTGCAGCTCAAAAGGAGAGGTGATGGCTTTGCCAGCATTTGGCATCATTCAAAGTTGGTGACTTCTGGTAGTTCTTTCAATAATGAAAGTATGCATGGGAATTGGGTATTTAGGGAGAAATAAGGTATTTGTGTTTTGAAAAGTTATTTTTCACTATCAGTTTCCGATGTTTTATACTGGAAGGATGGAAACCACTTGTGGGTGGGGGTTAAGAATCATCTGAGTGGCAAGTTATTTATTATGTGGCAGGCAGTGTTTTCAGTCTCTGTGGTGGGTTCTGTTGGATGGCTGCGTGTGAGGTGAGAGCCGGCCAGCCCAGCATCTCTATGCCTTGTTTACAAAGTATAATTTTGTCTCCTGTCAGCTGCTGGATTTTTCTGACACATCCCCAGTCACTGAGTGCTAAGCTTTGAAAAAATTACCTCTACCCAGGGAAGCTTTTTGCCTCCCAAAAGCAATGTGCCTTGAGGTAGAAAGTTAATTATATTATGGAGGTTTAAGTGAAAATAGAATTTGAACTGGATTTGACATAAAGGTTCCTAACTGCCAAGCTTCAAGCTTGCTGAGATAGTACAGTTTGGAAGCAGGGCACACCGGAATGCGGATTTTTCTCTGTGTCTTTCTGGCCCAGCTTTGGAGTAGATGCATTTACTGAACACGTATGTTGCACACAGATCTTCTGACTGGCTGTGAACAGGCTCTGGGCAGGAAAGGTGGAAGGAATGTGCCTCTCCATTCAGAGGATGGAGCACCAGTGTGCCTAGTCACCACCTACCTATGGAACAAAGTGGAAAAGAAAACGGCTCAGGCCGGAGATGGTTAGGGGTTTCCATTATTACCTGAGAATGGGTATGGTGGAGGAAGGGAACTAAGGTAATCGTTTTTCTTTCGTTGCCTTAAGGCTTGAGTGAAAGCCACTCCATGGGAGAGTTTTTGCACACCAGATCATGGACTACAGCATGTAGCCACAAAAGTCTCCTGAGGTCCACCCTCTGACTTGACTGATGTCACCCTAGGACTCTGGGAGAGTGGGTTTCTGGTAGGAATAACAGGAAGTAGATCCATCAGAGCACAGGGAATGAAATGGGGAGTGAAAACCTGAGTTATTGTCTCTGCTCTTAGAATCAAGTAGAAAAATTTCTTCCCAGAGTCACCCCTGAAGTCCCAACAGTGCTGTATCACTTCTGCCTTGGGCTTCCAGCCATAGTCGCTGAACCCTCTTCTGGAAGTGTCTCCTGAGGAGTTAAGTTGTGCTATTTCCCCACACTGGGTGAGGGTTGGTTTGAATGTGCCAAAAGCTTTATGGTGAGGAAGCACTTTGGTTTGGGACATAGGGTGGGAAGTGGAGGCATGGACTGTAGGGCTGATGATTTGAGGCAGGAGGTCTTCTTGAATTCTGAAGCCTTGTCTCTGGGATTTGCATTGAGTCTTTGGTAGGAAGAACTATTCAGCCAAATTTCTATTTGGTCACCTCATTCCTCTATGATAAGTCTGAGTTGGGGGAGTGTCTCTTTGCATGACGTATGAACATCTTGGTGGCTCTGTTACATATGGCCAGATTCCAAAACATCATAGCCCATGCCATGGAGATTATAGTTCTGAGTCTCTCTGCACTGGTTTCATGGGTTTGTTTTTATAGGGATCAGGAGAGGAGAAGTCTTTTGCATAGATTGACCTCAATAGGTGGCCTTTTATTCCATACGTGGTTTATCTCCAGGTATAATTTAAGATCATAGCATATGCAGAGCATAACTGGTTCATTTATTTATTGTACAAGCTATAAAAAAAGTGTTTGTGGTAGTGAGAATATTTCAAAGTTTATCTCCTCTAATATGGCACTAGTTCCTGAAGCCACTTAACTTTACTTCAGAGTATTTGGGGTAGCCCACTGAACAGGATTGATATAAAATTCTGGTCTCTTAACTCCCTGAAAAGGAGGAAAGTCTCAAGGGACTGATGCTGGGACTGTAGGTGTAAATGTATATCCATCGGGGAGGAATAACATGTGTACCCCTTGTTCCAGCTCCTGCAGAGCTGGTCTAGAGAGGGGCCCACAACCAGCTGTCTGATCATATGCCTAAATGGTGATACCATAGTGGAGATGGAAAGGATTCTAAATATGGCATGTGTAAAACACCCGCTTGTTCTTGAGCTGAGCCTTCCCTGTGGGTGTCAGCAGGGAAGAGAATGATCAACATGCACGGCTCAGGCTGCAGGTCAGTGGTGATGATACCTGCCCCTGGGTTGCCCGCATTAGATGGGTGCTCTTTGTACATTGGTGGCTGGGTCACTAGATGGGTGCTCTTTGTACATTGGTGGCTGTGTCATAGCTTTTACTACAACCCAGGGCAAAGTGAAGCAGTTCATCTTGAATCAAGCTGATATTTTCCACTGAAATGACTTACTTGCTTTGACCTCTTGTGGCTGAGCCGCTGCCAGACTCCTGGATTCCTGGATGGGCTATTCACAAGGGGCTCCTCTGGCTGGCACCATTCTTCAGCCAGTCCTTTCCATTGTGGGAGGGAGCCAAGGGAACTCATTACCAGGGGACAAAACTGGATGAATGGGGACTCAGCTCTGCTGGCAGGCTTTCACTGTGGCATCATGTGGCACCCAGCCTCACAGTGCAGCCAGATAGTGACCCATGGGTGGCACGTGGCACTCTTTGTTCTTAGAGTGACTGCGTGGGCACGGTGGCAGTGGAGACTACAGGGCCCCTACTGAGGTCCGAGAATCCATTCTTTGGGAGTCTAGTCATGCCTCTAGCTCCATGTTGTGACCTTCCATTAACCCAGTTTTCTTAGCTGTCCTTCTGTTTCTCTAAGTTCAAAACACAAGTCGTATTTGCTTTTTATGAAAGTGTAAGTAGGATGATGTAATGGACTTACTGTGCTCTTTCATTAGGTTGCCCCTCCTTTTTTTTCCAAGGAGGAAAAGGTGAAATGGGAGTAGTAAAGATTTCTAAATAACTTTATTCCTAGTTAAAAAGCATTACATGTTCACTGTTTATAATTTTGAATATGTAGAAAAAGAATAGAGAATATTTACTTGTAGCTTTATGGTGTACATAATTTCATTCTCTTTTCTGCATTAGTATGCTTTTCTATGAAAATATGTTCATGATAAATGATGTTTTGTAATTTCATTTCTCTTAATATTTCATGAGAATTTCCTTGTTACTAAATATTCTATGACATTATTGCTGCATATATAATATTCCCTTCTGAATATATATGATAATATTTAATATTTTCTATAGTTGGACATGGATTTTTAAAATTTTTGCTGTTTTAAACAAAGCAGATAGGTAAAGTGTGATTCCGAGAGGTTGAGTAACTTAACCCAAACTCATTTACCTGGATAGGGCTGGGCTGTGCATCTAAAAGTGACGCTTATTTCAGGTTTGTCTGGGATCTGCTCACAAGGCTGGGATGGGAGCTCAAGGATGGTGCCTGGTCCTAGGAGTCAGGTGCAAGCCAGGGCATTCCACGAGACAGCCCGAAGCCTCCTGGGCATAAAAGTTGCAGCAGGAGCCAGGGAGGTGGGAAGACAGCAGCGTGTCTGGAGTCCGAGGAGAGAGGTGCTACTGAAATGGAGAATGAGTGTCACAGCCAGAATGGAGTTAGAGGCAGGATGGAGAGAGAGGAAGGTAGTCTTAGCTAAGGTTCACGTCTGGGTTCTGGAAAGAGCTTGTGCCCCTGTTTCATAGTGCTTTGAGCTGAGATGGCTGCAAATCAGACCTTAGACATCTGGGGCAGGAGCAGCTGATCTGTTCCATCTTTTGCTCCGCTATTTCCAGTAATGTGGGCGCCATACCTTCACATGCCATTCATTCTGGTGTTTGAACTGTGGGAGCCGCTAGGAGGTTTTTTTTTTAACGTTGTGTTAGAAATAGGCCACCTTACAATTTCCCATACCCTGTGTTCTGGTTATGCCCTCTGGATCTACCGTGAAAAACCCCTATCCCTCTTCCATATTTTGATGGCTCCCCAAATAGTTGAGCACTAACCTTTCATGGGTAGGCGGAGGGTATCTAAAGCTTGGCTCTTCTAGGCTAAGACCTTTGCTGTATGCTTGATGGGGTTTCCTGCTATACTTCCTTCTTAAGACGGATGCCAAGGGCTGGGAGCTCATTACCAGAGGACAAAACCAGATGAATGGGGGATGTGGGATATGGCATTGTATTAGTTTACTAGGGCTGCCCTCAGCAAACACCACAGACTGGGCGGCTTAAATGACAGAAGTATATTTTCTTATAGTTTTAGAGGCTGTAAGTCTTAAGATTAAGGTGCCACAGGGTTGGCATCCTCTGTGGTCTCTCTCCTTGAATTTCAGATGGTTGCCTTTTCCCTGTGTCCTCACGTGGTCTTTCTTCTGCATACACATCCCTGGTGTCTCTCTGTGTATCCAATTTACTCCTCTTACAAGGTCACCAGTAAGATTGGTTTAGACCCACCCATATTAGTTCATTTAACCTTAATTGCTTCTTTAAAGAACTTTTCTCCAAATGTAGTCAGTCACATGCTGATGTTCTGGGAGTTAGGGCTTCAATATATGAATTTGGGGGAAGGAACACTATTCAGCCTGTAACAGACACCAAAGAGATCAGTACCAAACTAAGACTGCACTCCTGCCTCTTGTGCCAAAAGTTTTTTGTAAGGAACTGTATTGCCATTTTTTTCTCTAAGTACTTGAGGAATTTATGATGTAGTTGTTTTTTTAAAATAGCTTTTAAAAATTATAGAATCACAAGTTGTGGTAAAATACAGGAAAGTCCCCTGTATCCTTCATCCTGTTTCTCCTGCTGTTGATGTCATGGTTACTGCTGTACAATAGCAAAACCAGGAAATTAACATTGCTATAATCCATAAAGTTTATTCAGATTTCTCCAGATTTTTTTTTTCATTTTAGAGAAGAAGTCTCACTCTGTCACCCAGGCTGGAGCACAGTGGCGCCATCTTGGCTCACTGTAGCCTCTGCCTCCTGGGTTCAAGTGATTCTTGTGCCTCAGCCTCCCAAGCAGCTGAGATTATAGGTGCCTGCCACCATACCCGGTTACTTTTTTTTGTATTTTTAGTAAAGACAGGGTTTCATCATGTTGGCCAGGCTGGTCTCGAACTCCTGACCTCAAGTGCTCCACCTGCCTCGGCCTCCCAAAGTGCTGGGATTACAGGCATGAGCCTCTGCGCCTGGCCAAGATTTCTCCAGTTTTTATATGTGCTCATTTGTGTGTCTGTCTATAGTTCTGTGCACTTGTATCAAATGTGGATGATGCAGTTTTAAGAATGCAGATTGGGATCAAGATGAAACCAGGTAATTGTGAGTTGTGCATGTTAGGCAGACACGCACGCACGTACATACACACACACGGCACAGAGACGGGGACTGGCAGAGTCTTCTGAGGATGGATGTTCTGGAGCGAATGGGAGCTGGCCAAGGGAAAGGGGTTCTTTGAGAAGGGAGCTTTTGCTGTTTGCCTGAATACACAGGACAACTCAGGAGGCACACATATTAGGCACAAAAATGTATCATGTTTTCTTTTTTTTAATCACTTATCGTGAACCGCAGTGCACCCCTCTGTGTTTCCGTTAATGATGCAAAGAGAGTAATTCTCAGATTTCATCTGCCAAGTTTTTGTTTAGTACAAAGTCCCCCCGAATACTGGCCAGCAACCAGAGAGAACCAAATTTCCTTTCAGAGCCCTGGGAGCAAAGGGTTATTTTGCCTCTGATGAGTTTTTATTTTAACTCGACATTAGGTAAAATGTGTTTTAATTCTCCAAAGAACATGGATCGGGTATGAATCAAATATACTGTGACTGCAGTTCATCTGAAAAAATAATTAAAAAGCCATCTCTCGTGGGAGTGAGCATTGCTCATTATATTCTTGCAACTTCATTGATATTGAAGTTTCCTTCATTAATTTGTTTTTCTAAAATAAATGGCACTCTAAAAGTGGTCAATTTGTTTTGGCATTATTCCATTCCCTCTCACCAGCTGCTGGTCACATGCCATTTCCAGTGTGTTTTTAGCAACCTGCTAGGAAACAGCCTGTGGCTCTTATCTGGTGCTTCCATATTGCCTGGGCTGATAGGTGTTTCTCATTCATTCGCAGCCACTCATAACTCATGCCCTGTGGTTCATGGCATCACTGTTGTGCTTGCTGCCTGGGTGACCTTTGGATAAGACTCTGTGGGCTCTGGAGCCTAACAGTCTTGAAATTCAAATCCTAGCCCCTCCACAACTCCTGGGTTTCAGGTGAGTTTCCAGTTGCCCTGAGACTTTTGCCTTTTCAGTAAAATGGTCTGGTCTACCTGACCAGGCTTTGCATGAATGTCAAGTATGCTATACACGGTGGGGATCGGTAAATGCTGCCCTGTTCATCCTTATGGTCATAGCATCTCCATTTCCAGATGTAGAAATTAAGGCACAGTTGGATACATGACTGACCTGTTTAAACATAGGAGCAGATCTTTGGACAAGAGCCCTTGGAACCTGATTTTCAGCCTGGGATGTGATCCATCTTATAGAGCTGAGAATAGCAACCTCTTCAGTCCTTGATTAAACCAGCAGGGCTCTTCTTTTCCTGAAGACCCCCTCCAGTGGCTCATCTCAAAGTGCATGAAGTGCTAGCATTGCCCTAGGCAGGAGGAGAGCCAGTTTGTATTAATTTGGAGGCACCCCAGAGTATGGCCATTGCCCCAGTGTAATGTATGGATTGGCTTTCTGGGTTCTAGCATGTTGCTTCTTAATTTGGAAGCATATTGGCTCAATTTTATTTTAAATAATATATTCTTGTTTCAGTAACATTGAGAAAAACAAAAATATAATAAGAAAATGTAAATAATATATAATCCAGATACCTACAGAAAATTATTGTCAGTAGTTAGGTATATTTTATTCCAGCCTTTTTTCTTTGTATATAGTTTTGCTTAGTTAAAAACCATACTATAAATAAACCTGCTTTTTATCAGCTGGCATATTATAAAGTTTTTCCTGTGTCATAAACAATATTCATCATTTTAGATAATTGCGTTTTATTTTGTCAATCTAGAAATGCTGGAATTTGCTAGTTGGGCATTTAGGTGATGAATGTCTTTGTGGCTTTATTTAGCCTTGTCCACGTTGGCTGAAAACTTTAAAAGCTCAGGTTAGTTCAGATAGATTCAGTGTGAGCTAAAAGCCAGCCTCGTGGCCTTGCGGTGACTTTTTCCAAAAGATAAATGAGTGAGGCCGGGAGCGTCCTGCAGACAGGCTTTGGGCTGGCTATGGGTGTTGGCATTCTTGTTTTGCAGCCGCCTTCCACATCTGCTTAGGGATCACAGTCTTAAGTGCTAAAGGGGCTCAGTTGACAAATGAGACAAGCAGACAGTGTGGAGCCTGGGGAGCTGGTCCTTGCCTCATCCTCCACCATTTGTTGCCCTGTGGGAATGCAAAGTTACTGTTTCCAGATCTTCTGATTGTTAAGAGAGACTGGAAATCGGTATTTTTCAAGAGGATTGAGTTGCCAACTCATTGAAATCTTCTCCAAGCGCTTTGTGAGTCAACATTGGTTAGCATGTCTCGAACACATGGTAGCTCGAACACACACAGTGGCTTGCCGTGGTGGGCTCTTTGCTCCAGACCATCAATTTCAAATTGCATTCATCTTTTGAGTTGCAAATAAATAAAACACGAAAAAAGAAAAGAAAGGAAAGCTGTCACACATTGTGAATGTCACAGCCAGCAAAAAGTGTTCTTTGCTGTGGTTCTGAATGTTAGGGGTATTGGATTTAGAGGAAGGGGATTGGGGATCTTGCACAAACACAGGACAACCTGGCAGGGGTGAGGGGAACACCACTGCTGAGTGGACATGCTCCTACTGACACCTTGCTTACTGCCTCACAATGATGGGGATTCCCAGGATTGGAAAGAAATTAAACCATTTTCCCAGGCTTAACATGGCCAGAAGAAGAAAAACACGGTTCAAGGTTCCCCAAAGAGAGTATTGGGATGCATAAACCAAACCATCTGGGGCTGGCTAGGGCCTACAGATATTTACTGTGTGTGCAAGAACATCTTTGAAGAAACTTTAGAACATAGCACTGAAGTATTTGATAGGCAGGAAACAGGACCAGAGAGGCCCATGATGACCTAAAGAAAGGTGAAAGTCCACGTGAGGGAATTTTCCTTCCAGAAGGATGTCAAAGACTACTGCTAGTTACTTCTTCACCCCGGCTTCCTTACTGCACCTAACTAGACAAGGCACACCCATCTTATTTGCTTTTCAACTGCGGCACAGGTATTGTTCTTAAAAAAGATTTCGAGACATTTCCTCTAATAACATGCATATTGTTTCTCTTCAGTTTAAAAGAGTGTTTACTTTTCTGAGAGAGAATAATCTTGGCTTCATTTTCTTTTTGTCCTTTTCACCTACAAGAAGCATTGTGTGAGAGCAGATGGCATGAAGGGTTTGGTTTCTGTCGAGCATTGTGTTTTGCTATTGTTAACACTGAGATTTGAGGTTCATAGTCTTCCTCCTTAGTGGGAAGTGAGTTCTTCATTGCTAGATAATTTTTTAAGTGTTAAAATGCCTCACAGAAGAGTCTCTTGTGGATATTTGCTTTTGTCTGTCCAGTACCTTGTTTTTTTTCACTGGGAAACTACCTCTCCCATCTTAGGTGGTTGCTGTGGGTTGCAGAAGTGGCTCTGTGGTCGGTCCAGGCATGGTCAGTTGTGACACATAGAAGGTCTACAGTAGTCTACAGTGACAGGCCCTAGAAGTGGGCCACTCAGAGTCCACTGTGAGGTGAGAGTAGTGGACCACCTTTTCTTGTAGGACTGTTATTGAAAGAACTCTGAATACCCAGAGATTCCAGTGTCCATCATTGCTGCCACATGCAGAGAACTTGCCTAAAGAATGAATGAACTTGCCTACAGAGAAAAGTAGACCAGGGAAAAGGGAGAGCAAAAGGGCTTCCTAGATCCAGCCGTGCTGAAGCTAGCATCTAGCCCTTAGAATCCTAGTCACTTGAACACATAAATTATCCTTTCCAACATCTACAGCTGCCAGGTTTCTGCCTTATCAGGCTTGAGTGCCCTGTCATGTCATAGAAGTTGGTCTGGATTGCTTCCCTCTTGAGGTATAACCAAGCATCTTTGAATAGGGATAGAGTCCAGGGAAACTCCGGTAAGGCAGTTGTTCTCTGCTCAAAGTGCTAGTTCTTTCACAGTACAAAGATAACCACTCATGAGACTCTGAAGAACCCCTGACCCTATGCATAAAATGAAAGGGGCTAGCTTGAAAGTGTTGGCTTAGCTCTTCATTTCATTATTTCAGAGGCATTGAAGTTACGGGACTTAGAAGCCAAAAGGAATGTCCCCTCTCCACCTTTCTCCCTACCTATCAAAAACAAACAAAAGTGTTTTAAAAATAACCTGTTGGTAGGCTTTGTGCAGGAACCGTAAGTGTTTAATAGCACATTGCCTGTGTGTGCAGGAGCATGTTGAGCATGCTCAGTTTATTCAATGGTTCTGTTTATTGAATGGAAAAACTATCACCAACCCTGGCTCTTTTACTTGACTGCAGTTGCCAGAGCTACCTTAACTCCCTCAAATGACTTCATATTGTCAGGAATGAATAAGCTAAATAAATGAATATGTTCCATTCCCAGCGTGGCTTTGCCGTTTCATTCCTGCCAAGCCGTGTGTGTGTGTGTATGTGTGTGTGTGTGTGCGCGCACACACATGCTTATTTTAGCCCACATAATAGACAAATAAGATACCAAAGCCTTGTGTGGCTAGTGGACACTCATCAAAATTGAGGTGTATTTCTTTAGCACTCAGATTCAAGAATTTGGCTTAAGAATATCAGGAGTCATTGTTGGCTACTTGAAGCTAAAGATTCTTGGATGTGCTTTGCAGGAGTCGGGGCCATACCCTTTTCGAATTATGTGGAGATTTATGTGTATGTGTACCCTGGGAGGAAAGCTTTCACTGGATTGAACGAGGTTCATGACCCACAGAAGGTTAAAACCATATAAAGTCCTAATGTTAGACTTTGGTGACAAGCATCTTGGGGTGAGATAAGTCTAGCTAGTTGAGGGTGAGATAGGCTGTATGGAGTGACAGATGGCATTTAGAGACTGGAATGTTGTTCACTGTTCAGCTCTTAGCTTGTTTTGCTCCCTGGAGAGCCACTGTACTTACAACAGGAAGCATTTAAGCATCACTTAGGCAACTGTGGTAAAAAGTCAGAATGCATTCTCAGCAGCATTGGAGACACCCCTCAGCCCTCCACTCCCCCGAAAATTCCTCTGGGGCTGAAATTTTCCATCCCTTCTTTCAGCCTAACAGTGGGTGTTTTGGGTAATATTCAGCAGATTTTCTGTGCTGGTTTGAACTGATGCACAGATAGGAAAATCAAACTTTTTTTTTTCTTTTTTTTTAGTTCAAAAACATTGTAAAACAGCACTTAGATCATTAATAGAATCTGAACTCTCAAAGTCAAAATTTTCCATGTGTTCTTACTAAGAAAAAGACTCACTGTTGGGGCAATGAAAAAGGCAGAAGGTTGTGAGGGACTAAACAATTCTGGGGACACAAATGAACTGGGCAAACTTTTTATTGGCAAACCATTTTTGGGATAGTTGGTACGTTTGAGAAACCTTCTATTTTATACCACGGCCTCCTATTTCGGGTGTCGGGGGACTGAGGGAGGATTGGCGTTGAACTCATTCTGATGTCTCTCCAAGGAAAGATACTTTTCTCCCATTCTCTCTGTAATGTTCCAAGCAAGTGGGGCCAATGGGTCTGATTTCTCCCTGCTTCACTTTCTGGGCAAGATGCTATTACCATAAGAACATTCACGTTTGCCCACCTGCCTTGTGGGTTGTTAATGGAGTTTACAAAGGGAATTTGGATTCCCAGCAAGAGGTCTCATTAACACAGCAAGGATCTAATAGAATCTAAAATTGTGTATGGACACTGGAACCTTTTGAAACCTGGTGGTGTCTATTATTAGATCTAAATCATTTCACCAACCCTGGCCTCAGACTATACATTTGTATCATGGGGCAAAGAGCCTTCTCTTCATCAAGGTAAATCTACCATATTGATTGAAGAACATGCTAATACCTGTGATTCTGGTGCCAAGACAAGATAAAAAGACCATTAGGCAGTACACAGAGGAAAGTGTCTCCCACATTGGTGCTTTTATTTTATTTTTTAATATCGTCCTTGTTACTGGTTGTGTGTTTAATACTAGGATTCATTACTATCATAAAGAAAGTTTAACAGCTGTCTGCTTATTTAGACAAGTGCATTAAGTACAGGTGAATTTGAATAGTGACCATAATAACACTGAATACACTAACTCCCATTTATGGCGTCATAGCTGTATGACATACAGACAACCAGTATTTTGCATATACTCTCTCACTCCCTTTTCATAAAGCCCAAGGAGATAGAGGCTGTTATTCTTACTGTATAGATACAGGAGCTGAAACTCATGGGGCTTAAGCAACTTGTTCAGGGTCGCATGGTTAGTGAGTGGCAAGGCCCAAGCTACAATCTGGTCTGGTCTCCATTATCCCAAGGGCCTTATCTTTCCCATCGTATGCTAGCCCTCCACCATCCCCAGGTATGGTTACATCCTCACCAGGATAATATGGGACCCCAAGCATGTCACACTAAGCATGAAAAGTGACTCAACCCAGCTACCTAAATAGGTATACAGCTCTTTCTCAGTATAGTACCCACCTGTGGTGCTTTGTCATTTTAGCAGTAAAGTATGAAATGGTGAGGTGTTTCTAGGCCAGGAGAAGTCTGATGGGTCTGGGGTATTCAGGGTCTAGTTCTGTGGGAATTTTAAAAACTCTCATCAGATAAAGCATTGCTCCCACAAAAAAATCATGTGAGTTGTTTTCAAAATCTCCTTGTAGTAAAGTGAGAGAAGCTCACTCACCAGACGGTTTTGTTTACATTTCAGGCCTGGCAGCATTTAATTGGTATACTTTCACTGCACTTATGCAACTTGGACTTGAGTGTTTCACTCCCAGACTTGATGAAGCTGACTTGCTTTTCTGAGCAAGTCAGGAGTGATTTTAAAATATACTAGACTCCAGCTGGGACAAGAATGGTAAGAAGGTAAGGCAAGAAAGACTTCATGGATGGTGGATGAATACATGAGGAAGAACAAGAAGTAGAGATTACATGATTCCCAAGACCTTTCATCACGGGGAAGTAATCAGCATTAGCAGTTATTGAGCTCTGTGGTGTTCTAAAGACCTTCAAGAGTGGCATGTCCACTTACATGAACTGTGTTTGCAGAAGAAGGTGGTTACACGATGGATGGATTGGGAGTAGCAAAGGCAGGCCTCCTTAAGGCATCCTCAAGGACTTGATGTCCAAGTGACTGAACTGCCTTCCAACTCTATGTCCTGAAGCCACATTTTCCTGAAGTCATTGAGATAGCTTTTTAGTGACCTTCAGAAAAAATGACAGTCTCTTACTGGTCCATCTAGGGGAGTTGAGAGAGGGTCTGGAGATTAAATTGGGTGAGGGACCACGTGTTCCATGTTGGAGCATTGGGGCAAAATTGGGAGACTCAGCTCCTGCAGCTTATGATGCCAGATTCATATTTCCAGTCTTTTTTAATTAAAAAAGTTGTAAATTGTGGTAAAATATACATAAAGGTCACCATCCTAACCATTTTTAGCTGTACAGTTTGGTAGTGTTAAGCATATTCACACTGTTGTGCAACACATGTCCAGAACATTTTCATATTGCAAAATTGAAATGACCTATTAAACAACAACTCCCATTCCACCCCCTCTCCAGGCCCTGGCAACCACCATTCTACTTTCTGTCTCCATGAATTTGACTACTCTAAGTACCTCAGATAAGATCTTAGAGTGTCTGTCTTTTGTGACTGGTTTATTTTACTTAGCAGGATGCTGTGAAGGTTCATCCATGTTGCAGCATTGGGTTAGAATTTCCTTCCTATGTATATTAGATACCAAATATTCCACTCTATGCTTAAACCACATTTTGTTTGTCCATTCATCTACGAATGGACATTTGGATTGTTTGCACCTCTTGGCTATTGTGAAGAATGCTGCTGTGAACATGGGTGTGCCATGTATTTTCAGCTTTATAAAAGTATATCTCCATCTGGGTATCCTAAGGTGTGTTAAACTCAGTAAATCCATAATTCATCTCCCGGGTTTGCCTTATCATTGACCAGCCTTGTCCTCCTCTCTCTTGTCCTGCATTTAAAAGTTACAGCCTCTCATGGATCAGGCCTCCTGCACCTCTCATATGTCTGGCCCCCAGCCTCCTCTACTCATCCCCTCCCTGCCACAGGCCAGCTCTCAGCACCTCTCAACGGGACCACTGCATCTACCTCTGATGAGTTTCACTGTGCCCAATCCAGCCTGTCTCCAAGTTGTCCTTCACGTTGCCACTGTTCCAAAGCAGGCTGTGAACTTGATGAACCTAGAGAGATGTGCATTGTTCTGGAACCTTTGTTACAAAGGTTCCAAGAGCTCTGCATGGGATTTAATTTTGTTTTGTTACATGTCCGGTGAGTAATAACCACATGGTTATGTGTATTAATATAATGCATATGGTGAGATTATAGTATTGTATTTTTGAGACACTTAAAATAACCTGACTCCATTTTAACAGAAGTGTTAAATTTAATTGTCTACATTTTATTCATTCATTCAACACATATTAATTAATGACTTACCATTTGTCAGTCCCTGTACAAGGTGCTAAGGATCTATGGATGAATCAGATGTAGCTTCTGTCTGTAGGAGTAATAATAAAATCACCCAACGTTTATTAGGCACTTATTGTGTGCCAAAGACTGGGCTAAGTTCTTGACATATATTATCTGGTGTAATTCTCAAAACAACCCTGAGTTAGTTTTTATTCGCCGCACTTTATGGGAGGAAATCCAGATGCAGAGAGCTTGCGTAAAGGGACAGCTTGGGGATTTGAGTCCATGGGGTTCTTGCTTCTCACGATGTTCTCGACTACTGTCTTTTCCTGCTTCACAGCAAACTGTACCAGCAACTGCCATGCAAAAGCCAACAGTTTGAAACAGGAAAGGCAAAATGAAACACCAGGCTGATACGTATGCATTTATAGATGTGGAGCTGGAAAATATTGACCAAATGTGCTGAGGAATATTTTACAAGTGTGAATAATGACCAGTTCCTTGCAAAGAGACAGGCTTCCAAACCGTACTTGCTGTTAGAGAAAAGAAACAATATTCTGCATGTTCTTAAAGCAAGAACCCAAGTAAACTCCGTTTTTCATAGGTGTCAAATGCTGCTCCCTGATGCGATGCATTACGCAGGCAAAGAAATAACATGAAAAAGCCTCTCACAGCCTCAGAAAGGAAGGCGATGTCTCTGAACTGGCCATCTGGATATAGCTAGGAGAAGCATTTTCAGAATTTGCCAAGGTTCATAGCTGGGGAGAGGGGCCAGTGGCATCCTCTGCTATCAGGGGGCCCCTCCTCCTCTTCCTCTGTGAATGGGCAAGCCCTGCTTCTTCTGCTGGGTTGTATTTTTTTTTTTTTTGAGACAGAGTCTCACTCTGTCACCCAGGCTGGAGTGCAATGGTTCGATCTTTGCTCACTGTAACCTCTGCCTCCCAGATTCAAGCAATTTCCCTGTCTCAGCCTCCCAAATAGCTAGGACTACAGGCACGTGCCACTGTGTCTGGCTAATTTTTGTATTTTTGGTAGAGATGGGGTTTCACCATATTGGTCAGGCTGGTTTCCAACTCTTGACCTCAGGTGATACACCTGCCTTGGCCTTCCAAAGTGCTGGAATTATAGGAGTGAACCACCACGCCCGGCCTGGGTTGTGTCTTCATTGTGGAAACACACACACACAGGAGTAGATGAAGGGAAAAAACAGAGATTGCTATTCATCACACAAAAGCCAAGCATGTTCTTTTAAGAAATCACTGTTGCTGGAGACTTTCAGGCAAGTGATGTGAGCATTAAACAGACTTTTAGTGTAAAATCAAGGAACAGACTTTTAGTGTAAAATCAGCGTGGAAGATTAGGTTCAGTAGTTTGTGGTTTGCAGTGGTGACTGTCTTAGCTTTGACTGGTAGGAAGCTCCATTGAGAGAGTGTGTATCGTCTGCAAGGCACTGAGCTCACTGTTGCCTTTATGATTGTTCACTTCATCTTTATAATGGCTATTTTTCCTCAATAGGAAACTGAGGCTCAGCAGAATTAGTAACTTGTGCAAAGTCTTAACTCCTAGTATGTCAGTGATAAGACTTGAATATAATGTTCACTGATCAAATCTGGCTTCAAATTGAGATTTCACAGAATAATTGATTTTTTGTTTTCATTATGGAAAACTTAAAACATATTCAAAATTTAAAAGGATAGTTGAATGAATCCCTGTGTGCCCATTGTTCAGTAATTATCAGCACATTGCCTTTCTTGTTTTATCTCTACCCCTACCTGGTCTCCCTTCTCTGTGATTATTTTGAAGTAAATTTTAGATATACCATTTTATGTGCAGGGTTTTTTGTTTTGTTTTGTTTTTTGTTTTAGACAGGGTCTCACTCTGTTGCCCAGGCTGGAGTGCAGTGGTGTGATCTCGGCTCACGGCAACCTCTGCCTCCCAGGTTCATGCAGTTCTCCTGCCTCAGCCTCCTGAGCTGCTAGGATTACAGGCATGTGCCACCACACCAGCTAATTGTTGTAATTTTAGTAGAGATGAGGTTTTACCATGTTGGCCAGGCTAGTCTCAAACTCCTGACTTCAGGTGATCCGCCTGCCTTGGCCTCCCAAAGTGCTGGGATTACAGGCATGAGCCACCATGCCAGGCCTATTTGCAGTCATTTCTAAAAGTTATTTCAAAACATAATCACAATCCCATTCTCATGGTCGTTAGATCTAGAGACTTTATCAGATTCAGGTTTCATTTCTTGGGGACAAGAGGTACTTAATCGGTGACAATGATCATGATGATGATGATGATGATGATATGTACTTCCATCATGGGACACATGTAGCTTTCTATGGTGTTAATAGCTATGCTTGGCCATGGCCTTGGGGGTGATATTTAAATTCCATCATTACTCCTTTGATTGCTTCTACTAAGAGAATCTTCCCCATTTCAACTGTTTTGTTATCCTGAGTTAGAACTGGAATGAGAAAACGAGGAAAAATCCTCCCCAATTACTAAAAACAATTTAAAATTTAAGATTTTTTTTCAGTTATTTTTCTCCTTAAGGTATATCCTATTAGGAATATACACTGAAATCACTGTGTTTTAAAGTAATGGAAAATGGCTTCTCTCTGTGCGATTATGACTCTAATTCAGTGAACAATTAAGTTTGCTTCATTTTGCTTTTGATTTTTATAGATTGCTTTTCCAAAAATATATAATTATGCAAGCTATTTACAGGGCTTCAAACTCAAATCTACAAACCAAGAATATTCTGAGAATTCTAACTTTCTAAGCCTGTCATTTCTATTCCATTTCTTACCTTAGAAGTAATCAATTTTTCTTTGTTTTTGGATTTTATCTTTCTGTTTTAAAAATATGACCAAATACATTTATATATTACTAGCTCCCCTTTTTTTTATAATAAAATATAGTTTACTATATATAGTTTCTCTACTTTTTCACCTAGAAAGTATACTAAAAACCAGAGAATATTGCAGTATATAGAGGATCAGGATAACTAGCAGTATATAGAGACATAGAATCATTGAATTTTTAGAGCTGTTAATAATAGCAAACATGTGGCACTCTGCGCTACACACTGTTTTCAGTGGTTTGCATAAAATAGACATTCTGTGCTACACACTGTTTTCAGTGCATTATGTAAAGTAATTCATTCTTGTAACAACAGTAATCTTCTGGGGGTATGTACTATTATTATCCTCATTCTGTAGGTGAGGAAACTGAGGCACAGAGAGGTTAGGTAACTTGCCCAAGGTCTCAGAGCTAGTAAATAGCAGAACTTGAATTTGCATACAGTTGTCTGCTGTTAAATGCCACATTCCACTGCTTCAGAATTGCCAGAGTTTAATTTTCTGATTTTTTTTTTTTTTGAGACAGAGTCTCGCTTTGTCGCCCAGGCTAATTTTCTGATTTTTATGAGTCAGCAAATTACAACCCCAGGATGGTTATGTTAAAGGTCTAAATACTCATGTGGCCTGTCCCAAGGATTATTACTTTTTCTGATGGTACTGGCTTTTCTTTCAGCTTGTTGTTGAGTCTGGGCTTTGATTTTTACCTAACTATAAGCTAAAAACTTAACCTATTATTTCATGGATGCATAGAAGACATGAGACTCCTGGATCAGAGACAAAGGACTTTGTTACTCATTGACAATAATCAGTATGTATGTCCGTTCCTCTTACCTTGTAAGTACCATAGGGGTGATGGTGAGGACCGGGTGGATGTCTGTATCCCCAGTGAGTTACAGGAGAGGAATACTGAATTGGGGAAGTACACTACTTTTATGTCAAGCAGTAAGCAAGCCTACCTTTTGCCCCAGAGGCATACCTTACCTCTTTCTTCAAGGTTGCTCACTGAGAAATGGCTAGGCAGTGAATGATCAGGGTCTTGCATTCTTGGCATACCCAGCAAGACATGTAGAAGCATAGAGACCCATGGGGCACTGTCTCCCAAAAATGCTTCTTTGCACAGGTTTTACTTATTTTAGAATAAAGAGAAAAGTGGGTGCCCATACCATTTCTTTGCCGAATGACTTCTTTTTAATACATTTCTCAATATTCCCTGACACATTTACTCCAAGTTTTGTCATTCTCAAATTCTAGCTGTAGCAAAAAGAGTCAACTCTTCAAGACCCCCTTGAACAAATTCTAAATACTACTACATTACAAATCTG
The DNA here is from genome assembly GCF_002776525.5 of Piliocolobus tephrosceles. Lineage (NCBI taxonomy): Eukaryota > Metazoa > Chordata > Mammalia > Primates > Cercopithecidae > Piliocolobus > Piliocolobus tephrosceles. Next base: position 136,894,533 of record NC_045439.1, on the reverse strand, counting down.
TGGATTTTCTCTTTTATTTGTAATGGGTACCGTTTTGGAACCAGCTATAGAGATTAGGTTGACAAGCATTGATGAATTTCATTACCATGTAATGGGTGGTTTCTTTTTCATTTCCTTTTCTATTTTCCTGGTTGAACTTCTCAATGTTAAGCCTAGTTTTTCTTGCCAGTGAGTTTTATAATTCTGTAAGTTACTGCCCTTTCTAACTAAGGCCCTGACTATAACTTCACCTTTCCATGGTAACACATATTGAGCTTTGATTGGTAACACTGTTTGGAGGCATCCTTGGTGAATTTCCTGATCAGACTTCTATTTTTTTTTTTTTTTTTTTTTTTGAGATGGAGTCTCGCTTTATCGCCAGGCTGGAGTGCAGTGGTGCCATCTTGGCTCACTGCAATCTCCGCCTCCCATGTTCAGGCAATTCTCCTGCATCAGCCTCCTGAGTAGCTGGGGCTATAGGCACATGCCACCACACCCAGCTAATCTTTGTATTTTTGGTAGAGATGGAGTTTCACCATGTTGGCCAGGATGGTCTCAATCTCTTGACCTCGTGATCTGCCCGCCTCAGCCTCCCAAAGTGCTGGGATTACAGGTGTGAGCCACCACATCCGGCCCAAACTTCTTGTGGTAAATAAGAAATATTAAGGGTTCAAGCCCTCTACATTTAATGGTGAGAAGTGGCCTTTTAAGTTGCAAGAGGAAATGGCAACACAAGGGGCTTTTGTAAATGTGGTGTAATTCTGCTCCATTGAGGAAAACTAGAACCCGAGGATCAGAGGCATGGAGGGAGAGAACACAAAAAACAGGACCTGGGCTAGAGAAGAGAGGTCAGGCCAAGGAGAGCAAAAGCTATCCAGAACGCAGCACCCCTTACCTTAAAACCTAGCCCACCCCTATTAACTACTAGGATGGTAATTGTTTAGGTCAACCAGCCTGATGATTGCAAGTATGATGTGCTAGACATGGAGTAAAGCCTCAGCTTTTTCCTCTCTTCTGCATTTTCATGCAAGGTGGTAGACTCTGGAATGGCAAGTGGATGGGAGAGTGAAAGGCTTGCCACTTCCTTCTTGGGGAATTCTCAGGAGATTTCACATGAGTTGCAGAGTGAGTTGCTGAACAGGTATCTGTGCCTATATTTGGTCACTCTTTGAGGAGATTTTACACGTCTCATTGGGCCCCTTCTTGGAGGGTTTTTTTTTTTTTTTCCTGTTTAACCAGGCTTAATGGGGTCTTTCAGGACCTTAAAACTGTTTCAGGGGACACCAGTGTTAGCCTGAGAAACATAAGAGGAAATACAAGACCTAATTATTAAAGTTTGCACAGCTTGTAATGGAGAGAGCACTGCTTAAGCCCTTCTTAACATAGCCAGACCACCGAGCAAGGAGTCACAAGTGGGTTAGTGATTGAGGGTGAGGGCTCTGGAGCCAGGTTGTCAGGGTTTGCTCCTACCACTGACTAGCTCTGTAGCTTAGTTTCCTCCCAGATACAACAGGAATGATAATACTGTTTCTCTTATTAGAGATGCTATAACGATTATAGGAAGTGACATGAATAGGTGCCATGACTGGCACATAGTAAGTGCTCAATGCATTATTATCAAACAGAGGATTGGGCACAAGCCCAATCTACTAATTTACATGATTTCTAGATTTAGGATACAGTAGGTTTTCTTGCTAAGTATGATCTGGAGCTGCACTGTTCAATATGGCTTCTACTAACCACATATGGCTATTTAAATTAACAAAGCCAAATACAATGTAAAACTCAGTTCCTCATTTGCACTAGCTAGATTTGAAGACCCCGTAGCCACATGTGACTGTTGGCTAGCATTTTGGAGAATGTAGATTGTTGAGCATTCCTGTCGCTGCAGAAATTTCTTTTGGATAGCTCTGGCCTGGAGGGTTTAAACCTTGAGGGATTCGATGACTGCATGTTTAATTTTAGAACTTTTTTCCTGATCCCAGTTTCTTTTCTACAAATAGAAAAGAATGCATGTCATGCAACTTTCAGGAATGTACAGACTTCAGTGAGTATAGGATTCACAGAGGTGAGGAAGCCCTTGCAGATACAATAGAGGAGTAGGAGTTTCTCCAAGGTGAAGGCTGAGGCTGTCCTGAGAGTTGGCCAAGGGTCCCTTCAGTGCCTTTTAGTCTCAGTCTCCTTTACAGATCCTCTGGGTGAAGGAGGCTGTATTTCCTCCATTGCTTTGGCCCCCAGGAGGACATTCCTGAGTTTGATATTTTGTCCTGTTTCTCTCGTAGGCACCGTATGTCCCAATTTGGGTTCCACAGATTTGGTCACTGTGATTATGGGGCACATAAGGCTTTCCATGTAAGTTGCTGAGTGTAGATCATTAATCTTGCTCAGGCTCTGTCCCCTGAATCTGCAAAGAGGAAAAATCCATCCTGAAAGGGGCCGGAGAGCCAGAAAGCCTTAGTCTCCCTTTCTTTTGGGTTTTATCTCCATGAGAAGTGGGTGAAGGGTGTCAGCTGTGTATTTGTAGCTAAATAACCGGCTGTCTTCCCAGCTGACGATGTAAAAGGAAACCACCCACTTGCATTAAAATATGTTTCTGCTTTATGAGCTCTGAGGGTTCATTGGAGATGGCGTTAATAAGGACTTCTGTGCTCAGCTGTCAGCTTTCTGCCTTACCTAGTGGGCAGGTAACACGAGCAAAGCACTGTCTAGGTGCCAGGCCCCATGAGGCACAAGTGGCAGGAGGTAGAAGCTATGACTGTTCCTGCCCGCAAAGCATGAAGGGTCTCTGGGAGACAGCCAGGTGGAAGGGGATTTCTGAGCTGCATTTTAAAAAGTGGGAGTGGGCTGGGCACGGTGACTTACACCTGTAATCCCAGCAGTTCTGGAGGCCGAGGTGGGCAGATCATGAGGTCAGGAGTTTGAGACCAGCCTGGCCGACATAGTGAAACCCCATCTCTACTAAAAATACAAAAAATTAGCTGGGTGTGGTGGTGGGTGCCTGTAATCCCAGCTACTTGGGAGGCTGAGGCAGGAGAATCACTTAAACCCAGGAGGCAGAGGTTGCGGTGAGCCGAGATCGTGCCACTGCACTCCAGCCCGGACAACAGTGCAAGACTCCGTCTCAAAAAAAAAAAAAAAAAAAAAAAACAGTGGGAGTCAGGCTTATAAATCTGTGGAAAGGGAAGAAGGGGAGGGGGACATTCTGGGAAGAACAGGTTATGTAAAGTTTTAATTTCAGACTATGAGAACAGGATATTAGAACAACTTTATTGCTTCCTAGTTATGCAGTCAGTCTTTGCATAATTAACTTAACCTTGGTTTTCACGTCTGTGAAGTTTGGAGGTGGTAACTACCTTATGGGGCTGTTCTGAGGATGAATCAGTTAATACAGGTGAAATATTCAGATTCCCACCTGGTTCAGAGGAAGCACTCAGGGAAAATTAGCTTTCGTCATTATTAGTTATCTTCTTCCTCTGCATATTGCTCTTCTTATTGAAAGAGAAGTAGTTTTTGGAGTTGAATTCAAATGCCGTCTCTGCCAGTGACCCTGTACAAGCCACTTGGAGCTTTCTGAGCCTCAGTGTGCTCATCATTAAAATGGGGTAATACTATCTGTGTTATGAGGATTCTTGTGAAATTTAAATGAGGTATTGTCTAGAATATCCCAGTGCAGGGCCCAGTATAGAGAAACTACTTAGTAAGTGTTAGTTTCCTCCTCTCCTCCTCCCAAATTTCCTGGTAGTAATTTGGCAACTCGTTTAGTTAAAAAGTGATGAGATGAAATGGCATTTGAGGAAGATTAACTCAGCAGCTGTGTGTAGGATGGATTAGCTCATGTGCAGCAGTGCAACTTAGAATACTCTAAACATTTTTTTTTTTTTGGTATCTAGGTATTTGTGTCATAGTTAAAAGATGGTTCTTATATCATTATAATAGTTTTTTCCATGTGTCAAGCTACTCTGAATGCTTTACATGTATTTGCTGATTCAACCCTTCAGACAACTATAAGAGGTAGGACTTTTGTTCACATTTTACAGATGAAGTAACTGAGGCCATTAACTTGCCCACGATCACCCAGCTAGTGTGTGGTGGTGTGGGATTTGAACCCAGGCTTCAGAATCTATGCTCTTCACCTCAGTGATTGACACTTTTGAAATTCTAGAGACAGTAAGTGGCTGTTTGCTGCATTTCTGAATTACGGAACATGGTAAGACTAGGAACCACAGAAGGTTAATCAGGGGAAAAAGCATAGGCTGCCAGGAGATTTTATCCTAGTCCAGAGAAGTTGGGTAGGGGAGGGCAGGCCGCCAAGATTTTCTAAACTTAGCTGGGATGTTGTGCCCTTCTCTGCACTCATCTGGGCCTGTCATCTTCTCTACTTGTGGAAGCTGCCTTGGGTGCTGTATTAGGTTGTTCTTGCATTGCTATAAAGAAATACCTGACGCGGTGGCTCACGCCTGTAATCCCAGCACTTTGGGAGGCCGAGGCAGGCAGATCACGAGGTCAGGCGATCGAGACCATCCTGGCTAACATGGTGAAACCCCGTCTCTACTAAAAAAACACACACAAAAAATTAGCTGGGCGTGGTGGCAGGCACCTGTAGTCCCAGCTACTTGGGAGGCTGAGGCAGGAGAATGGCGTGAAACCGGGAGGCGGAGTTTGCAGTGAGCCGAGATCATGCCACTGCACTCCAGTCTGGGCGACAGAGTGAGATTCTGTCTCAAAAAAAAAAAAAAAAAAAAAAAAAAAAAGAAATACCCGAGACTGGGTAATATATAAGAAAAGAGGTTTAATTGGCTTATAGTACAGCAGGCTCTACAGGAAGCATAGTGCCAGCATCTGCTTCTGGGGAGGCCTCCAGGAAGCTTCCAATCATGGTAGAAGGGAAATGGGGAGCAGGCACATCAAATGGCCAAAGCAGGGACAAGGGAGAGAGAGAGATGGGAGGTGCCACACACTTTTCAACGATCAGATCTTCCAAGAACTTGCTCATTATCAGAAGGACAGTACTGAGAGGATAGTGCTAAACCATTCATGAGAAATCCACTGCCATAATCCAATCACCTCCCACCAGGCCCCACTTCCAACATTGGGGATTACAGCTGAACATGAGATTTGGGTGGGGACACAGATCATATAAGGTGCTATGGCAGAAGAATGTGGCTCTGCAGCAGGAGCCTCTACCTCTCAGCTTTGCAGGCTGGGAAGACCTTCCCCCATGGTTCACTGGCTGCAGCCAGGCCTGGCAAAGGTGGGCAGATGCTCAGCCACGGATGGATGCCACACTGCTGCCAGTTCCAGCGCCTCCTGATGAAGCGATTCATGGGTCCTACATGCAGGTCAGCAGGCAGTGCCAGAGGGGGTGCCAGGCTTCTGTTCCCTTCTCCTCTGCAGCATTCCAGTCCATAGCTTGGACTCTTTCCCGTCAACCTTGGCCTCCTACCCGCCTCCTCCATTCTTCTCCACACCTTTGCCCAGGACCTCTACCCTGCTATAAAGACATCAACAGCCCCCATAGCTCACAGGGTGCTGTTTTGAGCCATGCCAGCCCGCTGCTGATGTGACACAGCTAGCAATTACTGAGTTCTTCCCACAGGCCAGACACTGGTCTATGTACTTAGCACAGAGAGGCCAAGTCACTTGCCTGGGGTCACACAGCTAGAAAGTAGCAGTCCAACCTTGAACCCTGGTAGTCAGGCTCTGGAGCCTATGTACCCAGCCCGTACCATTTGCACCGGGAGCTCTCACCACATGTTCCCATTGTGTCCTAAACTCTTCCTTTTGTTGCCTTTCATTTCCTTCTCTCCTTGTTCCCAGCTCCACCCCTTCAAACTTGCCTTCCCTCCTGTCTTAGGGTCACACCCAATGACAGCAGCTCCTGCCCGGCATTGGAGCCATTCAGGTCTGCTGTGTCTCTGGGCCTAGGTTCAGGTCAGCTTCCTCTCTTTCTGGTGCCTTCCTCAGGGGTCCTGATGCCTGCCCTTTCTCATAAACATACAATCACAATATATGACAATGTTTACCAAGCTTGAGTCTCTGCCGGCACTTTGCTGAGCACTTCACAGCCCATGAGACTCCCCCAAGCGGCTTTTACGGAAGAGGGGATCCAGGCTCAGGGACACTGGCTTAAAGCGGTTGGACCCAGACCCCAGGGGCCACTGACTCCAGACCCAGGTACATATCACAGTGCCAAGGGGCCTTTCTGTGCTTACAGAAATGCTCAACTGGCATAGTGAATTTCAAATCAGTGCTTAAACTGATGGCCCTTTTTGTGGTTCAGGAAATTTGTGACAGGGTGATCCAAGAGCACCACTCATCTGGCACCCTCTGTCACTCAAAAAAACACCCCTGACGCACACTCACATGCTCATGTGAGTCAACTCTTTCCTCCTGGCTGGGTTTGCACCAGTGTGCCTGTGGGTATTGATCAGGGTTCAGAGACGCCCTCCGCAACCCAGAGAATGAATGCCCTGTGTAAATCCCCCTTTCTATGGGGAGATGGGAGTGAGTGAGGGAATGGTGAATGAGCGAACATTCGACTTCCTAATTGCCGCCTCTCTGAGCAAGGTGTCTGCCCCGGCTTAACCACCCCAGCATTTCTAGAAACCCTTGAGAACATTCCACTCACAGGAACTGTTAAATGTTAATGAGGGGTCAGGTCAGGAGTGGCCCCCTTGACCTTTGCCCTTGGGCTTTGCCACATTGCCATTTTAGGAGGGTGATTTATTGAAGTGAAGGTAGAGGGGGTGAGTGGAAAGGAAATCACCCTTTAAAATTGATGACCATTTTCTCTGACATTAACGTGCAAGCCTCTGGCCATGCAATTAGAGGTTGTTAGGCAGCTACAATGGGAAATTAATTCTGCAGGCTCCCTTGCCTGGTTGTGGGCAGCACTGCTCCAGGGCAGGTAGAAAGTAGGCTTGTTTCACTGGCCTGGCCAGAAGTTTGTAATGTTTTCCTGAGAAGGGAATGTGAGCTGGTTTAGGTGTGTTGGGGTTGTAGGGTGGGGCAGAGACACTGAATCAGTGCATGAGTGACCAGCTAGGACTGAACCCAAAGACCTGAGAGTCCCTGGGAGGCTGTGGGGTCTGCCACCTAGCAGATCCGTGTCGGGAGTGGCGCTGTCGCTCAGTGAGGTGGCCTGGTTCCTCTGGCCTTAGGGAAGGACAGACTTCAACTCTGAGACTTGATTGAGTGACCTTGGACAAGTTACCTAGCTTTTCTGAGCCTCCCTTTCTTGGCAGTTAGATGAACCGGAGGTTTATTTTGATTAGTAAGTAGTCTTTTCTCTTCCTTCGTCTTGTAGGGTTTGAAGCTTCTAATCTCCCGTGGGTTTTGTACTTTTTCTTACTTGGGATGTTTGTTTCTCTTTGTCTTTATTTCCTCCTTTTTAATTTTTATGTTTAGAATATCTTCTATTCGTTAACCTTCATGGAGCTTGTCTGTGTGCAACTTCATCTCAGAGCGCTCAGGCTTCCCTCTCTCTTCTCTGCCCAGTGCAGTGCTTTGCATACTGTAGGAGCTGCATAAATGTCACTGGTTTATGGGCATCTGCAGTTCTGAGAGTGAGGGCTGGGGGCTGGTCTTAGGAGGGCAGCTCTCAGGCTACAAATGGGGGCTTGCGCCAGCGTACCCAAGTGCTTGTTGGCTGAGGACTGCCTGCCTTTGTGCTAGGCCGTACCCATCCACGACAAAAATGAGAGAACAGTACAAGGTGGAGAGTTTGTCATAAGCTTAATTTATTCCATTTAGAGTCTTGTTCTTTATTCTAGATAATGCCCCCACCTACTGTGTTGCTGTTTAAATGTACCTAATTTTAGGAAATCATAATTTTGGATCATGACAGCTTTTCTTATTAAAATTTTACTTGTAGAAATAAAAGGGTGGCACTTCTGTCATTTACCCCTCAATATTTTATATTTGACTCTTCTGTGAAATCGGCAAATGTAGCAACTGCTGAACCCCACAGTGTCTAATCTATGACAGGCATTTCGGAGCCTCCAGTACTTGATTAGATATTATTACACAGTGGTAATATGAGAACACACCTGTCCATCGTTGAGATTTTGTTATATGTATTTTCCCATAGCTGTGCAGGTAAAACATGCCATTTGGCAGTGTTACTATGGCATAACTGCAGGGGGTGCCACGTAGAGACCATAGTTTGATGTGGCCTGGAGTTGTGTGTCCGTGGCCCTCCCTCTTAGATTGACGATGCCCAGGCTCACTGATTTTCAAACTTTGTTTTTGCAACAGAACTCTTTGCTGGAAATCTTGTTTGTTTGTTTCAAGACCAAGTCTCGCTCTGTCGCCCAGGCTGGAGTACAGTGGCCCAATCTCGGCTGGCTGCAACCTCCACCTCCTGGGTGGAGGTAATTCCCAAGAAGCTGGGTTTACAGGTGTGTACCACCACGCCCGGCTAATTTTTGTATTTTTAAAGGAGATGAGGTTTCTCCATGTTGGCCAGCCTGGTCTCGAATTCCTGACCTCAAGTGATCCACCTGTCTTACCGTCCCAAAGTGCTGGAATTACAGGCACGAGCCACCGCACCCAGCCCTTTGCTGGAAATCTTAAGAGGAGTTCCCCTATTGATCAGACAGAGCAAAGTGCTCTGCCCGAGTGGGCCCAGCGGTTTGACCTCACTCTGCCTCCCTTTCTCCCCTAAAAGCACCTTCCTTGACCTTCTGTCCTTGTAATTAATTCAAGTCTCCACAGAGCACACTGAAAACCTCAGGTCTAGTCTAATTTCCATTTTATAAAAATTGATGGTAAAAGACACATAGCATAAAATGTAGCATCTTACCGATTTGTAAGTGTGCAGTCTAGTAGTGTTAAGGACACTCCCAGTGTTGTGCAATCTCCAGAACGTTTCATGTTGCAAAACCGAAACTGCAGTCATTAAACAATTCCCCATTCCCCCTCCCCTCAGCCCTGGGCAACCACCAGTGTGCTTCCTTCTGTTTCTGTGAGTCTTACTATCCTAGTTACCTCCTGGAAGTGGAATCCTACAATATCTGTCCTTTTGTGACTGGTTTACTTCACTTAGCATCATGTCCTCAAAGTTCATCCAAGTTTTGCCTGTGTCAGAATTTCCTTCCTTTTTAAGGCAGAATCATATTTCATTGTATGTGTGGATCACATTTTGTTTATCCATTCATCTGCCCTGGACACTAGGATTGCTTGCACCTATGGCTGTTCTGAATTAATGCTGCTGTGAACCATAGGTGTGCAAAATGTCTTTTGAGTTCCTGCTTTTAATTCTCTTGGTTACACCCAGAAATGGTAATGCTGGATTATATGGTAATTCCGTGTTTAATTTTTCGAGGAACTGCCATACTGTTTTTGATACCGAGTGCATAATTTTTCTATCTCGATGATAAAATAGAGGTGACTAGGAGGCTCCAGGAAGAAGTCGGAGCCCTAGAGGAGAATGGCCTGGGAGTGTATTCCCTCCATCTGTTCTAGGTCATGATTTGGGCATCGCTGCCTTCCTCTCCCCAGACCAGCTCTTGCTGGATTCCAATGACCTGGTTCCCTCTTTGTGCCTCTTCAGGGCTGCCATCTGGTGACTGCCTCCCACGTTGCTTGTCTTGGGCGCCTTAGCATCCCTCACTGGGTCCCTTGGCTCTGCCCTCTCCTCTGTCAATAGTCCTCCATTAACTGCTCTTCATTGGAAACTTTTGAGCATGCCATTTGCTACCTGCACATCTTGACTGAGATAATTACTAGCAGGATGACCTTGAGCACATTGCACAGCCTCACTGTACCTCAGTTTCCTTCATCTGTAAACTGCCTCCCTAGGGTTGCTGATGTATGTTGATCTATTACAAAGGACTGAAAACAGCCACTGGCACATAGGAAGCCTTTACGTAAGTGTTCACCATTATTTGTATGATTACCATATCCCTATGCAAGTTCCCTCCTAAGATGTAAGCTGCCTTAGGCCTCCCTAAGGACCTCCCAACACAAAATCAAAATCCCTCTTATTTTGATTAAGCACTGTCTATCATTTTCTCTGAACATATAAATATCACTTCATGATAGCAAAGTAAAAGCATCAGGCATGATCCTGCACTAGTTTGTGGTCATGGATTCAGTGTGAACTTCTTACTTCACGGAGTGTGTCCCCAGGTCACCTTGGGTCTGTGGACCCTGAGAGCAGGCCTCTTGTAATGCAAGACCTGAGAAGACTTAGAGATAATTAGGTCAGCGTCTTCTCTGCAGAGAGGTTGAGACACTCAGCTGGTGTCACCCAGCTGGTCAGTGGCAGGGAGCCAGGCTGCATGTCTTTGAATTTAACCTACACTCTTGCCAATGGGATCAGCCCTGGGCAGCCTGTGAATCTGATCATGTTACCGCCCGTTGATTCCCAGATACTTTGTGTTCTGGGCAGTGCTAAGAACCACTGAGGAACACTCCCAGCCCTGGTAGACAGAAAGACCCTTCAGAGTTTATGGCAAACGGGAGAAATTTGAAAGTGGCCAGTATGTAGGGAAATGGTTTAGTTAGTTATGATATGTGAAAATGACAGAATATTTCCTAAATATGAGGTAGCGGTCAGAAGAATATTCTGCAACTTTGGAATGCATGTAGTAAGGAAACAAGTGAAAAAAATAGGACTTTATGGTATGAGTTGAGTGTGCAATGCACTTAAGGAGAAGGACTTGGGAGGATTATACTGTTTCATTTTTCCTAAATACGTCTCTGGTGCAGTTACATGAAAAAGGAAGCATGCTGTCAGAACCCCAGTTCCCAGTTTAGTTGTCATAATGCTTAAAGGCCAAGTGGTAAGAGCAAATGACTGGAGTTACCAAAATTCCCCTCCAAGGAAGGGCAGGTCTGTGTTATTCTGCAAACATTCATCCAGCCAACAGAACCTGCCATTGTGGAATGGCAAAGGTAGGGACCTGCAGTGTGTGCTGCTGGAAGAAGTTTATAATCAAATGTGTCCATGAGTCCAAGACGGGATGAGCCAGTGGTGTTCATGGAGGGCTCTTCCATCCCCAGTCATACCTCTTAAAGCCCAGCACAAAGCAAGCTCCTGTCATCGGGCCCCAAGTGACCACAGGATGTGGCGTTGGCCTTTGGCCCCGTATATTTCCTTCCGTGGCCTTGAGAGGGCTGTGGAGGGCAGATCGACAGGGCAAAGGAAGCTTGGCTCTTTGAAATAGCCATGCTTGCCCCTTCTGGGACCTCCCTCTTGGGTGCACCTCTAATGATGCGACCCCTCCTTGTCGAGGGTGGTCTTTTCCAAGGCTCTGTGGCATATGGTGACAATGACATAGGAAAAGCAGATTATCTTTGAAATTTAGCTTGTGAATTCCAATTCTGTGAAATTGTGGGAATGCTCAGGCCTTTCCCGAACAAGCTCCCGTACTCTTGGTCTGGTTGCCGCTGGCAGAGTTAGTGTCTTTTAGCTTCTCACTCAGATGGTGCCTAGTTGCCTGGACATGCTGTACTCCTTCTTCCTTTTCTTCTCTTCTCTAGGGTGTTTTTGTGGGGTGAGGGGAGCTCTCAAACCCTTCTAGGTCTTGAGATGATGACACTAGGAGCCTGGTCATTGTGGGCAGGAAATAAACTATAGATAGGGCCAACAGATCGTTGCCTTCGGCCTTCGTCATTTGTTTAACCCACTTGAGTGTTTATTAAAAATGAGTTAGTTCCCAACATTCACTCTGGATCTGGGCTTCTCCTGGAGAAATAATAGTTGAAGCCAGAAGTGTCTGTGAGGCAGCTAGACAGGGCAGACTTGCTCCAATGGCCCCACTGCCCACCCAGACTGCTTTCCTCATTAGTACCCCCCTGCTTGGCCCTAGCAGGCAGATGACTTTGGGACCCTGGGTCGGTCTGTATGCTGCAGAGTTCTGTCTTGAATCCTGGGGCTCCTACTGACACGCAGCTGCTGGCAACTCCCCTTTGGCCCCTGTGCAGGCACCGAAAGTGACTGCAGCTCAGTTAGCAGGGACTTTTCCAGTCCCACATGAGAATTGTTTATCCTACCAACTAGATGTTCCAGCAGGGCCGTGGGAGCAGAAGCAGAATTCAGATGACAGATATACAAATGGAGATAAAACAGAGATTGACTTCTGCATTCCTTGCTCAGCTTTCCACGCCCTAATAAAAGTCTGAGCCAGAAAATGGGTGGAGGCCCTGGCCCTTTGTTACCTGCCCTTTGTTTCGGTGCCATGCTGCTAATGAGTGCCAACCTCCGGGAAGCTTGTTCCGCTCCTGCTTGGCGCGTGAGAATACAACCAGCTGGTCCCTCCACAGTGGGCTCAAATGTGACCCTGTGTAGTGCTCCTGGGAGGTGCATTTGAGCTGTCCTAGCAGGGCTTCCAGAGCTCGAGCTGTCGCCAAGTTTAGAAGTGGCCGCATGTGTGGTGCCAGCCACGGCATCCTATTACTGCAGATAAGTCTACAGGCTCTGTAGGAGTGCTGGCATGCACACAGCACCACCTGGGTGGAAAGCAGCAGTCACTGGTTAGGAACTTGGGAATTTGGTAGTCTAAGTGTTCTCCCAAGGAAGTGCAGGTCAAGAGAGGGCCGAACGTACACGAGACTCTGCAGGAAACATGTGTGTCCTTGTATTTTGCTTGCTGCTGATGAGACAGAGGTTTGTCTACAAGGCTGAAAAGCTTTCAAAACAGTGCAGGGAATTAATCAGGGATGCCTGCATGGGTCACTCTCTGGTGGCCTGTGTTTACAGACATGAGGGTTGGGTTTTCCTGCCCTGATAAGAGAAGACTGTTCAAGGAATAGGAGAACCATGGCACAGGAAGTGTAAAGTCAGTCTGAGATGTAAAGTTGGAAGTCAGGGTCCTGTATCCTGACTAATGACCCCAAAGATATTCTGGGGTGGCATGTGCCAGCCTCCTTGCCAAGTGTCTCAGAGCCCACGGAGCACCCTCCATCCTCATTTCCTTTAATAACCTGAGGAAACTGTTGTCCATTTAGGAATCAATACTTTTTTTTTATTATTATTATTATTCCTGCTTACCTCATCCTTCGGGGGAATAATTCCCTCCATTTTTATCCCTGGTGTAAATTTCCCAGCCCTCTGGCAGATGTCGTTGTTATCCTTGAGTATTTATGCAGTTCTCATGTCCTTACTGAGTGCTGACCCTCTGCATGCATGCATCTAGGTGTGGATGGGGTGGGTACATCAAAAAGGCTAGGCTTCTGCACACAGATGACTCTGACACACACAAACAAACTGGCATAGAGAGAGACTGGTGCTGGAGGGAAGGATGTGACCCATAAGAATAGACTACCTGGGTTCAAATCCTGGCCCTACCATTTCCTGGCTGCACGATCCGGCACTAGGTTTCTCATCCGTTAGCGGGGATAAGGGCATGCAGAGGGCAGTTGTGAGGAGTAAAAGAGTAACTATACTGTAATCCCAGCACTTTGGGAGGCTGAGACAGGCAAATTGCTTGAGGCCAGGAGTTTGAGACCAGCCTGGCCAACATGGCAAAACCCCATCCCTACTAAAAATATAAAAATTAGCCACGTGTGGTGGTGTGCACCTGTAATCCCAGCTACTCCGGAGGCTGAGGCACAAGACGCACTTGAACCCGGGAGATGGAGTTTGCAATGAGTTGAGACTGTGCCACTGCACTCCAGCCTGCACGACAGTGAGACTCCATCCCTGCAAAAGAAGAGTAACTGTAGGTGAATTGCCAGCGTGGTTCTGGGCAGCTGTGAAGCCCTATGAAAATGTGTTGGTGGTTGCCTTTATTATAGAAGGCAGACGGGCTTATAGTCCCAGCTACTTGGGAGGTCAAGGCGGGAGGATCACTTGAGGCCTGGAGTTCAAGACCAGCCTGAGCAATATAGTGAGACCCCATCTTTAATAAATAAATAAACAAGCAAGCAGGCTGAGCATGATGGTGCACACCTGTGTTTCTAGCTACTCAGGAGGCTGAGGCAGGAGGATCACCTGAGCCTGGGAGATTGAGGTTGCAGTGAGCCCCGATGGTGCTACTGCACTCCAGCCTGGGCAACAGAACCAGACCCTGTCTCTAAGAAACAACAACAAAAAGAAGGCAGACTGTGATGGATTCTATACAGAAGAGAGAAATGCCCTGCTGTGGAAATGTAGAGGAGGAAAAATTAGTCCTGACAAGGGAGGTTTTTAGGAGAAAGGGAGATTGATGCTGCCCCTGGGGAAGAAAGTTGTAACAGGCAGAGGAAGCAGCTGGAATGAGGCAGGAGGCCGATGGTACAGAATCTGCATGCTCAGGGCTGCCTGCTGTGGCCAGAGATTCGGGTGTGCGTATTGTGGAGGGGATTGCAGGGGATTGGGGAAGCAGAGATCAGTCTGCAATGGTGGGCGAAGACAGCCAGTCATGTTGCACATGGTGCAGGGGCCCTGGCTGGGCAGGCAGAGGGAGCCCAGCCCTGTCACTGGCCCTTGATCCCAGGCCTTGACAAAATGGGGTCTCTAATCCCTAAGGGTCCTGGCAGGGTATGGGGAAGGGCAGATGATCCCCTGCAGGGGAATGTTGTGCAATATGGTAGGTGCGCCCCACATGGGTGTGTGTGTGATCCTTTGTTTTTTTGCTGCAGGCTCCTTAATGTCATCGGTCCTTCTAGCCACCTGAGAATGAGGTTCCTAGTTCTTAGCTAATTTCTCTTCAATTTCTCATGCACCACATCTTGTTGTCTGACTTCATTTGGTTCTTTATTTCCCAACCAGTCTGATTGCTCTTGTCCCGAGTCATCGCTTTTTGGGGGTGAGGGCTAATGTGTTGTTGAAAGTCTTTGGCAATGCTTAATTTTATAGTATGTGCAATGCTAATTCTGCCTTTAGTGATTTGATGTCAGAGACTTCTTGGGAAACACAGCCAGGGAGCCACCCTTTACTCCACCAACAGGTAGCTTATATCCAATCTGAGAAAGAAAGAAAAAAAAGAAAGAAAGTATTTCTCTGACTTTCACTTCATTTGACAGGTGAGCTGAAGCTATTGTGTGTATTCTCTTAGTAAAGTCAGTTCTCACAGTTCCCTGGGGTGATGTGGCTTTGAGGTAAGAATGAGGTAACAGCCTTAAGTGTACATGATTTTATTGAGATAGAATTCACATACCACAAAATTCATCCTCTTAAATTGTAAAGTTCTGTGGTTTTTAGTATATTAACAAGGCCGTACAACCATCACCATTATCTGATTCCACAACATTTCATCATCCCCAGAAGAAACTCCATTAGCAATCCCCTCCCATCCCTGTTCCCTTATCCTCTGGCAACTGCTTATCCACTTCCTGTCTGTGGATTTGCCTTTTCTGGACATTTAATATACATGGAATTGGTGGTATTTTGTGTCTCAATTCTTTCAGTTAGCATAATGTTTTCAAGGTTTATTCACAGTATCAGTAGTACTGCATTCTTTTTTATGGCTTAATAATAATTCATTGTATGGCTGTAACAGATTCTGTTTATTCATTCATTGGTCAGTGAACATTTGGGTTATTTCCACTTTTTGGCTAATATGAGTAATGCTCCTCTAATCACTTATGTGTAATTTTCTTTTTCTTTTTTCTGTTTTTTTGAGACAGAGTCTCACTTTGTTGCCCAGGCTGTAGTGCGGGGGCACAATCTCTGCTCACTGCAACCTCTGCTGCCTGAGTTCAAGCAATTCTCCTGCCTCAGCCTCCCAAGTAGTGGAGATTAAGGCATGCACCACGATGTCTGGCTAACTTTTTGTATTTTTAGTAGAGACGGGGTTTCACCATGTTGGACAGGTTGGTCTTGAACTCCTGATCTCAAGTGATCTGTCTGCCTTGGTTTCCCAAAGTGTTGGGATTATAGGCATGAGCCACTGCGCCCGGCCTTGTGTATAATTTTCTGTGTGGACATGCATTTTCGATTCTCTTATGTATATACCAAGAAGTAGAACTGCTGGGTCGTGTTGTAACTCTAGGTTTAACATTTTGAGGAACTGCCAAGCTGTCTTCCAAATCGCCTGCACCATTTTACATTTCCACCAGTAATGTGGATTCTTCACAGCCTCGCCTGCACAATTTTACATTTCCACCAGTAATGTGGATTCTTCACTGCCTCGCCAACACTTATTATTGTCTCTGATTGTAGGCACGCTAATGGGTGTGAAGTGGTTTTGATTTGCATTTTTCTAATGACTAATGATGTTAAGCATCATTTCATGTGCTTATCAGCTATTCCTACATGATCTTTTTGATAAATGCCTGTTTGCATCCTTTGCCTGTTTTTAAATTATTAGTTTTTTAATTGTTGAGTTGTAAGAGATCTTTGTATTTTCTGGATACTAGACCAGATCTATCATTTGCAAATATTTTCTCTCATTCTGTGGGTTGCCTTAAGTATACATTCAAACTAGTACCTTTCACTAGAATATTATGCTCTTGGTCGGCCACAAAGGGTAGTGCTCTGAAACTTTACCAAAGAACAGTTGGATCTTTGCATCTGCAGCACCTGGGTGAGCACCTGGCATAAAGTAGGAATCAGTGATTTGAGTAAATAAATGAATGCTTCTGTTTGCTACATTTTGAGAGTAAAAATGGATCTGGTAAGATAGACAGAAATGGATAATGAATTGCTGAGCCAAACCACAGAGGCAAAGATGCAAGATTGCATGCTAAAGCACTGTGTATCTGCCGATGATGTTCAAGATCAATGAAAGACTAGAGTGCAGATCAGGGATTGCACCTGTGTTTCTGATGCAGTAAATTTACTTTTCTGAAATCAATAGGGTGACTCTGCAGAGCCCTGTAAACACGGTGTAATTACTGTGCTGAGAATTACAGTTGTCACATATCGATTCTGTCTTCTCAGCAGGTATTCGTAGATTTCCTCCTGCCCCTAGTGCCACTCTGCCCCATCTCCAAAATCTAATTCCCATTGACCTCATCACACTGTTGTGTCCAGGAGGGAAGAGAGGATGAAATGTAGTGAGGGGACTTCAGCTGTACCTGCACCTTGGTTGAGGCAGCTGAGTGAGTCACAGATTTAGGGACAAGGTAGGACAATGTTGCTCTGAAAATTAGGTCAAAGAATCCCAAGAAGTAGATAGGCATCAACCTCAGTGGAAGCTGCCTCAGGAAATAACCTGCTCAGAGAAGAATTTCTGATTCTGCAGATTAGACTAGGAGGGAAGCTTCCTTGATCCTGGAAACAGGGCTCCGGTCATCCCTGCAGAGGAAACATCTATATATAAAAGTGGCTAATGTAAGATAAACTGTCATCTTAGAAAGCATCATTCACTGACTCGCTCATTCGCTCATTCATTTGCTCACTTGTTTGTTCTAACATTCACTCCATAGACACTTGCGTTCTTGGTGTGTTGTAGGAGGGAACCATGCTATGGCTGGGGCGATGAGTGAAGTACAGCCTCTGCCCTCAAAGAGCGTGTGTTCTCCTGGGAGACCCAGGCAGTGAGGCTAGAGTGCAGAGACGAACCAGAGGTGGTGAATGTGGTGGGGGGAGGAATGGGGTCAGGCCTCCTGGGGAGGCTTAGGAGGGCCCCCCATAGGAAGGGAGAGCCTGCCAGGAGGAGTAGGTGTTTGTCAGGCAGACTGGGTGTGCCAGGCAGAGGGGGCCCACTCATGTTGGGGCCTGCACTCACAGAACTACAGGGCGTGGAAGAGAACTGCGGGAAGCCTGGTATGATGGAGGCAGTTGGCTGCCACCCAGGAGTGGGGAAAGTGAGGTAGGCAGTGGGAATTTCCCACCTCTGTTTACCTCTGTTTTGAGGGGGTGGAGCTGGAAGGAGATTCCAGAGGGAGGATCCCAGGCTCTGAGGGCTGGTCTCAGGGCGGTTGGGGAACATTTCCTACACTGCTGTGAGTCTGCGGTGATTGCCGTGCTTTTGCTCCTGTATTCGAACACCCACCTCCATCCACAGTGTCTTGTGTTGATTTGTCTTTGGAACTGTATCTTCTTTCTGGGGTGGAGGGTGGAAATGGATTGATGGGAATAGTGAATGGTTCTCAAACTTTTCCTTCTCAGGACTCTTACAGATACTGAGGCACTCCACAGATCTTGTGTTTAAATGGGGTATGTCTGTGGATATTTACTGTATTAGAAATTAAAACTGAGGATACACAGGTGTGTGTTCTATTAGCTAGGGGCGATGTCTTCACACAGCATGTAGAAACCCCCATTCATGAGGGAAAGATTGAAAAAGGCACATACAGTCTTAGTATTGCTGTGAAGATAGTTTTGACCTCCTGTACCTCCCCGCTCAAAGGTGTTAAGAGACAGACACCCTGGGGGTTTCTGAACCATATGCTGAGAACTGCGTTGGATTAGAAGCTATGCAGGTGCTTCTACATTCTCACTTGTTCCTGAGTCCTTCATGAGTTTCTCAGGATAAACCATCCACCCATGGAGGTGGCAAATCCTGAATGCCATCTGCAGGATGGGCACTGTGCTGAGCCTCAGCCAGGCGGGGGCGGGCGGGTTCTGCACCGAGTGAGGCAGACAGAAGTCCTGCCCTCTGCAGTTTCCAGGGGCCCAACATTGAATAAATAGTTGCAGAAGCAAATAATTACCTCACCATTGGGAGAGGGCTGTGCAGGAGAGTGATGAACAGACTACCTAGTCAGGAGTCCCGCAGGCTTCCCTGAGAAGTGAATCCAGGCACAGACAGAAGAGGAAATGGAAGTTGGTGGCAAAGAGGAAGTGGAAGTGGGTGGGGGAAGAGCGTTGCAGGTCCAGGAAGTGGCCCATGTATGATTTTTATCAGGGTGGAGCTCCTGTGGTTAGAGCCCAAAGAGTGAGGTGGGTAGAGATGGGGAGAGGGGTTGACCTGCAAAGCACCCTCTGCTTCCTCCTTCCTTCTCCAACAGCAAGGATCTGAGGGGAAGGAGTCCATCATTGGCCTGGACACCATATCCTAAACTGCCCTCTGTGGACCCCTCCTGCTCTCTGCCACTGCCCAAAGGCTGGACAGCACCATCCCTCCTAATTCCTAGGAATTAGGCCCTTCTTGGCTGTGTGCCCTGAGCCATGTTCTCCTCTTGGCCTTGGCCTCTGATTAGATGCTCAGTTGTCTCCCTTCTCTGCTTCCCTCACTTGCAAGGGTCACCTTGTCATCCTCTGCCTCCTGTTGTATATATCCCTTTCATAAGAATTATAGCCCATCTTCACACTATGAGCCACTGTTGCAAGTGTCCACAAACATTCCCTTCTTCGGTCTTCACCGCACCCCTGTGGGCTTGGTCCTGTTGTCATTCTCAGCTTCCAGGTGAGGAAACTGAGGCCCAGAGAAGTTAAATACCTCGCACAAGGCCACATAACCAAGATGTGGCAGGGTTGGGATTGAACCCAGGCCAACAGGCTTGCATCTAGATTCTTAACCACTGTGCTGGGCTGCTTTTCATTCTATGTCATTTTCTTTTTCTTTTTTTGGAAACAGAGTCTCGCTCTGTCACCCAGGCTAGAGTACAATGGCATGGTTTCAGCTCACTACAACCTCCACCTCCTGGGTTCAACCGATTCTCCTGTCTCAGCCTCCCTAGTAGCTGGGACTACAGGTGTGCGCCATCACACCCGGCCAAGTTTTGTACTTTTAGTAGAGACGGGGTTTCACTATGTTGGCCAGGCTGGTCTCAAACTCCCGACCTCAGGTAATCCACCCACCTCAGCCTCCCAAAGTGCTGGGATTACAGGTGTGAGCCACCGTGCCCAGCCCATTGTATGTCATTTTCTTTCCAGCTCTGGACCACATATTTGTATCCCTAGGCTAAGCACGTAGTAGGAGCTCATTAGAAATTTGACACATGAATTCATCTTTGTATTCCCTCTTCCTGGTCATCATGTCTTGTGCATATACCCTTAATAAAGAAACAAGTAATTGGACCAATGAGCAAAACAGCAGTGACTGCTACATATTAGCGTGTTTGGAATCTGTAATTACCAGCATTCTTTAGGGCAGAGGTGTGAGTTCATAATGCCTAGACAGATTCTAAAACCATCCTGGTCCCTGGTGAGTATGCCGAGAGAAGGTATTGTTTTTACTATTATTAAAAGCGAAAGCCTCTTGGGATGTGTACTTTCCAAGCCCTGGGCTGGAGCTGTTAGTTCCCAGCAAGGACAAGATGAGGAGGGAGTGATTCTCAAGGCAGTGATCAGAAGGCCCATCCCCTGGGCGTGCGCTGGGGTCAGGGACCAGCTTTTGGAAAAAGAAAATGAGCTAAGGTCTGGCTATTGTAATTCCCTTATCACTGACTTCCTGCTGAGGCTGCTTGGTTTCTGGCGCTCTACAGCATTCCGTGGTGGCTTCTCAACAGCAGGCCTGAGACCCAGAACCAGTGATCATGTTTGTGAGCAAATGATTGAGGATTTATGCAAAATGGGCCCTGAGTGTTGGGGATGAAAAGTGACTGTCAGTTGTGCTACTTTTTACCACTTCTGGGCAGCCTCAGTTGGCCTGCTCTGTGGGTTTTTCCCTCCAGTTTTGCAGATCTGGAGGCATATTTATTTGTGAGTGGAGTAAGCAGAATTTTTCAAAGAGAAGCAGTTTGCAAAAGATGAAAAGAAAACAACTTGGGATAAATGGCTCATCTGGCAATGGGAAATGGCCTCTGGCATTGAGAGATCTTTAACCTTGTCTGAGCAAGCAGAGGGGAATTTGACTTCTGTATCATCTTAGAGAAAGAACCTTTCTGCCTCCCTGCTGAGGCTAGACCCTGGGGAGAAAGAGCCTACAACCCCCGACACCATTTGAGAATTTAAAAGTTTCCCTATCCAGTCAACTTTTGTGCTCCTCCTTGTGCAAGCCCCCATGATCTCTGTTCCCAGGACTTGCTGTAGCCTCGCCTTGCCTCCTTTTTTTTTTTTCTGAGATGGAGTCTTGCTCTGTCACCCAGGCTGGAGTGCAGTGATGCAATCTCGCCTCCTGGGTTCAAGTGAATCTTCTGCCTCACCCTCCCAAGGTTGGGACTACAGGCGCATGCCACCATGCCCGGCTAATTTTTGTATTTTTTTTTTTTTTTTAAGTAGAGACGGAGTTTCACTATGCTGGCCAGGCTAGTCTCAAACCCCTGACGTCAGAGGATCCACTGGCTGGGATGACAGGCATGAACCACCGGGCCTGGCTGCCTCCTTGACTTCTGCCTGGGCACCCCTCTGTCTCCTCTATAGATTGCAGCCGCCAATGTGGTCTCAAAAGTATAGGGCGAATCCATTCCCATCACACCTGCAATCAAAGCCTCTGGTACTTCACTCAGAGTGAAAGCTCATCTTCTGTGGCCCATGAAGCCCTGTGTGATGGGGTCAGTCTGCCTTCCCCACCTTCTTTCCTGTTGGCACCTTCTTTCTTTTTCAGCTGCAGCCACACTAACTCTGTTGTTCTTCACATGGATCAAGCTCAGTTCCCACCTGAGGGTCTTTGCATTTTGCTGTTCCCTCTACCTGGATCACTTTCCCCAGATATCCTCCTGGCTCTCCTTCATTTGGTTCAGGGCTTTGCTCAGAGATTGCCTTATCAGAAAGGCCCTTCCTGTTGGCCTTATGTAAAGTCATATCTCTGTTGTCATGCCTGTACTCTCTGTCAGCTTTATTTTTGTCCACAGAACTTAGCCCTACCAGATGTAATATTAATACATGCTTCATTAATTACACGTATAATTTCTGTCCCACTCCACCAAAATGTAAGCACCATAAGGACAAGGACTTCATTCAGTTCAGTGCTGTATTCCCAGTGCGTAAAGAATGGCCTGGCACATAACAGGTCTTTGTCATACAAATGAAAGGGGAACGACTGAGTCTCCATATACATTTGATCCATGAACAACATGGGTTTGAACTGCATGGACCCATGTCTATGCAGATTGTTTTCAATAAATATATTGGGAACAATTTTTGGAGATTTGCAACAATTGGAGAAAACTTGCAGATGAATTATGTAGCCTAGGAATATTGAAAAAATTTAAAAATGTAGGTATGTCATGAATACATAGAATATATGTCGATACTAGTCTATGTATTAATTGACTGTTTATGTTATTGGTGAGGCTTCCAGTTATCACTATTAGTAGTTACGTTTTTGGGGAGTCAAAATTTATAGTCAGATGTTTTACTGTGTGTGTTGGGGTGGAGGGTGACCCCTGTCCCTGGTGTTATTCAAGGATCAACCGTACTTCATTTTGTATTCATCTACCATGTGTCTGGATCCCACAGTCACTCAGCATTTCCGCATTTGATGTCATGGAGCAAAGATGGGCATTGGATTTGAGCAGCCCTGCATTTGAATGCTGCCTCTTCTGTTTCCCAGTTGGGTAATGCTGCGCAAGTTAACTTCCTGTCTGATCCTTCATTTCTTCACTTGCAGAATGGAGAGCACATGCCTCACCTTGCAGGCTGTTGGAGGAATGGAGGTTTGGGTGCTCAGTATTTATTAGCCCTTATACTACATTAATTTGGCGTTAGGCAAATAGAGGAAAGCCTTCTTGAAAAATAGCTTTACCAAAATAAAATTCATATACTATAAAATTTGCCCCAGTGAAATTAAAACCACAACGAGATACCACCTTACTTCTGCAAGAATGGCCATAATTAAAAAGTCAAAAAACAATAAATGTTGGCTTGGATGTGGTGAAAAGGGAACACTTTCCCACTGCTAGTGGGAATGTAAGTTAGTACAGCCACTGCGGAAAACAGCATTGAGATTCCTTAAAGAACTAAAAGGAGACCTACCATTCGATCCAGCAATTCCACTGCTGGGTATCTACCCAAAGGAAAAGAAGTCGTTATATGAAAAAGACACGTGCCCACACATGTTTATAGCAGCACAGCTTACAACTGCAAGGATATGGAACAAACCTAAGTGCCCCTCGACCAAGGAGTGGATAAAGAAAATGTGGCATATATACACCATGGAATACTACTCAACCATAAAAAGGAACAAAATAATGTATTTTGCAGCAACTTGGATGGAGCTGGAGGCTGTTATTCTAAGGGAAGGAACTCGGGAATGGAAAACCAAATACTTGTACGTTCTCACTTATAAGTGGGAGGGAGCTAAGCTATGAGGACACAAAGGCATACAGAGAGATATAATGGATTCTGGGGACTTGGGGGTCGGGGAGGTTGGAAGCGGGGTAAGGGATAAAAGACAAAATATTGGGTACAGTGAACACTGCTCAGGTGATGGGTGCACGAAAATCTCAGAATTCACCACTTGAGAACTTGTCCGTGTAATGAAAAACCACTGGTACTCCAAAAATGATTGAAATTTTTTAAAAGAAAATTAAATTATAGGCCAGGTGTGGTGGCTCACACTTGTAATCCCAGCACTTTGGGAGGCTGAGGTGGGCAGATTGCCTGAGGTCGGGAATTTGAGACAAACCTGGCCAGCATGGTGAAACCCTGTCTCTACTAAAAATACAAAAGAAATTAGCTGGGTGTGGTGGCGGGCACCTGTAATCCCAGGAAGCTGAGGCAGGAGAATCGCTTGAACCAGGGCAGAGGAGGTTGCAGTGAGCTGAGATCACGCCACTGCATTCTATCTAGCCTGGGCAACAGAGTGAGACCCCATCTCAAAAAAAAAAAAAAAAAAAAAAGAAAATTATAAAAAATATACACAGTTCAGTTGTTTAGTGTATTCATAGAGTTGTGCAACCATTGGCACAATTCAATTTTAAAACATTTTTATCACTCCTAAAATGGAACCTCTTACTCATTAGTAGTCACTTCCATTAGTCCCTCCCTGGCAGGTGCTGCCGAACAGTAATTTACTTTCCGTGTCTATTTGATTTGCCCATTCTTAACATTTCATGTAAACAGAATCATACAATATGTGGCCTTTTTTTGCTTGTTTGTTTGTTTTGAGACGGAGTCTCACTCTCGTCCAGGCTGGAGTGCAGTGGCACCATCTCGTCTCATTGCAATCTCTGCCTCCCGGGTTTAAGTGATTCTGCTGCCTTAGCCTCCCAAGTAGCTGGGACTATAAGTGCGTGCCACCATGCCCAGCTAATTTTTTGTAGAGGCGGAGTTTCATCATGTTAACCAGGATAGTATCGATCTCCTGACCTCGTGATCTGCCTGCCCCGACTTCCCAAAGTGCTGAGATTACAGGCGTGAGCCACCGCACCTGGCCTTATGTGGCCTTTTATGACTGCCTTCGTTCACCACCGTGATACTTGTAAGATCCATCCATGTTGTAATGGGTATGGATTTTGTTCATTCACCCATTGATGAACATTTGGGTAGTTCCGCTTTTTCATTGTGAAGAATGATTCTTCTGTGAAGGTTTGTATACACATTTGGTGTGGACGAGGAAACCTCTTATTGGATACATCCAAGCCAGTTCCGGGATGCCTTCTCTCTGTGGTATCCCAGATCGTCCTGTAGCTCCTAAACTCATTCCTTTCAAATGAAGAACATATTTTGAGAGAGCTATTTTACTTAGCAGACATTCTTTTGATATAGGATTAATTTATTATTTTCTCACTATTTCATATGTCTAGCTGGTTATTCACTTTATTTTGCCACCTGCAGTACCCCTTCTTAGCTCTTCCTACAGTTTATCTCTTATCCAAGATGCTTGAGATGAGAAGTGTTTCAGATTTTGGAATATTTGCATTATATATACTCAGCTACCAGTTGAGCACCCCAAATCCAAAAATCCAAAATCTGAAATGCTCCAGTGAGCATTTCCTTTGAGTGTCATGTCAGCACTCAAAAGGATTTATATTTTGGAGCATTTTGGATATCAGATTTTTGGATTAGAAATGCTCCACCTGTAGCCTGATGTTCCCGATGCCTCTGTCAGATCATAGTCTGCTCAGCCATGTGACTTTATTTTACTCCACTCTCAGGACTTACTGCATTACTCTCTCCCTTGAGTGGCCCTTTTTTGAATAAAATTTGCCATTCTGCTCTGAGAGGACCCTTGACTTTAAGTAGACTTGTCTGAAACATGATTTTTGAATACTTAGTTTATCTCATTGTAGTCAATTTCTTTATCTCCTAATTGCATTATCCATTATCCATTATCCCAGTAGAATTACAAAGCATTTCTAGAAGATTCATTAAGTCTTGGCTGCCTGCTGGCAAGGATGTGATAAGAAAGGCATAGTCAGGATTGCCTTGGCAAGTACTTGTTTGAACTTCTGAGGCTTTCTCTTCCCATTTTCCTAAAGGAAGGCCAATTTTCCTGATTTTGTCTGAAGGGCATAGGCAATAGTGGCGTGTCCTCTTGAAGGAGAGGGAAGAATGGTGGGGCAGAAGACCAGCTCTCTGGTTCTACTCTGAGGAAAGGAAAATAGGGCATATGTCAGGTAATGAGGTTGATTAAAAACATCTCAGTCCAAGGTGTGTGGGATTCCAGAGATGAGTCACATCTCACACTCATAAAGCAGTTTTCAGTGTATTTTCCCCTACAGTGTATTGCAAATCCTACCTCAGGGCCTTTGCACTTGCTCTCTGGCTTCATTCAGGCCCCTGCTTGTGGGTCTTCCCATCAGAGAGGACTTCCCTAAATACCCTTCCCCTACTCATCTGCCACCTTTACTCTTGGTCCCCTTACTTGGCTTTGTTTTTCTTCACTTATTGCCATCTAGCATAAAATACTTTTATTTATTGTCATTCCTCACCAGAATGCCAGCTCTCTGAGAGCTGTTACATGTTAAACATGTCACTGTTACATGTTTAAAACTTAAGATGGTTCTCAGAACATGGAAGGGACCCAGCACATGTGTGCTGAATGAATGAATGCATTTGATTTTATGAAAACCTTGGGACAGAGATATTATAAAATTCCCATCGTGTGGGGAGGAAACCTGGACTCAGAAGACTTGGGAGAATTATTCAAGGTCACGAGGTGTAGTCTCTGCTGAGCCAGAAGTTCAGCTCAGCTCTTCTGGGTCCTGGTGCAGCCATCTCAGGCTCACAGGGCCCAAGAACAAACTCTGGCAGTCATACAGACAGGCTCAGAAGATGCCACAGACTGCAGCAGGAGGTAGCATATGAGGTAGCAACTGGAGTGGACATTTTAAGAATTACAGAGCGGCCATGCACAGTGGCTCACTCCTGTAATCCCAGCACTTTGGGAGGCCAAAGCGGGTGGATCACCTGAGGTCAGGAGTTCGAGACCAACCTGACTAACATGGAGAAACCCCGTCTTTACTAAAAATACAAAATTAGCCGGGTATGGTGGCGTATGCCTATGATCCCAGCTACTTTGGAGGCTGAGGCAGGAGAATCACTTGAACCTAGGATGCGGAGGTTGTGGTGAGCTGAGATGATGCCATTGCACTCCAGCCTAGCCAGCCTAGGCAACAAGAGAGAAATTCCATCTCAAAAAAAAAAAAAAGAGTTACAGAGCAAGGATTTCCTGTGGCCTGAGAAAGAAAACAGGAAACAACTGAAAGCTGGCCAAACAGCAATAGGAGAGACTTGGTGCTGAGGAGGGAAGGGTGAGCCAGGGAAGGAGGAGAGAATGAGAGGTGGAGATGGCTATGGCAGGTCCTAAGCCCAACGGAGAGCCCAGCAGTGATGTTATAGGAGCCTCGTGGTGATCTCAGGCTGTCTACTGCACCCCATCCCCAGCAGCACACCAGATGCTTTGTTCCCAAACCAAACTGAGGGTCGTCAGGCTGTTTATTTTCATGACCCAATAGCGAGATGCAGATGAACTGGGAAAGGGGAGAGTTTATTTCTGTAGCCAGGTACAGGGAGAAGGCCTGGAAAATATCACCAGACCAACTCAAAATTACAAAGTTTTCCAGAGCTTGTATACTTTAAGTATATAAGTCTATGTGTAAGTGTGCATTCATCTAAAGACATAAGTGATTAACTTCTTCCAATCTGTAACTAAGATCTGATTCCTGAAGACCATCCTCTGCAACCTCAGTAAATTAATCTAAATGGGTCCAGGTGCTGGGGTTGATGACCCTCGTCTCCTGCTAAATCATGGAGGTTTGGGGAGTTCCTTCAGACCCCCAGTACACCTGTTTAATCCTAAATAGGTCCTGTTAAGAATTCCTTTGTTATCTTGTCATGCTTCGAGGCCCAGGAGAGGCCTAGGCAAGACTCTTGGTGAGCTTTTGTTACATTCCAGCCTTTGTATATGGGCACTGGCTCTTTCAGCTTTAAATATTTAACTTCACCAGTCAGTCAGCGCTGAGACAGTTATTATGGAGGCTACCCTGTTCAGCTGTTAGGGTGAGCTGGTCTGCCACAGTTTCTCTAGTGAGGGTTTAACTCTTAGAGGGGCAGCAGCCTGGGGCTGATTAACTCCTGAATGTTGTGCTAATGAGAAAGAGGTGTGGGTAGTGAGAGTCAGTGCCCCAAGTCACACTTCATCTGATTGGATCACACCATGGGATTTTATTGCAGTAGATATTAAGTTTGTGTCTGGAACTGGTTCCTTCTGGTGGGTTCTTGGTCTCGCTGACTTCAAGAATGAAGCTGTGGACCCTCAGGGTAAAGGTTACAGTTCTTAAAGATGGTGCGTCCGGAGTTTGCTCCTTCAGATGTTCAGATGTGTCCGGAGTTTCTTCCTTCTGGTGGGTTCGTGGTCTCGCTGACTTCAGGAGTGAAACTACAGACTGACGCAGTGAGTGTTACAGCTCTTAAAGATGGCACGTCTGGAGTGGTTTGTTCCACCCGCTGGGTTCGTGGTCTTGCTGACTTCAGGAGTGACGCCGCAGACCTTCACAGTGAGTGTAACAGATCATAAAGGTAGTGCGGACCCAAAGAGTGAGCATCAACAAGATTTATTGTGAAGAGAGAAAGAACAAAGCTTCCACACTGTGAAAGCAGACCCAAGTGGGATGCCACTGCTAGTGCCAGTGATCAGCTTTTATTCCCTTATTGGGCCCCACTCACATCCTGCTGATGGGTCCATTTTACAGAGTGCTGATTGGTGCGTTTACAGTCCTTTAGCTAGACAGAGTTCTCCAAGTCCCCACCTGACCCAGAAGCTCAGCTGGCTTCACCTCTCAGTATGGATGGGGAACCTGCTCATTTTCAGTTTGTGAAAGTAGGTTTGCAGGAATAGCAAACCTGTGGTAGAAACTTGCTGGAAATTTTAGACTTATCTGGAATGTTCCATTAATCACAAGACTTCTGTGTGATTGCTCAGAGCTCTAAAAGTAGATACAATGGCCCGGTCATCTGTAATTGTTTTGTTTTTTTTTTCTTTTTGGTCATTTTTAGGTGAAATATTTAATAGTGTTTTATACTTTCTACCCGTTTTAGGACATGGTAAATGTATTTGTTAGACTGACAGCTACTGCAAGAAGCAAACCCTCACATGCATCATTGCTTATTTTTTTTTATGCTCAGGTGAATCCAGAACAGGTGTTACTAATATGTGGGCAGCTCTGTGTAGTAGCTCTTGCCATGTTAGTGTTGTTGTATTCAGTTCCTCCCATTCAAGGTTGCTGTGCTTATCGGCATCAAGCAGGAGGAGAAAAGACCCTGGTGGAAGGGGCCTGGGAAATCTTGTGGACCAGGCCGGAAGTGGCACCTCATTGGCCACAGCTCCGTCCCATCTCTGGTAGAGAAAGAGAGTTGAGCAGTGTGTTGGGAAGAAGCAGAAGCAAGCTTAATACTATCATCCTTAAAAATTAGATAGTTTTTTTAAAAATGTATTTCGAGTGTGTTCTGGAAAGTTATTTCCTTAGATACCCCCCTTTTGCAGATGAAGAAGTGGCAGCTCACAGAATTAAGTGACTTGCTCAGGGTCACAGAGTGTCAGTTGATGGTGTGTGGTCTGGAATCCAGGCCTTATCCATTACCTTGTCCCATACTTTGTCTTTCCATGAGTTTTTGAGTGTGGGCAGCAGTCCTACCTCTAGACTTTTCCGCGTGTGCCATGCCAGCTCTTGGGAGGATTACAGTCATCACCACCATCTAAAGAGGTGCTGGGGACCTCAGCTCCCCCATGACAGCAAACAGACCTAGGGAGAGGGGACCGTGGGGATACCCAGTGGTTGATGAGGGTTTTCAGAATCTTTTGGGAAGGGGAAGAGGTATATATTAAAGTCAAGTGCCCCAGAGAACAGGGGAATTGGATAGAAGACACATGATTAAAGAGAAATTATGTGGACCCCTCTCCCACCACCAGCATCCCAGTGCTTGGGAAACCCAAAGTCAAGCCCTGGCTCCTCAGGGATCCCCAGAGGAAACATTTATCCCCCTGGATGTTTGGATGTTCCGTAATGATTTAGAGGCCCGAGATCCTGCTCAGATCCCTGGATTCTATGTGATACTGAAGAAGGACTTTTAAAACTAGACCTGGCAGGTCCAAATAAATATCCTCCATTGTGAGGCACGATCTCATTTGGGCCTCTGAGGCTCTCTTGAACTTCAGACTCTTTAAAAATATCCTTCATTGACTGTTCACTTTAGAATCCAGGATTGAGACTCCCACCTCACCCCACAACTTCCCTTCCCTTTTGTTTTTCTATGTTGCCTGCTCCTCCTTCCTTCTCTCACCAGCCTGGCCTTGCCTAGGGAGTGGGAGTTGGCAGGCCTTGCCTAAGGGAGGATTTTGTTGAGAGGTACCAAGTCCAAAAGGAATCTTTTGTCTACAGGTGCACTTGGATTGTGGGCAGCTCGCAGGGTGTGTGTGTGTGTGTGTGTGTGTGTTGAGAGAAATTCTTAGGAGTGTGGGTGTGTACACCTGCTCTAAATTGCTTCTACTGCCAGAATGTCCTCCTGGAGGGGTCAGGAAGGAGTAAGCCCTTGGTCAATTGAGCCAGTCCAGCTTTGAGGACATTGATTCCAGCCCCTTGCTTTCACTGAAGGGAGGAGAGAAACTCAAATAGGAGCCCTCAAGGAGATTGTGTGAAGCTTTCTGAATTCAGTGTCATTTTCATGCAATTTTGTTAGGAATTGGTGTGTTTCATCCCCTCCTGGTTCATTCCGTGAGTCATCCAGAAGGCATCAGAGTCTCGTCATTTTGGCAGCCACAGGGCATTTGTGCCCAGCTAATTATGGGCAGCTCTGGTCTGAAGTAACAAGGTTGAGTTGAGATAGGTTGAGAAATGACCCAGACAGAAACAGGGGCCTGGGCTGGCAGCCCCAGCCGCACCATAACTGCACCCGTGGCTCAGATGAGGTCAGGGCATTTTTGCTTTGTGACAGATTTGGGACGCAAAGAAAAGAGTTCAGGCTTTGTACTGACCAAGGCCAGCACTGACGCCAGTGCGGACAAAGAGGTTTGTAGCCAGGGGAGTGGAGGGACAGGCAGCTCAGATTTTAGCTGAGGATGATTCTCATGGCCCACTAATGTATCATGTGTACCAGTGTCTCTCAGGAAGATGTTTTTCCCACTGTGCACAATGCAACAGCACTGTGTCCCCAGGGTACATGGGACAGAAAAATTCCTGTTAGAACTGGGCACAAAATTGCATTTCTGAATATTTCAGGATATGACCCTTTCAGGATACTGTGTCTAGCACCCAAATTTTGTGGACTCAAGTTTTCATTAAAGCACCAGGCAGTGATGATGATGTGCTTTCCAAATGCAAATTGTAGGAACATTTAATTGAATGGGACCCTTAGAAGCAGTAACCATTCTCAGATCCCAATTAACCTGGTGTATTAGAATGTCTCAGCAGTGGAAGGAATCCATGTCTGGGCTTTGGTGATGCTTCTCAAACAGAGCATCTGGCACTGTTCATGGAAAAAGGTGATTTCAACTTGAAGCAGAAAGATAAAGTGGTGCTTTGTAGAATGTAAAAAAGTCTAACCCTAGCTTCTGCAGAGAGCCGGGCTGCTGCACCACCAATTATGTTGTATGGCATTTTACTTCCAAAGGGCAGCTTTGGTCACGGAGGAGAAGACAAAAGCATGGTGCAGTTTCTTGGGGATTTTTTTTTTTTTTTTGATAGCAAGAGAGATGAGATATAATTTGTATTTTTGAACTCTGCTTTCAGATAACTTTATAAAGGGCTTTAAAACTGTCTTTGTAAATGATCCAGAGGAGTTGAGCTCTAAAGAAATTTTGAAATACCTTAATCTATTTGTGCTGCTTTTTATCCTTTGTAAAAAAACAAAAAGAGATTTTTAGATGGTAGGAACTTATGTCTCAATAAACCCGGTGAGTTCTTACATTTATATTCATTTAAAATATTAAAATGACAAGTAATAAGAGGTTTTTTAGTTATCAGAGCATGTTGCAGAGGTATGAGAGGAAACAGAGAGTACCATTTTCTAGATTAACTGCTCTACACAGAAACGACCAGCATATAGATTAACCCATAAGAGTACAAATTACTCCCCCCACTTGAAGTTTTATATGGTGATCTGTGGTAGAATGTCCCTCTGGTTATGCTTTTCTTTGGCTATTAGTATCATTTGTCTCCCCACCTATCTATCCTGTAGTATTGAGGTGCTGTTGTGGGGACATAATGCAGAAGCATTGCCACATGATAAAGACAGCACTCGACATATAATAAAAATCAATATGGGTAAGACACCTATTACACAGATAATCCCATATGAAATAAATTAAACCCATTTTACAGATGGATTAATTGTTTGGTCCTTGTTCTGTTGACTTCCAGACCTTGTTATCTCTCTGGTTTTCCTGGATCATATTATCTCTCAAATATCTATATCACAGTTTTTGGCTGTGTTGTTTTCAACCAGCCTACTTTTGGAGGACCACGAGGACATAGTGGCAGGACTAAAGGTCAAGGTCACTTCAGTATTCTCCCAAATCCCGCTGGCATAAGGCTCTTTCCCTGTCTGCTTTGTCTGCCGGATTCAGCACCAAGAGCTCTCAAGAGCAAATCCATAGGCAGCTAAATCACGAAGGTGGCTCTCTTCCCTCCTCTTTGCTCCCCTCTTCCTGCAGAGATGCAAGATGGCTTTGAAATGCCCCTGTCTTCCTTCCCTTCTGATTGCCTTATTCAGATGCTTCCAATCTGAACATTTTCTACAGTCCCCTGCCTAATCGCCCTGGAAAGTACCCAGGTAAGCCACTCATGGCCCATCCATCAAAGTACAGTGCATGTCTCCTTTTTCAGACAGAGGACATAATCATCCATGCCTGCAGAGGAGAGTGTGTGCCCCGAGTTTCAGTGCAGGATCAGAGACTGGAAAAGTCCGTATGCCCCCTCCCTTCCTTACAGTCTTTTACTTCTCCACCTGGGGAAAATAGCAGATGGAGGAGAGGAAAGAGAAGTTTAGCTGGCATCATTAAAATGACACTTTCTAGTCTCCTGTGAGCTTTCTCTCAAGTAGATTCTGCTAAGTTCTACTTGGATTAGTAAGCACAGAGAGTGAGTCATAGAGTGGCCCTCTAGAATTCTCTAGCCTGTGCTTATTATGTAGCACGGAGGTGTCCTGGCTAGAACAGGGCCTCTAATTTACCACGTCTTCTCACTAGGTGAGGTGAATAGGGCTCCACAAACCACCGTGGGGACCAATGGCATCAAATTCTAGTGCTAACAAAGGAAGTTCCATCACAGACAAGGAGTGAGAAGAAGCCAGGGTAGAAACAAGCGACCCCCACTTCCATGCAAAGCTTTGTCCCCAGCCCATTCTCCAGACAGACAGAGGGTGCACACACAGACACACTAGCACAGCCTTCGCACGTGTGCTCACACAGGCACAGTATTTACGGCACACACGATGTGTCCAGCTTCTTTGTGCGCTCACAGCCGGCACTGCACTTTCCGTGGTTACCCTTAGGGTGGCGCTGTTTATTGGAGCCTTTTTGCTTGGCACATTCTGGTTCCTCTGCATGGAATCTCCTTTCTCTTTCCCCTAGCCAGAGGATCTGGCAAACTCATGTTGCTCCATGTAAAGTCAGCTCAGAGGTCCCTTCCTCTCAGAAGCCATCTCTGCCTCCACCCACCTCCAACACAAGGGTTTGCTTCCGGGTCCACATTGTGTATAGCACTGTCACCTTGCATCATTTTTTGGTGTGATAGTGTCTGTTGCACATACACCTGTGTCCTTGCTACACACTTTGGGAGGTAAAGCTCATCTTTTCATTGTATATAGTACATGTATAGAAATGTGCCTGGCACATAAAGGCAGTTAGTAGATATTTGTTGAATGAATGAATGAATAAATCATTTTTGGGGGTAGGAATGGTGTACAATATCTGACTACTACATGTGGATACTAAGAACTAATTGTTGTGAAGTAAAATTTCTTGTGTTTGCCTTTTTTTATAATTTTTTTTTTTTTTTGAGGTGAAGTCTCACTCTGTTGCCCAGGCTGGATTGCAGTGGTACAATCTCGGCTCACTACAACTTCCACCTCCCAGGCTCAAGCAATTCTCCTGCCTCAGTTTCCCAAATAGCTTGGATTACAGGTATGCACCACCATGCCTGGCTAATTTTTGTATTTTTAGTAAAGTTGGGGTTTCTCCATGTTGGCCAGGCTGGTCTCAAACTCCTGACCTCAGGTGATCCACCCACCTTGGCCTCCCAAAGTGCTGGGATTACAGGTGTGAGCCACAGTGCCTGGCCTCTTGTTATAATTATTGTTGTCTTTCTATTAGAAACATTACCAAAATCTACTTTTACTTCATAACATTCAAAAGACTCAATCTATAGAATTCCTCTTCTGGTACAAGCGCTCCCTCATTGGGCTTGGCATCTTATGGACTCACCCTTACCTTCTCCCAAGAGAAGTCCCCATTCTTCAGTGGAAGAGATCTAGCTATGTCTACAGGTTTCCTGGTGGCGGGGGCTGGTCCCAGACTTAGATTGAGTTGCAGGGGAGTTGGGCAGGGTGAACCCTTTGAATTGCTGGGTAGAAGAAAATTTGACCGGGGTGCAGTCATCAGTTTGGACTCGAACTTCCTAGCTAGTTCTATATGTGTCAAAATCCTCCAGCATGACATTTGCCATGATGACCAAGGAAATGTAGTATGTTTTCCTTTCAGCTAAATGTTAAAAGGCAAAAAAGCTATTTCTGCTCACCCAGAAAAACATTTTAGCTCTAGCAGAAAACAAAACAAAAAAAGTCTTACAACCTTAAAACCAAAAAGAGGCATTGAAATATAGTACCTGCTCCCCACGCTTTTCAAAACATTTCATGAGCAAGCACATGTAGCACATGTAGGAGAGGGGCCAAGTATGTTCTGAACTAACATTTTAGTGTATTATTTAAAATCTGGCCAGAGCACAGCATATTTGTATGCTTGTCTTTGGACTCTATTTCTAAAACAAGGAGAGTGGTGATGAAATCCGCAGCTGGTGTGCTGGCCCCAAGCCTGGGCAATTGGGGCTCCATCACACCCTGGAGCAGCCAGCAAAGTTGCTGGAGCCACTGACGTGAGGTGCCTTTGGGGTGGGCAGAGTTGTGGAGTCCTCTGCTTTCTCTGTAGCCAACACACGAGAGTCAACATGGAACTTGAGGTCTGTGAGCGTTTGCTGAGCCTGTGATCAGGAGGCACTCCTGGAGAATGAAAGCAGGTAGGCAGGAGACAGGTAGTGTATCCAGCTCCCAGGGACTCACAAGGAGCCCTAATGAAACAACATGGTTCTTTTTTAAGTGGACCCATTTCTCCCATTACGCCTTCAAACCTCCGAGTTTCCGCTGACCAAAAAACAAGCATCCAGGG
Source organism: Piliocolobus tephrosceles (assembly GCF_002776525.5). Classification (NCBI taxonomy): domain Eukaryota; kingdom Metazoa; phylum Chordata; class Mammalia; order Primates; family Cercopithecidae; genus Piliocolobus; species Piliocolobus tephrosceles. Next base: position 136,860,034 of record NC_045439.1, on the reverse strand, counting down.
TGGATCCTGCCACTGTGCAGTGCCCTGCTTTGGTTAGACAGTGCCCGTGTGAACATGAGGTTTCCTTCTGACAGGCAGTAGCCTTCTCAGGCTAGAAGAGTAGACAGAGCTTCCACCTGTGCATGAGGGGAGTCTGCTGTCCTCATGCTGCCAATGCCCAACCAGGTGAAGATTGTGTGTGTATGTGTATGTGTGCACGCACGCGCATATCCTTAAATAGGTATAGGCATATGTTGTCAGTCTTCATTATTTGTGATTTTTGTATTTGGGAATTTGCCTATTTGCTAAAATGTATTTGTAGCCCCCAAATCAATACTCAGGGCTTCTTTGAAGACATGTGCAGGATAGGGAAACATTTGAGTTGCCTGATGTGCCTGTTCCCAGCTGAGGTCGAACAAGGCGACCTCGGCAGGGCATGGTGGCTCACGCCTGTAATCCCAGCACTTTGGGAGGCCAAGGCGGGTGAATCATGAAGTCAGGAGATCAAAACCATCTTGGCTAACATGGTGAAACTCCGTCTCTACTAAAAATACAAAACATTAGCCAGGTGTGGTGGCAGGCGCCTGTAGTCCCAGCTACTCAGGAGGCTAAGGCTGGAGAATAGTGTGAACCCGGGAGGTGGAGCTTGCAGTGAGCCAAGATTGCGCCACTGCGCTCCAGCCTGTGCGACAGAGTGAGATTCCATCTCAAAAAACAAAAACAAAAACAAACAAACAAAAAACAAGGCAACCTCTGCCTTCTTGTTTCGTCTCTCATGCTGTAAACAAGTATCCTTTCTGTGGTCTATTTGATGTCATATTCTTCCTTGTTCTTGTGCTTTTGTTGATGATTTTACTGTTTGAAAAGGCCCCAAGCACAGTGCTGAAGTGCTGCCTCGTGTTCCTACGCTCAGGACGCCTGTGATCTACCTTACGGAGAACATATGTGTGTAAGAGAAGCTTCTTGGAGGCACGAGTTACAACATTGTTGGCCATGAACTCCATGTTAATGAATCAACAATATACATTAAATAGTGTGTCCTTAAACAGAAACACACTTAGCACAAGGTTATGTGGTGATGAGTTGATGACAGTGTTGTGAACAGAGGCTTGCAGGAACCTAACCCCGTATTTCCCCTAGCAGCAGTGGTTCCATATTCACCAGTTCAGTGTTTGTGGTGACTTTCTGGAATGTAACTGCAGTTTGAGTATCCCTGATCAGAAATGCTTGGGACCAGGAGGGTTTTGGATCTTGGATTCTTTTAATGAGTTTGGAATATTTGCATTATATTCCTTACCAATGAGGATTGCCTTTGAGTGTCATGTTGGCGCTCAAAAAGCTAAGGATTTTGGAACATTTCAGATTTTGGATTTTTGGATGAGGGATGCTCAACCTGTTTCTTGGATAATGAGAATTGACTATATAAAGGGGTGAGGGAGAGGGTTTTATGTAGAGCTCTATGCCTATGATACCATATTTGAAAATGTCTACCATATTTGAAGTCATATGGAGAAGTCTCCATTACGCAGATCATACCTTCACACAGGTGGCTATGCTGGGTTGGGGGGTGGATATGGGAGATGAGGGTGCTGACATGAACGAAGGTGGTATGGTCTGAATGTTTGTGTGAATCCTAACCCAAGGTGGGTTAGATTTCAGCAGAACTCGAATAGGTCATGATGGAGGAACCTCCATGATGGGGTTAGTGCCCTTATAAAAGAGGCCCCAGAGAGCTGCCTCACCCTCTCCACCACGTGAGGGTACACCTAGGACATGTTGTCTGTGAACCAGAAAGTGGCCTTCCAACAGACACCAAATCTGCTGGTGGTGCCTTCTCTTGGACTTCTAAACTCCAGAACTGTGAGAAGTAAATTTCTGTTGTTTGTAAGCCACCCAGACTGTGGTATTTTGTTACAGGACCTCAAACAGAATGAGACTCAAGGCACCAGGGAAATGTGCTGACCGATCGATCTTCAGTACAGTGGATTTATTAGAAAGGGTGTTGTACTGATGAGCCCGTGTCCTCCAGGCCAGGACAGAGGCCCAGGGAATGCCCTCACGTGGCCTCTGGTGTGGTTCCTGATGCTTCCTCGTTTGGCTTCAGGTTTGGCTGTGGATGAACTGCCCCCCTGTCCACACATACATAGAAAAGAACAGTGGGGCCAGGCACAGTAGCTCATGCCTGTAATCCCAGCACTATGGGAGGTCAAGGTGGGCGGATCACCTGAGGTCAGGGGTTTGAGACCATCCTGGCCAACATAATGAAGTCCCATCTCTACTAAAAATACAAAAATTAGCTGGGCATGCTGGCATGCACTTGTAGTCCCACCTACTCGGGAGGCTGAGGCAGGAGAATTGCTTGAACCTGGGAGGCAAAGGTTGCACTGAGCTGAGATCACGCCATTGCACTCCAGCCTGGCAACAGAGCAAGACTCCACGTCAAAAAAAAGAAAAGGACAAGGGGCAGTGCCCTGGGGCAGGGGAACTGAGGCAAAAGGGTGGGGATTGCAACCCCTCTGCATTCTCATTTCCCAGAGAAGTGGTCTTGGATATCCAAGGAATGAATGAATTCTCAGGTGCTTGCTCCTGCCGGGCACTTCACATTGGATGTCTTTGGACTTGACAGCAGCCCTCTGAGATACCATTATCTGCATTCTGCTGATGAAGAGCAGGCACAGCAGGATTGCCTGTATTGTCAGAGGACACACAGCTAGTAAGGGGTAGAATTTAAATTCAAACCTATGACAAGTAAAGATACCCTTATCTTTAGTTGGTGGCTGACTGGAAAAACAGATGCAACAGCAGGAAGAATGGAGGCTGAAGCTGGTGCATTGTCTGAGTGTCTAAAATCATGGTGTGTTTGAGGGAAATGAAGTTGAGTGAGTGGTTGCATGACTCAAGGGCGAGTTAGGGCAGAGCTTCTCAACCTAGGTGATTTTGCACCTCATGACATTTGGCAGTGTCTGGATTCATTTTTGGTTGTTGTCATAACAGGGTTGGAACACAGGGGAAGTGCTACTGGCATCTAGTGGGGAGAGACTGTGGATGCTGTCAAGCCTCCATCAGTGCACAGGACCAGCATCTACAACAAAGAATTATCCAACCCCAAATGTTAATAATGCCAAGCCTGAGAATACCTGATTAAGGTGAAAGCAGGCTCTTGAAGTGTTTTGAGTGGGAGTGTGTTAGGGGCTGAAAAGTTACAAACTATATCCAGAAACTTCAATAAAGGTATTTCCTTCTGATGTGCTCAAAATTCCTGGCTCAAAATTCACTTTCTTTCTACATTTTCTATATTCAGTTAGATATACTGTGTCTGCGAGCCAGGCCTATTGGTGCCTGTTCTGTGGTGAGCAGGCGCCAGCAGGTGACAAGGCAGGCAAGAGAGAGTATCCCCAGACCTAAGAAACCAGGCTGTGGACCCAAAGCCATCTGGAAAAGACTCACGAGAGGTGGGACATCACTCAAGGCTCAAGGTCAGCCTAGGGTCCAACAGTAAGGATAAGAACCAGGACAGCAGGTTCCAGAAAGCCAGGTCCCCTCATAAGAGGTCAACCTGACCTAAACGGACACCATTTAAAAAATTATTATTATTATTATTGTTATTATTATTATTATTTCTCTAAGCCTTCTTAGCATTTACAGTGTATCCTGGGGGAACTTGCAATTTTCAGAGACAGACTCATGAATAAAAATGAGTTGTGTAAATTCCTGTATTGAGAGTATTTGCCAAGTGCTGCAGGGCTCCAGAGGAGGTGATGGGCACCTTGGCCTGGAGAAACAGAGGAGGGCAAGGTTTCTGGGTAAGTCACTGCTGGAAACTAGAAGGTGAAGGGAGAGTCCAGGCAGAGGGAAGAGCATGGTGGGAGGCAAAGGTACCAGCAGACAGAGGCAGGCAGGGTAGGAGTGTGCTATGGGCAGGGCATGGAGGCCGGAGGTGCGGTGAGGGGAAAACCACAGGGAATCCCCAGAAAGCAGAGAATTGGGTGCCTCCTGCAAGTGTCCACTGTGGTTTCCAGCGAGAATCCCTCCAAAAGAAGAAAGATGTGCTGTCCCGGTAGGAAGGCGGAGACATTCATTTCCAGTCCCTCTGTGGTAGGGTAGGGGTGATAAAGCCAGTGTCTCCATTTAGCATCAAAATAGAGAAGACAGTTCTTTCATTAAAAAAGCAAATTTTGCTGGCACTAGATACCCTTTACAGAGGGCCAGGCTCTGGGAGCCTCCCTGCCAGGGTTCCCATCCCAGCTTCTGGGGTTCCTCTCTGTGCAATCTGGGGTAGTTAACTTAATTTCTCTGTACGGCAGTTCCCTATCTGTAAAATGAGTAGAATAATTGTTCCTGCATCCATAGGTGTTTTATGAGATTAAATGATTTAGTGCAAATAAAGTGCCTGGAATGGTGCCTAGGATATAGTAAATTCTCAGAATTAACCAGTGTTACTCTCTTTTTACCATTTAGGGAGAGGAGAGGAAAGGGCTTTAAGAGGGTGTCATGTTCTAGAGCTGAACTTGTGAACTTACACCTAGGTGTGCTGCAATTGGCTGACAGGTGTGCTTTTAAAAAAATTGAATTTGAATGCCTTTGCGTGGAGCTGGCATGATCCATGATTCGTCATAGTCCATCCTCTACCCCATCCCCTTGTCCCAAGCCTACACAGCGTCACACATGCAGTGTCCCTTGCACTTGGCTGCCTAAACATGAGAGCAGAGGACACTGGCAATTGTATTAAGCGGAGAGAAGTTACAGGAGGAACGTTGGCAGGATTAGCCACAGACTGAGTCAGCTGTCATGCCACACACTTGGTGAGAGCCCTGCTTATAAAGCGGCTGTGAATTTCACATATTGGGTTCAGCCTAGGAGCTTGTTGATGATCACTTTCTATGGCCAGGGGGCATCCTGCAAGCTTCTGTCTCCAGGAGACAAGCTGCATCGAGGTCCAGCCTTCCTCTCAGACCTGTGTCTGCACTGCTAGCACAGCCTCCTCCTTCCTACGCCTCCACCTGACCTGGTCCTATGACTGTGACATTGTCCCTTACAGCCACCCAGTGGTGGACACTCCAAGGCAGGCAAGAGAGGCAGCCTGCTTTCCCTGGCACTTGCCAGCCTGAAGAGCTGTGCTAGTGGTAGAGTAAGGAAAGAACCCTGGCCCCAGAGGTGAAAGACCTCACTGAAGTGTGACCTTGGTCAGGTCCCTGAGCCCTGCAGACCTCTTCCTTGTCTGTAACCCCTGGGGTACTGTATTGCTTGCAGCACCTCCTTGATTATTGCGTTGTTAGAGAGAGGCAGTGTTTGTACTGGTGCTTTATTATTATTATTTTTAATGTTACTCTGCAAATGATGGACATTCAAAATAATTAGCAATGCTGCATTATTTCTTGAAGTGTGGCCAACCATCCACAGCCTGGGCTAGAAAGCAGAAATGGGGATGTCGATTGTGGTGAGGGTCCCAAACTGTACTGGGGAGAAGATAGATGGAAGCAAAGAAACTCTATACACAGAGGATTTCAAAGAGTTAGTACCAAAAAAAGACTGTAAAATATCTTAATAACTTTTGTATTGACCATGTGTTGAAATGACATTTCAGATATTTTGTATTAAATAAAATATTAAATATTTATTAAAATTAATTTTGCATGTTTCTACTTTTAAGTGTAGCTACTTTTTTTTTTAATATAGTAGAAAACGTGCAGCGTATTTCACTTTAGATCAGCTGCATTGCAAGTGCTCACTGCTCACGTGGCTCTCATTGGACAACACAGCTATAGCCATATACAAATTGCATTCTGTACGTGCCATTGGACTTCAAGACTTTTTCCTCCTTCTCCTTGGAGTAGCCTCAACTCTGACTTCTTTCTCTGGATAATTCCTGTTCATCCTTCAGAGCAAGGTCTAGCATCAAATTCTCTTGGAATTTGGGAGTTTTCTGACCCCTTTGTCTGGGGCCCCTTTTCCACAGCTCCTGATGATCGGCACATACCCTGGGGCGCACAGATAGTTTATAGGAACAGTGGGAGAGAATACTTGAAATCGACTGTTTCCAGATCAGATCTGTGTTGTAGGATTTTTCCTGTCCAAGTGGCATGGTCCTCAAATGAAAAAGTTTGAGAAAACGCTTTAAACATTTCATCCTGCTGTAGACAGGATCAGTGTGTCTATAAAGGTTATAAATGGGAATCCAAAGAAACATTTGCAGAATCATACTTACTTTCTACCCCAATTCTGTAGGATCACTGTGTCTGTGATTGGCTGTCAGTTACAAGCAGTGATTTTTCTCTATGTTCATAGCTTAATAGACTTCTGGATCTGGGTAATTTTTAATGGAGCTTATTTTTAGGTGCATCTGATCATGTGATTTGGTAAATATTGAACCCAGAAACTGATGGAAAAAACAAATCCCACATGAATTTGTTGTGCCCTTTATTGTACAGTGGAAAGATGAAAATGAGATAGGGAGACATAAGGAAATGCTATTGTTACATTTAAAAATGGCAGCTTTACACATGTAAATGACTAGGATTGGCTATTGTCACCTTCACAGCAACTGAGTTGGGTTTGACTTCCTGTTCCTGTGGCTGCAAGGCCTTTGCCACGTTACCTAATCTTAATTTGTCTCTGTTTCCTTATCTTCCACTGGGCATAGTGACCATCTGATAGTGTGACTGTAAATAGGTAGAAATGAGATAACACATCTAGTAGTTAGAATCTATTAAATTCCAGTTAAGTCAAGTTTTTGCTATTCTTTTTAGTTATTCACTTACAGTTTTGTTAAGTAATGTTTCTCTATGGTCTTTTTTAAAATCTAGTTATCAAGGACTAATAAAAGAGCATTAAATTCATCCATATGATGTTTTTCCTCCTCAGTTCCTCTTTGTTCTAATTTTTAGATGGTGTTTGTTTTATAAAATATTCATCCTTTACAATGTATCTTAAATGTACCTGACCTTGTTTGCTCCTGTTACCGTTTTTTTTTTTCAATTTTTAAGTGTCTAATTTATTGAGGTATTACTTACATGCAATAAAATTTACCCCTTTAAGTGTAGGACTTGATGAATTTTGATAAACATATACAGTTGTGTAAACACCAAAATGGGGAGTTGTCCGAGTGTTATAAAGTGATGGTTATGCAAGATGAATTAATTCCAGAGATTTGCTGTACAATACATGTCTGTGGTCAACCATACAATTTTTAACTGGGCACTTAAAAATGTATAAGAGGGTAGATTTCATGTTAAGTGTTTTTACCACAATAAAACAAACAAGAAAAACAAAAAGACACAAGACACTTTTGGAGATACCTGTTACCTTGATTGTGGTGACGGTTGCATAAGTATATGTGTGTGTCCAGACTCATCCAATTGTGTGTGTTAAATATTTGCAGTTTTTGTATGTCACTTCCACCTCAGCAAAGCTGTTAAAAATGATATAGAAGAGGTTATATATATTTATTTATTAGATAGGGTCTCACTGTCGCCCAGGCTGGAGTGCAGTGGTGAAATCCCGGCTCACCACAACCTCTGCTTCCTGGGCTCAAGTGATTCTCCAGCCTCAGCCTCCTGAGTAGATGGGACTACAGGCATGCGCCACGAACACTTGGCTAATTTTTGTGTTTTTTGTAGGGCCAGGATTTTGCCATGTTGGCCGTGCTGGTCTTGAACTCCTGAGTTCAAAGCAATCTGCCCTCCTTGGCCTCCCAAAGTGCTGGGATTACAGGTGTGAGCCACGTGCCTGGCCAGAACTTCTATATTTTTTTAATTTAGGTGATATCATACCTCTCTGGCATCTGCCCATTCCTGAGTTCTTGATTTTAGCTATCAGATAGCTGGCATATGTCTTTGAAAAGCTTTCTTGGTAAAAGTCTTACGATTGATGTATTTCCTTGGTTCTAAAGTGTCTGAAAAAAGGGTTTTTGCTTCTTCATACCTCAACGTATGTCGCCCAGGTAAAAATACTTCCTTGCCACAGTCATTTCCTCCTGATTGTGCAGCTCTTGACTCCTAACGGAATGGGGTGGTAAGCTCAGATCAGCCTGCTGTCTGTTCCTTTGTGTGCAGGTACCATGCTTTCCTTGCCTGCCTACTCATGAGAACAGTTGCTTTAACCCTGAGTATATCTAGGTGTGAATGCTCCTTCGTTCTTTTTCCTAGGAAATTGATGCTTTACTTGCATTGGATTTCTTGTCCTTGGGAGGTGTGCAAAATGCATTTCTCAACCTCCTTTCAGCTCTCTCCCCGGTTTCTTCAGCTTGTCAGACTCTGCTTCTGCAGGCCACGTCAGCCAAGAACTTCCCTTCTCCCTTCTATAGCCTTCTGTCTCCTTTCTGCTCTTTCTGTCTCTGCTATCCTGCCCTCTGGCTCCTGACTCCACTGCAGTTTGAATGTGCTTTGCTGTGTCACTAGAGTCCTGGACCCTAAATCCGGTGGGCCCCTGGTGGTTCTTCTGTTGCTTTACCAGTTGGCAGCAGCAGATGGGGTTTTTGACATTCTCTTCTCCCTTGGCATTTCTGACAGAGTTTCTTCTTTTTGTCTCTAACATCTCCCAAGCCGTTTATTCTGAGTCTTCCTCCAGATCTCCCCTTCCTTGGGCCATTCCTTAGATCTCCCTGCAATCCCCCTCCCACCTTGGTTTCATCTTTAATCACCCCCCTTCTCATTCTCCACTCTCCCTCTGGGTTATCTCCTCTGTTTCCTTAGGTTTGACCATCACCTCCATTCACTTCCCTGCTTTGGCCCTCATATACTTAGATAAGGCTTCTCTAATTAGGGTATTAGTAGTACCTGCTCATAGTTTTGTTGTGAGGATTACATGAGGCACTATACATAAAGTGTTTAAAACAGAGCCCAGCACGTAGTAAGTGCTCAATAAAACCTGGCTGTTAGTAATATGTTGTTATAAGTATTATTACTAATGTGTTTCTGCTTTGTCTAACTTTAATTCTTGGAGACCTAAATCATATCTTACTACTTTTTTAACACTCCCTCTTAACACGCCATCACAGTGTGTCTGAAGTATAACAGAAGCTCAGAAACGCTTGTTAAAAATTAATTAATGGGCATGTTCTCAAAAGTATTGAAAATAAGCATTTAAGCAAAAACTATACAAGAATGTTCATAGCGCTCTTTATAATAGCTAAGAAGAGGAAAAAACCCGAATGTCTATCAGCAGATAATGGATATAAACAAAATGGTATATCTATACAATGATGTATTGTTCAGTCATAAAAAGCAATGAAGTAAGATACACGCTATGACATGAATGAACCTAGAAAACATTAAATGAAAGAAGGCAGTCACAAAAGGACACATATTGTGAGATGCCATTCATAAGAAAGGTCCAGAATAGGCAAATCCATAGAGATGGAAAGCAGATTAGTGGTTTCCAGGGAGGGGATGGGGGAGAGAAAGTGGGGAGTGACTGCTTGATGGACATGAGGCTTTCTCAGAGTGATGAGTGTTCTGGAACTAGATAGTGGTGATAGTTGTGAAACATGGTGAAGGTACCAAAGTGTCACTAATGGTAAATTTTTGCTACATGTGCTTTACCACTGTTTTTAAAATGAATGAATGATTGGATGGATGGATACATGGATCATGTGAAGACATACTGGCCTGAGGTTTTGTCAATGCAATGAGACCAGCAATCAATTCCTCACTGCCACCCTGGAGGGTCACATGCACTGGTCCCTGCTGCGTTATGATGACCCAAGTCATCATATTGGGTTCAGCCTCACATTGCTGACCCCCCTTTCTGTATCTTCATGGCTCATTGTGAGAAGCGAAGGAGCTGTCCAAGGATGTTGTGATACGTTCCATGTTGTTGGTAACACACTTGGAGGTGATATCTCCTGGCAGCTGCAGAGAAAGACAGTTCAGTAAGTTTGGGGTTATTAGGGAAGAAAGGGGAAAATGGTGAGAATGTGCCCTAGGAAAGTAGAGTCCTCAGACATGGAAAACAAAACATCATATGTTCTCACTTCTAAGTGGGAGCTAAGCTATGAGGACGCAAAGGCATAAGAGTGATATAATGAACTTTGGCAACTGGGGTATGGGGACATTTGGAGGTGGGTGAGGGATAAAAGACTATATATTGGGTAGAGTGTACACTGCTTGGGTGATGGGTGCACTAAAATCCAGACACCACCACTAAAGAGCTAATCCAAAAAACACCTATACCCCAAAAACTATCGAAATAAAAGTTGTTTTTTTTTTTTTTTTAAAGACAATAGCATTCTAAGATACCTTAATAAATAAAAATCAGAGAAGGTCTTTTGCAAGCAAACCTTATTAGAAATACTTTTTAATGGTTGAGATTAAAAACATATCTCCTAAATGATCCTCCCAGGAAACTCTGAAGTTCTTGAGGATAAAGACCTTGACTGTCTTGCTAATGTTGTCTCCCTGAACCTTGCATGGGTCCAGGCACTGAGTGGGCGCTCAGTAAACATGGAGTATTGACTCAGATCCTGAATATTGAAATAATTGATTATTGAATCAGATATTGAGCCAGATAATTTTCCAAACAAAATGAATACCACCCTGTGCTTCTTGTTTGTTTTTTCCCATCACCCATTTCTGGGGAGTTTTTCAGGTTTTGCAGGTAGACCTGGGACTAGGAACATTGCTGAAGGTCATTGATCAAAGACAGAACTTCAGTCAGTTACCAGAGGTATTTTCTTCCCTGTAAATGATAGGCCATTCTGCGGTACCCTGCCTTCTCCCTGCTGTTTATGAAGATGGATTATTTCTGATTCAGATATTTCCAATCCTTTAATTCTTTCTTTCTCAGTGAACTAAGCTCTTTTACTCTTCAGTGAAAATGGCACTGTGCATAAGTGTCTGGCATCCACACTAGGAAAAAGCTTTCTGTGAATATGTGGCCTTTTAGAATGAAGGCAGTGATCTTTAGAGTTCTTAATTACCCAAGCCACCAACTGATCTAAGCCCTGGTCCATACTCCAAAGAGGAGGGAAGGATTTGGATGTCAGTTTAAGCCTTAGCATCTGTTCTGTATTCAGGGCTCATAGTACAAATGTGTTACTTTCTACCCCCCTCAGTGGAATGTATTTTTCTTATTTTTCCCTCTATAAAACATGCATGTGCCTTAGAATTTTCCCATTGGAGTTTATTTAATAATTATACAGGTTTACTTTTTATTATATGTTAATGATTTTACTAAATTGATAGATTAAACATAGAAATTATTAATAGATTCATATATGAAAACTGTGAGGAACAAGAGTCTCACAAAGATTCAAACTTTCCACATATCAGTATCATCTAGTTCAAGGGTCAACAAACTATGGGCCCGTGGGCCAAATCCCATTGACCATATCTGGCCCTTTACAGAAAAAGTTCGCCAACCCCTGATCTGGTTCAACACTTAGCATAAGCTACTGCTCATACCTACCCTATTTTGGCCTGTGTTCTGGCATTGATTGATTACTAAAATTGGTTTGCCATTCTCAATTCTCTTCACTTGCACTAACTATCATTTATGACTTCAGACCTGCTAGTTAACTTATCTGAGATACAGGTGCCTCATCTGCAAAAAGGGGACATAATACAGTTTTCATCATTAAGCATTTCATCAAGTGAGTTTACATATACAGGTTGAGTACCCCTTATCCCCAAGAATCTTGGGACCAGAAGTGTTTCTGATTTTATTTTAATTTTGGAATATCTGCATGTGCATAATGAGAGATTTTGGGGATGGGACCTAAGTGTCAACATGAAATTATTTTGTTTCATATACACCTTAGGCACATAGCTGGAAGGTGATTTGATAAAATAGTCTAACTGGTTTTGTGCATGAAACAAAGTGCCGACTGCAGTTTGACTGCACCTCATCACATGAGTTCAAGTGTGGAATTCTCCACTTGGCAGTACTCAAAAAGTTTCAGATTTTGAAGCATTTTGGATTTCAGACTAGGGATGCTGAACCTGTGTAAATCACCTAGCATACTGTCTGGCAGTTAGCAGACCCTTTCTTCTTTCTACCTCTTCCCTAAAGAGTATGACCATTTATCCATGAAAACAAAATTAAATGGCACTACAGTGTAGAAGTAAATTTGCTATCACTCATCCTGGGTTTAAATCACTGTTCTGCCACTTACTAGGTATGTGACCTTGAGCAAGAGGCTTAATCTCATTAAACCTCCTCTAAAACCAGAGATAATAATAGTATCTATGTCCTAAGTACAATTGTGACTCTTCAGTATACAGTGCACGTCAAGTGCTTAGCATAATGCCTTGCACCCAGTATATACTAATGAAATGGTAGGATCTATTATTGTCATCATCAGTGTTATTATTAATTTCTTAGGGTATACAAACTATTGGTGAGGATCATGGCATTCATCAGCTCTACCCACATTTGCCAGCATCAACTCTCCTAGTCAGCCAAACCTTTTCCCACTGAGCTTCACTTAAGCAAGCAAAGAAAACATGTTTTCCTGGGGAAAATGAATCTAGAGCTTCACCATCTGCATTTGGTGCATTAGAAACATTCCAAAAGGAAAAGCAACAGAGAGGCTGGATTTGCACATTTCTTTCAGACCTGCTGCCTGATTCCCTTCACACTTCCTGGCTGCATTGTCAACAAGTCCTCTTGGCCTTAGCTGTACCTGTGTGGCTGTAGTAGCACCACTCACATTCCTCAAGGGTTGGTGTGGGGAGAGGCCTCGCTGCTCTGGTGGAGCTGCCCAAGGGACATCCATTCATTGGTTTGCTTGTTTATTCATTTGCTTCAAATTTATTTTACTGTACTGGGTGCAGAGGTAACAAAGAATATTAATACCTAGCCTTTCCATTAAGGGGCTCACCATCTTGGACCCCAGTTTTGAAGATATATTGGAGAGGCAAGAGTTTGGGGGCTGGGAAATCTGACAGTTTAAAAATAATCCAAGCAAAGATGGTGAATGGATTCATAGGGTGATAGAGGGGAGAAGGGGGTACTCGGCTGGCCAGGGATGAAGCTTTAGTTGGTATGAAGTTTCTAAGTTCATTCATGTTCTGAGTGGGTCCTTTCTAAACATAACTCCTTGACTATAAATCCCTTTTACTCCAGGGATCATTCCATAAGGAGTGTAGCCCTGGCTGGCTTTACAGTTTTCTCCCTCACATCATGCAGCTCTTATTGGGCACGGAGCATGCTGTATGCACTAGGAAGTGAGTGTGTCTCCTGGTACCCTGGCACCCTGGTGCCCCTTGAACAAACACAGTCCTAGGAACAACAACTGGACTTCTGTGCAAGCTGAACTTCTGTTTCTACTTCTGTACAAGCTGAACAAAGGCACTAGCCTACTTTTCCCAGGTCCAGGAAAGACTCCAGTGCACCATGATGCTAAAGACGGAGGTGCTTCCCTTGGCCTTGGGTCCAGGTGACCATAATTCATGTGCAGAAACTGGCATGACCCTTTATAGAACAGCAGGTTCCACTGGGGCGGGATTGCTGGCAGCTGTGCTTTTCTTGTCAAACACTGGCTTGGGAGAGTCAAAAATAGATGGTCCTGGGACCAGTCTGGATTCAGGAAGTGGCATGAGCAAGTTGCCTCTCCCTTAGGGAGAGTGAGCCACATTCCTCAGAGTGACAGGCTGCCTGGGAGGGTAAAGAACAGGGCAGTGGCCAGGCTGGGGCGGGATGATTCAGATGCCTGGCCTTCCGGTTGCCATGGTCCTTCTCCCACCAGCCAGGCCCTCCTTGCTCTGCCAGCCAGGGACTCCTATTTCTCCCTGCTCCTTTGTGCCATGGCTCACCTCTGACTATGACGCTTCCTGCTTAGAAAGCTCTGTGGGACATCATCGCTGGGCAAAGAAAGTGTAAACTCATCCTGTGAGGCCCCTTGGAGTCCGTGCGTATCTTATCTCATCTCTCTTTAGACTCTGCTTCATGCCCTTTATGCTCCAGCCACTCCAGACTCCAGCTTGACCTTCCCCCAGAATGCCCATGCTTTCCCACCTCGTGGCTTTTTCCTCTAGTTCTCCCCATCCTGCAGAGTGCTTCCTACCTGTGCACATTCCATAGGTCCTTCAGGGACCAGCTCACACTACATATGGTGATCGTAACATTTATCATCTATACAAGGATTTTTTCAGAACAAATTTCACAAACTACCCCTCCCTTTGGGCTATGAGGTCATGCAGTCACCCAATCCAAAAACCCTTTACAAAGAGGACTGTATCCCTCCCTTATCTGGCTCTCTCAATGTTTTCTTGTTGGAAAGGTTGTCACAGAGTATGGACATCAGGGTAAACGCTTAGTTTTGGCTCCAGGTTCTAAGCTCCCTGAGAACAGACACAGTGCCCAGTGAGTCTTGTCCCCTCACCAGCAGCCTGTACAACCCCTTGCCCAAAGATGATGTCCACAGACCCTCAAAGTAGCTGCTTGCTGGTGAGCACGCTTTGATGTTGCATGGCTGCATGCTTACATGCCTTCCTCTGTCCCCTGCACCACTTATTGAAGTTATGCACATCATTGCAGGAGAGGGCATGCTCACAGCTGCCAAGTCCTTGGCACACAAGGCGAGGACTCTGCTTCAGCCAGCATGCCAGATTCTGGCCCTCAGGCAGCTGCCCAAAGAGCTCTTGCCAGTGCTGTGGCTCGTGCTAATATTTGATGATTGTCAGAGAGGGACCACCTGTGGGTCATGCTGGCCACACATTACTTTAGGCAAGAAACCCAGAGTGTGGCTTCTTGTTTTGCATCAAGTCCGTTAGCAATCAGGGCAGGGCCCTAGTTTTAAGATGGCTTAGCCCACACTGGAGTACCTAGTTAAGTGACAGGTTCATAGTCCAGCCTTGGCTCTGAGGAGGGCTTGTAGGAGAAATAGTTGTAGTTTCTTTCGACAATTCTGCATTTGCTATAAGAGCTTATTGAAGATTCCTTTAAGGGTTCATAAGATTGACCTCCAATAAAGCAGTGATTTTCAACTCTTTTTCTCCCTTAGCTAGAGAATCCTTGTTTCAAACAACATCTTGGGTGGACATTCTAAAATGGGAAACAACCAAGTAAAGCTTTTGTGGGCAAAGGCAGTGTTAGAACGTGAAGTTCTGTGCCCTTGCCACAGGCTCCCTTTATAGAGTTTCTGAGAAAACAGCTTAAAAATCACTGCTCTAGAGTTTAGTAAGGAAGATACGTGTCCTGGAATCACAAGTGATTTGAGTTGCTGACAAGTGATTTGAGTAAAGCACAGGCTAAGACGGGTGGGAGGACAGGTGTTGCCCACTAGCCGTACAGGAGGTGTTTAATGGATGCTGGTGGGTGGGGAGCTGCCTGGGCTTGCCCAAGGCCACTCAGCTCCATTATAAGTCTCCCAAGCCCAGGATGTGCATTACACCCAGCAAGGGAAACAGGACCCTCTCCAGGGATGCCTTCCCTGCATCACCCCCACCCCAAACTCCTAGGAATTGAGGGAATCTGTCCCTTTACAGAATGGCAGCCCCTGCTTGGGACTATGGGAGCAGCAGTGAGAGACTGACCTCATCCGAAGTGGATGATCTTCTCCAGGTATTCCCTTTGTCTTATTTCCAGTAAGCTGGAGATGGGAGTAGTCAGAAGTAGCAGTCACATTTTGACAAGCTATGTTTCACAAGATACACTTGACCTTTGCTGTAGTGATCAATAACTGAGCATGTACCCTCTGCCAGGCATGGTCCTATATGCTGTGCATGCACATGTTATCTCATTTCATTTTTACAGCATTCCCACTTTATAAAGGCTGTTCCAGTTAAGAATTTTAATAAGAAGTCTTCGTGCATTTCTTGCACCTTTTCCTTAAAGTATGACCCTGAGAGTTACAGGAATGGGAGGCTATTTATTTCTAGAGAAGTTCTCTCTGACTTCCCAGGAGGAGAGTCAGGTCCATACCCTTTGTCCCCATCCCTTGTTTGGCCTGATGGAGGGTGTCTGGCCCTACCTGAACGAGCCTTGGAAGGTTTTGCTGCAATTCTGACTTAGTTTTTAATTGACTGTCCCGGACAGATTGAGAACTGAAACCCATCAGAAAGAAGCATGTGACTGAATTTCTCCTGAGAGCTCAGCTCACTTTTAAAAGTAAATTTCTTATATCCCCCTCGAGGCAGTAAAAGCACATTTGTTTGGTTGTGGCATGGGGAGGCCACGAGGACTGTAACTTTGTGAAAATCAAGGTTTAAAATGTGTGACAAAAAGCAATAAAATCATGTTGATAGACATAAAAGAGATCAACGTGGAATGTGCCCTGGTAGCAGAAACAGGGTGGAGGAAAGTTGGAATTCACAAACATGTGTACAGATCTCTGGTTTTCTAAGTCCAGTTAGAAGATATTCAACCCATGTCACATTCCTGGACCATAACATCGCTCTAATGTTGATCTAGAAGCTGCCGTCTATTGTACAGATGAATCCGTCTATGTTAACAAGGCTAATCAATCAAGGAGGAAAATCAAGACAGAGAGCTTGTGAGAGTGGATGTTGTTTCTGGTCACAAGGCTTCCAGGTCAGCGCTGTACCTCTGACCTTCCCCAACCAAACAAGGATTCTGTTTATCCAGACCAGGGGGCCACCAGGTCAGATTTGCAGTCGGTTTTTCCCACTGAGGAGAGGGGTTTGTGCTTTCCTGTTTAATTGCTTGTCTGGCCAAGCCATGAGTTGCAGGGTCTACCTCTTTGTTGGCCTTTTCCAGGAGGAGGTAATTGGGAACTCAGTGCAGTGACATAAATCCTCTTTCCAGACTGTTATTCAAGGTTTGAAGGGAGATAAAGTTAAATTTAACCTCCCGCTTCAGCTATTTTCACAAGAAAAATAAAAATTTAAAGCATATTTCCTGGTGATTCCATCATCTTTCTTATCAGAGATTTACAAATAATTCTAAAAGTTGAGAATTTCTGCAAAGTCTGAATACCCTTGAGCCTTTTTCCTGAGAGATAAGATGGTGTATTTATGCACATACATTCAGATAAGAGGTTGCAAATGTTTTTGCTTAAACCTCGTTGGTAAAGGTTAAGTACCAATAATACTTTATTAATTTTATACTTGTATTCTTTGATAACATAGAAGGCGTATTATAAAACAAGCGAACATGTACATAAAAAGAGGAGATAAAGATGGAATAAACAGTATTGTAAAATGTCTCACTAGCCCTGATGGCTTTATACTGTCATCAGCTGATATCTCAAGACATAGAGATATTTGGAGTCACTTAGAGTGACATTTATTGTTAACGATTTTGAGTATAAATCCATATTTCCAGTTATTTTATCCATAATTTCACATTTGTTTGCTGAATTGTCACTGTTTTTCAACTTTTATGGTAGGGCTGGCAAAAGCTTTTACTAGGGGAATGAGAGGCCCTGCCATTTTTTGGTGTTGTGTTTGTATTATTATCTTCAACTCATGTTTTTTTTTTTTTTTTTTTTGCAGTAATCTTTTTTTAAGTGAAATTTTTTCTTAAGTAGATCATACATAGAAGCACATAAGTGCTTCATCTCAGATCGTAAGTGTACAACATGAATTTTCACAAGATATACACACTGATATCACCACTACCCAGATCAAGGGAGATAGAACATTCCCAAAGCCCCCATGGTGGCTTTCCAAGTCACTCCCACCCTCTTCTTTCCCAAAGTAACCCCCAAAGTGACCTCTCTTTTGATGTCTGTTACCTTATATTACTTTTGCCTGTGTTTGAGCTTTATGTGAATGAGATGATGGCATCTATTCTCCGGTGTCTGGCTGCTTTTGCAGTACATTCTGCTTGCCGGATTCATCCATGTTGCCACATGTAGTTGTAGTTTCTTTTGTTTAAGTGCAGCACCCCATTCTGTGACAGCCCCATTTCATTATTCCTTCTACTATTGAGGGCATTTGTGTAGTATCCAGTTTGGGGCTATCATGACTAGTGTCTCTGTGAGCATTACTGTCCCTGGGTTTTCGTGAACATATGCCCACATTTATGTGGCATGTGCACCTAGGAGTGGAATTGCTGAGTCATAAGGTATGTTCATTGTTAGTAATACTGTCCAAAAGTATCAATGTACGTTTCCTAATGAGCACGGGTTGAGGAGCTCTTCCATGCTCACTAACACTTGGTATTACTGTCGTCTTCTTAGCTTTAGCCGTTCTGGTGGATACTGCCAGCATGGTCCTTAGGTCAGACAAGGGAGTCCCTCAGGCCCTGTGTCACAGAGGGCCCTGCACTAGTGCTACTCAGGAGTGTGCCAGGTCTGGAGGGTGGTTGCTTGCAAAGAGCCACAGGACCACTTCCAGGGCCTGCTTGTCCTGCAGAAGGTAGCCTGAAGGGGTGGCCAAGAGATGCTTCTCATCAGAGATGGGATGGAAGGAAGAGTGAGTGCACAGAGCTGGTTCCTGTGGGCTTCCTAGTCTACATGTATGTGGGGGAGCCTTCGAGGAGCAGGATGGAGCCCTGGGTTGGGGGAAAAGGGTGCCATGAGCAGAGCCTGGCTCTCCCCCTTGTAACAGGCTTCAAGTGCCGAGGAGGCTGGTAATTCCACATTTGGACCTGGTCCTCTGAGTTTACACTCCCTTGAGGAGTGTGACAAGGTGAAACCAGTGGAGGTGGGCTGTGGGAGCACCTGGTGGGCAGAGGCTGAGTGGCATGGTTTTTTGAGAGACGAGGGAGTACCTGCTGCCCACCATGCTCGGCCTGTATTTGCCCTTTCCTCGGCCACTGTCCAGGTAGGGGTGTGATGGTAGAGTGATGGTGGGCAAGCAGCTGAGCCTGGGTCGGGGGTGAAGAGCCTCCCTGGCTTCCTGGGGAAAGAGGACAAGAAGGTGGATGTGCACCCCGTGGGCTTCCAAGGGGATAAGAATAGGGAGATGGGGAAGTGGCTGTGGGTACCTATTGGCAGCAGGATCCTTTCCTTCCATCCTTACCTGCCTCCTAGAGCTCACTGTCCCAAAGAAAGATAATGTGAGTGACAGGTGTCATTTTAATTCTCTAGTAGCCATGTTTTTATATAAGAAAAAAAAATATGCAGAAAGAAGTAAAAGTCATTTTATGTTGACCTAATAGAGCCAAAATATAATTTCAATAAGTGATTAAGGTAAACCTTACTAGTGAGACATTTACTTTTTTTTTTTAAACTAGGTTTCAGAGTCAGATGTGTATGTTGACGCTTCCAGTCTGACCTCAGTTCAGACCAGCTGCATTGGTTAACCTCCTGGACAGGGCAGCCCCAGAGGGGATCATGGCCTTTGGTAGGAAATTAAATTAATTTGGGGTTTGTACTCTCCATAGCTGTTTAATATGAACTGTTGCCTTTCCATGGTTTTGATTTTGTTATGAAGATATGTTTGTAAAAATAGGAAGATAGAATATCTTTTAAGTTTGTTAGGTTGAATTTAAACTTTTAACATCGACCCATATGGGGAGGAGGGTGTCTCCATTTCTACCTTTGCCCATAAATTCTGGTAGCGGTCAGTGGTCAAGAGAGAGGCAGGGTTGGTGGTGGCCGTGGTCAGATGCTGTCCATCTCAGTGTATCCAGGCAGGGACACAGGCAAGGACCATTACTGTGGCTGTGAAGCCCCAAAGATTCTTTGCAACCTGACCAGAAGTTGCTTTTTATCACTTACAGATTTGAGGTTTTCTAGGAAGGTGATGCAGGTTTTAAAAATCGCATAGTTGAGAAGCCTGGCGTCAATAATCACATACTAAGGGAACAAAATTCAGTTCTTTGTGTTGTGTCAGTAGGTGCCACATGAAGGGGTAGCATAGATCTGCCTTTTTCCCCCGTATTCCTAGAGCCTAGTGTACAGTAAGTGCTAATTAATCAACTTGTTTATTCAACATGTATTTACTAAACACCTTTCATGTGTCAGGTGCCAAGTGATGTATTACGTTCTGGGGATACAACAGTGAACAAGACCAAGTTCTTGCTCTCTTGGAATTTATGTATTATTGATAGGAAGCCTGTTTTGTTAATAATAAAAGAAAAAGGTCAGGCATGGTGGCTCATGCCTGCAATCCCAGCACTTTGGGAGGCCAAGGCGGATGGATCACCTGAGGTCAGGAGTTGGAGACCAGCCTGGCCATCATCGCGAAACTCTGTCTCTACTAGAAACTACAAAAATTAGCCAGGTGTGGTAGCGGGCACCTGTAATCCCAGCTACTAGGGAGGCTGAGGCAGAGGGAATTGCTGGAACCCAGGAGGCGAAGGTTGCAATGAGCTGAGATGGCACCACCGCTCTCCAGCCTGGGTGACAGAGTAAGACTTTGTCTCCAAAAAAAATGATAATAATAATAAATTGTGGTCACAGCTCAAATGACATTCTGACATGTGATGGATTCTCAAAGAGCTCAGAAGAAAAATAATAGTTTTCCTGAGTCTCAAAAGATATGATTAGTCAGCAGACACAAGGGATATTTAAATACCTAAAGGAGGGGTCCTCCTGGCCACGCAGAGGATGTGGGATTTGCTGGTAAGGGATTAAGGGAATCCATTCAAGAACACTTGTCTCAAACTTATTTTGACTTACAAACCCATGTCTGTACTATTCTTTGTCACCTGACAGATAATTGTGTTTTATCACTTACAGATGTAGGGTTTTCTAGGGGCTGATGGGAAGGAGATATACATTTAAAAAATGGCATAGGGTTGGGTGTGGTAGTGCATGCCTATTATTCTAGCACTTGGGCAGGCCGAGGTGGGTGGATCACTTGAGCTCAGGAGTTTAAGACCAGCCTGGGCAATGTGGTGAAACCTTGTCTCTACAAACTAGCCAGGCGTGGTGGCATGTACCTGTAGTCCCAGCTACTCAGGAGGCTGAAGTTGGAGGATCACCTGTGCTGGTGGGTCGGGGAGTGGGGGGGGCGGGGAGGGAAGTGGAGGCTGCAGTGAGCCATGATTGCACCGCTGCACTCCAGCCTGAGTGACAGAGTGAGGACCTGTCTCAATCAGTCAATAAAGGCATAGATGAGAAGTATAGCATCATTAATGAAATAACAAGTGAACACAATAAATTAACATTTAAAAATAAAATTAAAGAAATTAAAAATTTAGTGAGCCCAAGGAAAACTTGATTACATGGGATGGTTCAGCATGAGACACAATAAAAAGGAAACTTGTAGATCAATTAGTAAAATAATCAAAATCCTTTGGGTCCTTTGCAGTGGTTTTTGAACTTGAGGGGAATAAGAATCACCTGGAGGGCTTGTTACACCACAGATTGCTGGTCACTGTGCTCATAGTTGGTAATAGATCTAAGGTGGAGCCTGAAAATTTGCAGTCCTAATGAGTTTCCAGGTGTTGCTGATGCTGCTGGTCCAGGAACCAGGCTTCGAAAAAATCACAGGTGTATTTCATTGCATCACTCTTATACGCACACAACAGCTTTATGCTTCAGTTTCATACAGTTAACACAAGGACAGACCATAAATCCTACCAATAATGCAGAGCGAGGTAGGATATAGCCCGATCATGGCTGCAAAAAGATTGCTGGAAAAACACAGCAACTATGTGTACAGTTTTCATCTGTCTTACACTTAACGTTGGTGTCCTTGACTAGTTTAGCCAGTCTCTTGTGTCTCCTTGTGAGGATATCAAAATTAGGTTGTCTGTAACCTGACTCTTCTTGAGTTGGTTCATCTCCTGACACTGCCCTTTTCCTGCAGAAACTACAGGGACCATCGCTCCCAGATAAGCCCATTGCTGTTCATTCCACTGTGTCTTCACATAAGCTTCCTCTATTAACCTGTCGCAAAAGTGTATTCTTACTTAGGACCCCACTCAGCTGCCACCTCCTCTTTAGGCTCTTCTTGTCTTCTGTATCTTCCCTGTTCCATCTTCTTTCTGTACCTTATATGGACTCCTCCTGCAGCCCTTAACATACTGTATTATAATCTGTAACATATATAGTCCCCTTCCTATCATGTGAGCAACTCTGGGGCATCAGCCTTACCTTCTGCAGTTTTGTGGCCCCTTTTCCAGCCCACATGTGAGCAGATACTTATGGACTGTATGTCCACAGTAAATATGGACTGTATGATTGAATGATTAGTAAAAACATTCCAGATTTTTCAGTCTATAAAAATGAATAGGATGCAATCACAACCAATAACAAGAATGTAGAGGACTCAAATAACTGATATTTGGAAAAGAGTTGCAGAGTCATGGTACAAATAAGACCATAATGAGAAGTCCTGAGATTTCCATTACCTCGATGCGCTACATCACCGTGAAGTCCACATTTGGCTCTACTTAGATTAATCATTTCATGGAAGAACTGAAGTGTTATTTATCTACTAATAAAAAACAATTTGCTGATACCAACACAGGGACATGAATGAATATCACAAAATAGTTATCCATAAGCATCTGTCATCTCTATTATATTTTAGTCACAGTGATAGATTATCAAATGAACTAGAGGACAGAATTAGTCTGAATCCTCAGCTCTAACATAATCACTTGGGAAAATATTTGCCAAGAGTAAAAAGATTATGAGAATAAAAACTTCTTCCATTTGCCTAGAAAAGAATAGCTGCAGAATTCTAATCATCTAGAATATTTCAAAATCCACTGTCAGATGACCCATGAGCTCAGTCCATATGTGTGTTTTCAAATGCATTGCTTACCACTTCTATCCTTCACATACCACAGATTTTTTAAATGACGGGGGGAGGGGAGAAGAGATGGTGCTTTAAGATGAAGGAAATGGGCAGTTTTGTGTTTTTTTTTTTTTTTTTTTTTTTTTGTGGGGGGTGGGGAAAAACAATGGATAGTGGGACTATTTACAATGTGGGGCACGGAAAGGCAGCATTTGTTTTGAAGACATGTCAGAGTGCTAGAGTTTTGTGGAATTGCTTTTAATAGATTTTTTTCTTCTTTCTCATACAACTTTGCCAGAATTAAAGCAATGCTGTTACGACAAGAGGAGCACCAGGGCCACTATGGGGTCTAGCAAAGGACTGGTGTTACTTAGTGTTTGCTGTTGGCTGCTTCTCTGGGAAGCCTGGTTTCCTACCTTTCACTCTCTCAGCACACCTCCCTCTTGACTCTGACCATCCTTCTCAGACTCCTAAACTGGTTTCATCTCTCTTCCACTTGGCCTCTCGGTGTCCCTAAGGCACTGCTGTTCTTAACCCTCTTGCCTCTGGGTGTTCCTAAGGCACCCACCTCCAGCTCCTTCCTATATATACTCAGTTATTTATTACCAAATGCCCCCGGGACGTTTCCACTTAGATGTTCAGCCTCAAAAAAAAAAAAAAAAAAAAAAAAACCACAAAAAACAAAAAAGCCCCTGTGTTGAGCACGTCTACTTGAAACCCACCTGCCTTTCCAGATATTTTCTCTAATTTGAACATAGCATGATCAGACCCTTCCTGATGCATTTGCTGTTGCCTAGAATGCCCCCCACTATCCCCCATTCTAGAATATAGCTCTTAAACTCAAATGCCTACAGAAGCGAGGAGAGGAATTTACATATGTGATGCTGGCTGGGAATAGGGTGCAAAATGGCAGCTGACTTTGGCCTCAGTGTTGGGGAGCAGTAGAACCCGTGGGGACAGTGAAGAGCTGGAGAGCTGGTGCAGCAGCAAAGCGGGCACCTCCTACTAAGCACCAGGCCATCCTTGCCATATAGGTGTGTGGGCCCAGGGTTACCAGATTTCTTTATTTTTAAAGAGAATGCAGGGTATGTTTGTTTTTAATTGTCTGATTTTGGCCAAGTGCAATGGCTCACGCCTGTAATCCCAACACTTTGGGAGGCTGATGTCGGAGGGTCATTTGAGCCCAGAAGTTCGAGACCAGCCTGGGTACCATGGTAAGATTCTGTGTCTACAAAAAATTAGGCAGGGTGGTGTGCACCTATGGTCCTAGCTACTCAGGAGGCTGAGGTGGGGCATCACTTGAGCCCAGGAGATCTGCAGTGAGCCATGATGGTGCTACTGCACTCTAATGTGGGCAACAGAGCGAAACCATGTCTCAAAAAAAAAATTGCCCAATTTTATATGTGTTAACAATTGTTGAAATTAAAATCACCTTTTAGGCTAACATTGTGTAGATCATACAAACTATGTCTGTTAGTCCTGTGTGGGCCTCAGCTGCCAGTATACAATCCCTGATTTAGAACATCTGGCTCAGTGCCATCCAGTAGACATATGCAAGACGTTTGAATGATCTAAAGTTTTCTAGTAGCCATGTTTCAAAAGTTAAAAGAGAACAGATAAAATCAAATTTAATATTTTTAATTTAACTCAAGATTTCCCAAATATCATTTCAGTATGTAACCAATAGGAAAAATCACTAATGAGAGATTTCACATTCTGTTTTTGCATGTAAGTCTTTGTGCTTTACACTAAAGGCACATCTCAATTTAGACTAGTCCCATCTGACTAGTGGCTGCTACACTGCACGGCCCAGCTCTGGATGAGGAACAAGAATTAATTACATGCACATATAATGAAGTGGGATTTTATTCATTATGCTTGCGTAGAGCTAGATAAGTTGAATTGAGGGTAATCCAAAGTAGAAGATAGTAAATCTGAGAATGATGAGTCCAAATATGACAAAAAGAAATAGATAGAAAAAAATTGTTGGGATGGCACCAGAGTGATCACTGATAGACTTTCATAAGCCCATCGTGCATGGCTTCCAATAATCCCTTAAGGGACTTTTCTGTCTGGAGCTCTACCCTGTGACACAGGAGTTCACAGTTTAAGTTCTAATTCATACTTCAAGGTTAGCTTCCATTTTGGATTTGTCATGCTGTTGCCCTTCTAAAAGGCAAATGTCAAGGTGAGTGTTTTGTCCATAAGCATATAAACAAAATGAGGATCAAAGAAGCCACTGTAAAATGGGGAGGAGTGTTCTGAATTCATTAACGACTTCATCATTCAATCAAGATTTAACAAATGCACTATATTGGTAATGATGAGCATTTCCACCCAATATTTACTGGCTTTCACTGTACATTCATACTGGGAAGCAGGGTTCTAGAGTTATCAGCTCTGACCTCATGAAGGTTATCACCTCGAGTGACTCCTTTCTTGACCTTGAATACGTGATTTTTGTGTTTCCTTGCTACTGCATCCTTGATATGCTCAAGGATCTGTTGAGGGTTAAAACGGAAAGCCACTGATCTTCTAAACCATGTTAGCATCTCCCCAGAGTAAGAGGTCAACCGTCTGGCATGCAGGATTGTATACACGGATCATTGTGCTCTCACGAGGCCTCTCTATGCCCAGTAACAGTCAAGATGTGGTCATTTATGCTCCCTTGCTACCAGAAGGGACAAGGGAAAGTATGACAGCTTCTCAGGACTGTCAGTCATACCTGTTTAACTCCTGTCTAATGTTCTCTGTGACAACTTTAGCATTTTGGAAGATACACACCATTAGTGCTCTCCAGGAGCCAAGGGTCCCAACTTGGGTGACTTAAGGCAATGGCACAGCTATAATCCTGGGTTGAACTGTCAACATTATTGGAAAGTTCCCATCCTAGGGCTATTGCTGTGGCATTTCCCCATATCTGAACTCTTCTGGCATAGATCTGTTGTGAAAAAAGCTGCCAAGTATGATGATTTTGAGAAACAAGAGTCTAAGGAACCTCGAAGGGAATCCAGGGCCCCTTATAGAGATGGTCATTTGTTAAGTCATTAGGTATGACCTTCCTGGCCTGTGTCTAGACTCACTGGCTTCAGTAAGCAGTCTCCACTTGGTTTCAGCCAGTCTTATCTCCTAAGTACAGCGTTGATTGGGAGAAGAGGAAGCAGAAATTCTGCCTTTATGCAAGAAGGAGCTTGCCCACAATTGTCTTGGGACGCATACTAGTCTTTGTACGAATTGAATGTTTAGTGCAAACATTTCAACCAACACATAAAATTTCAGTTTTCTTTGTTTTGAGCCTTCTGAATTCAGAGGAAGTATTTTACTGATATATTTAGATGAAAGAGAAAGTTACAGAGCACTTTTGGTTTGAGGTTACCACTCCAAACACTTTAAATGAAGATGAAATTTGAGAACTAGTTTATAGAGATAATGACTTAGAGTAGAAATTGAGAGCAAATACTTCCTTCCTTGGAAAATGCTCAGAAAGTGGATAGTAAAACAAAGGAGCACTAAATAGAACTTGGCTGAGATGACGTGGGCATTTCCTCTTTTCATCCACACATCCATTCTTCAGATAAATATTTATTGATTTTATCATGATATTCCAGGCACTTAGAATGCAGGCATAGTTAAGATCCATTTTTGTTTTTAATTTAATAGGCTTGGTCCATGGTAGCCAGCCTGCAAGACTAGCTCCCAATAATCCTCATTTCCTGATATGCATACCCCTGTTTGGTCCCCTTCCATGACGAATAAGGCTGACCTGTATAACCAATAAGATAATATGGAATTAATGATTTGTAACTCCAAGGCTAGATCATAAAAGATGTTGCTGTTTCTACCCTGCTCTCTTGGATCGCTTGCTCTGGAGGGAAGCTGGTCACCATGTTGTGAGAACACCCAAGCAGGCTGTGGAAAGGACCACATGGAGAGCTAAGCCTTCCTGCCAGCAACCAGCCCCGACTTTCCAGCCATGAAAAGAAGCCCCCTTGGAAGCAGATCTTCCAGCTCCAGGCAAGCCTCCAGATGACTGTGGCCCTGGCTGATGTCTTGGTTGCAACTTCATCAGAGACCACAAGCTAGACCCACTTAAATTCCTGACACAAATAAAATTTGTGTGATGTGATAAATGTTTATTGTATTAAGCCTCTGTGTTTTAAGATAATCTATTATGTAGTAATACATAACTAATACATAGTCTTAATATGTGCCAGGCTTTGTTTTAAGGCTTTTGCAAATAATAACCCATGAATCCTCATAACTCTTCAAAGTAGGTACTGTTATTACTCTCATTTTATACATGTGGAAACTGAGGCCCAGAGATTATTTTTACTTTTTAAAATTTTGTCTTTTTTTTTTGATTTTGTAAAAATGTTTTACTTTTAATTTTTATGGATATATAGAGATGTTTAAATTACCAGCCCAAAGTCACAGTTTGTAAAATGTTAAGCTGGAAATTGAATTGAACAGTCTACCCCTTAGTGGAATCTGCTTTTTAAAAAATGAACTAAGCAGCCTGACCAGAGTCCATGCTCACAGTAGCTACGTTGTGTTGTCCTTAAGGAGGATCATGTTTTAGAAAATCGGTTATAAAATCGGGTGATTGATGAAGTGCAGAGTTAAGAGAAGAGTGAACTGCCTTCAGAATCCAGTTCTGTTACCATTCAAGTGGAGGTCTAGGATAAATCACTTGTTGAAGCTTTTGTCCAATCATCTGTAAAACCATTACTTTCCACTTGGCAAGATTTTTGAGGATTAAATGAGATAATGCATGAAAGCCCTCTAGCTTAGGCATCGGTACACCTGAGTTCCCTTCCCGTGCTCTGCACAGCCTGCTCATCACCACCAATGGGGAACTCTGTCCTCTGTAGGGCCCCTGCAGACATGGGCCTTGCCTGGATGCTGCTGCTGTCTAAGCCTAGGAGAGCTGGGCCTGGCATCCCAGCATAGGTACTCACAGCTATCAGAAGGAGACTCCTGTTTGGGACCCTGCCCTCATTCCCAGATAGGAAAAATTCATCTCAGCATCTGCTGGCCTTCATTGTTAGGTTGTAGACTACAGTGAATGATATTCTGTGTTTAGTTACATTATGCACAACACTCTACAGAGTGGGTGGTTTTTAATCCTAACCACTAATTTACAAAATGGAGCGGCTCTCCTGGCTCTGTGAAGTATGTATTGTGGAGCCAGAGGTGATGCTGTTGGGTGTGGGTGGTCATTTACGGGAGAGCAACATAAGCAGAGGAAGGCACGGAGACCTGGGTTCAAATCCCACTGCCAGTGCTATGTAGTGTGAGACTTTGGACAAGTTATTTAACCTTCTTGAGGCTTAGTTTCCTTGCCAGTAAAATACAAATGATGCTGACCTCATTGATTCCTGGTGAGGAACCCATGGAATAATGTGGGGTTCCATGCATCAGTATCATTTCCCTTTCCCTTCATAATGATTCTATTGGATAGCTAGTGTCATAGGAAGCTAATGGTTAGGAGTTCAAACTCACACAAGAATAGATTTTGTTTTGCGGTGGAAACTTAGTGATAACTTTGGACTAAGACAATGTCAAGACATTTTGGCAGACAATCGTAGAGTAGTTATATTCTTGTGAGGTCTGCAGAAGTCCCTAGTGGGAAGAGCAGACACAGCCTTGGATGCTCAGACCTAGCTTGGCTGTGAAACTAGAGCTTTAGTCTTTTTAAGACTGTGTTTCTGACCCTGGAGAAAAAAAGTTATACATACCTTGAAAGATTTTCTTGGGGGAAAAAAAAAACAAAAAACAAAAAACTTGTACATGTCTGTATACACAAGATGGGGGAAAGAAGCAGTTCATAAAGTATAATATGCATTCATGATTAAAAAGAAGAAAAATTACAAAGCAATACTCATAGAAATTTAGACATAGAAGATAACTTCCTTATTCCAATAAAGAATGTCTACAGAAAATTCAAGAACCAAACACATGGTTAATATTGTACTTAATTGTGAACCTTTATATTAGGAATGATTTAAGGATATTCTCTTTTACCTTTTTCGTTTACTATTACACTGGATGTTCTAGCTACTTAATAAGACAGGAAACAAAGTAAGATTAGAAAAGAACAAACAAAATTGCCCATATT
Organism: Piliocolobus tephrosceles; assembly: GCF_002776525.5. NCBI lineage: Eukaryota > Metazoa > Chordata > Mammalia > Primates > Cercopithecidae > Piliocolobus > Piliocolobus tephrosceles. Next base: position 136,831,396 of record NC_045439.1, on the reverse strand, counting down.
TGCAGATAAGATTATCAATGTTAAAAAAGAGATAATTTTAAAACTATTAATATTCAGGTTTAACAGCTACAACATCAATGTACAAAAATCTTAACATTTCTATAGATAAGCAAAAACAAGTGGCAAATGAAAAATGTTTAAGAAAGTGAATATTTGCACTAGTAATCAAAACCATAAGGTATCTAAGGAAAAAATATGACAAAGATCTTTATCAAGAATATTATACAGCTCTATTGAAAAGCATAAAATAAGATATTTAAACAAAGGGTAAAATATACTGTATTCATGGATGGGATGATTCAGTATCATAAAGATATTTTTTTGCCTAAATATACCTGTAATTTCACTTCCATTGCAATAAAAACAAAACAGGGATTTTCATGGGGGTTGGGGACTATATGAGATAACTCTAAAGTTCTTGTGGCAAAGTAGATGACCAAGAATAATTAACATGGTTTCGTGTAAGGGGATCATACAGGAGGGAACTTATCCTGATTGTTATCAGAATTAAAAATTATAGTAATTAATACATGTGATTTGGCACAAGGATATAGAAATAGATGTTATTTGAACTGCCTAATGTGCTCAAAAACCAACATACATATACATATAGGCTGGCTACCATGGACCAAGCCTATTAAATTAAAAACATACATATACAGACAGCTAAATGAGAGCAACAACATTACAATTAACAAGGAAAAATGATTCATTTAATGAATGGTGCTTAAACTATCAGCAAATGAAAGGGACAAAAAGAATCAGATCCCTACTTCATACCACAGTATAAATATATCAGGATGATTAACATCCTGAGTATTAAAAGCCGAAAATTTAAAACATGTAGTGAAAAAATACAAACCCAAAGGGAAACTCTTAATGTAGTCTAACTTGATTACATTAAAATTAAAACCTTAATAAAAGGACACTCTAAACTTAAGTTAAAAGATAAGAGAGGAAGTCCTAGCCAGAGCAATTAGGCAGGAGAAAGAAATAAAAATCTTCCAAATGGAAAAGAAGTCCAACTGTCTCTCTTCACTGATGACGCAATTCTATACCTAGAAAACCCTAAAGGCTGCATCCATCAAAAGGTCCCTGGAGCTGATAAATGGCTTCTGTAAAGTCTCAGGATGCAAAATCAATGTACAAAAATCAGTAACGTTTCTATACACCAGTAACATTCAAACCAAAAGCCAAATCAAGAATGCAATAACATTTACAATAGCCACATCCACACCCACACAAAATACCCAGGAATGCATCTAACCAAGGAGGTGAAAGATCTCTAGAAGGAAAACTACAAAACACTGCTGAAAGATATCATAGTTGACACAAACAAATGGAAAAGCATCCCATGCTTATGAAGTGGAAGAATCAATATTGTTAAAATGGTCATACTGCCAAAAGCAATCTACAGATTCAACACTATTCCTATCAAACTACCAATGTCATTTTTCACAGAAGTAGAAAAACCTATTCTAAAATTTATATGGAACCAATAAAGAGCCTGAATAGCCAAAACAGTCCTAAGCAAAAAGACCGAAGCTGCAGAGCCATCACATTACCTGAATTTATACTATAAAGACCAGTGGAACAGAATAGAGAACCAAGAAATACAGCTATCTGATCTTCAACAAAGTTGACAAAAATAAGCAACGGGTAAAGGACTCCTTATTCAATAAATGGTGCAGGGATAGCTGGTGAGCCATAGGCAGAAGACTGAAACTGGACCCCTACCTTTTACCATATACAAAAATTAACTCAAGATGGATTAAATATTTAAATGCAGAACCTCAAACTATGAGAATCCTAGGGAAAGAAACCTAGGAAACACCACTTGGAATATCAGCCTTGGGAAAAAATTTCTGGCAAAGTCATCAAAAGCAATTGAAACAAAAACAAATTTGATAAGTGAAACATAAACTAAAGAGCTTCTGCACAACAAAAGAAACTATCAATGGAGCAAACAACCAACCTACAGAATGGGAGAAAATATTTTCAAACTGTGCATTCGACAAAAGTCTGTTATCCAAAATTAATAAGAAACGTTAATCAATTCATCAAGCAAAAAACAACCTCATTAAAATGTGGGCAAGGTCAGGTGTGGTGGCTCATGTCTGTAATCCCAGCACTTTGGGAGGCCAAGGCAAGCAGATCACCTGAGGTCAGGGGTTTGAGACCAACGTAGCCCACATGGTGAAACTCCGTCTCTACTAAAAATACAAAAATTAGCTGGATGTGGTGGTGCACCCCTGTAATCCCAGATACTCAGGAGGCTGAGGCATGAGAATCGCTTGACCCAGGGAGGCTGAGGTTGCAGTGAGCCGAGATCGAGCTATTGCATTCTAGCCCGGGTGATAGAGTGAGACTCTGCCTTAAAAAAAAAAAAAAACAAAAAGTGGGCAAAAGACATGAACAGACACTTCTCAAAAGAAGACATACAAGCAACCAACAAACATATGAAAAAATGCTCAGCATCACTAATTGTCAGAGAAATTCAAATCAACCACAATGAGATACCATCTTACACCATTCAAATGGCTGTTACCAAAAGTCAAAAAACAGCAGATGCTGGCAAGGCTATGGAGAAAAGGGAATGCTTATACACTGTTGCTGGGAATGTAAATTAGTTCAGCCACTGTGGAAAGCAGTTTGAAGATTTCTCAAAGAACTTAAGACAGAACTACCATTCAACCCAGCAATCCCATTACTGGTTACATATCGAAAAGAAAATAAATTGCTCTACTAAAAAGACACATGTACGTGTATATTCATTGTAGCACTATTCACAATAGCAAAGACCTGGACTCAGCCTAGGTGCCCATCAGCAGTGGATTAGATAAAGAAAATGTGGTGCATATACATCATGGAATACTGAGCAGCCATTAAAAGGAATGAAGTCATGTCCTTTGTAGCAACATGGATGCAGCTGGAGGCCATTATCCTAAGCAAATTATGCAGGAACAGAAAATCAAATACCACATGTTCTTTTCTTGTAAGTACAAGTTAAACATTGGGTACCCGTAGACATAAAGTAGGTAATAATAGACACTGGGGACTACAATGGGGGTAGGGTGTGGGGAAAAGGATGAAAGGCTGTTGGGTACTATGCTCACCACCTGGGTGATGGGATCATTCATAACCCTAACCTCAGCATCACACAATAGACCTATGTAACAAACATGCACATGTATACCCTGAATCTAAAATAAAAATTGAAATTATTTTAAAAATTAAAAAATAAAAACAAGACACATATAGGTAGAAGATTTCTGCTATACATAACCAACGATTAATATTCAGAATATTTAAGAATTCCTAAAAATTAAAAAAAAGACTATGCCATAGAAAAATGGGTACAAAATAGGAACAGAGAGAAATCAGAGGTGAGGAAACAGAATAGGTAAATGAGTATAAAAAACATGCGCAACCTCACTAGTAGTCAAGAAAGTGCAATTAAAACAATACAAAGACACTTTGGGAGGCCGAGACGGGAAGATCACAAAGTCAGGAGATTGAGACCATCCTGGCTAACATGGTGAAACCCCGTCTCTACTAAAAAAATACAAAAAACTAGCCGGGCGAGGTGGCGGGTGCCTGTAGTCCCAGCTACTTGGGAGGCTGAGGCAGGATGGCGTGAACCCAGGAGGTGGAGCTTGCGGTGAGCTGAGATCCAGCCACTGCACTCCAGCCTGGGCGACAGAGCGAGACTCCGTCTCAAAACAACAACAACAACAACAACACAAAGAGATATTATCCTACACCTCTTAGATTGGGAAGAATTAAAATCTGAGAACACCCAGGGTTGGCAAAAATATAGGGAAGTGAGGATTTTCACACAATGCTGCTAGCCAAGGGTGGTGGTGTGTCTCTGTGGTCCCAGCTACTAGGGAGGCTGAGGCAGGAGGATTGCTTGAGCCTGGGAGTTCAAGGCTGCAGTAAGCTATGATTACTCCACTGCACTCTAGCTGGGAAACAGAGCGAGACCCTGTCTCTGAAAAAAAAAAAAAAATTGTAAGATCGCTTTGGAAAATTAGTGTCATTTTCTATTACAGATCAGCAAATCTACAAGTACAAATATACTCAAGAAAACCATAGATACAGGAGGAAATATAAGAATGTTCACTGGAGCATTGTTTGTAAGAGTTAAAAACTGAGACCAGTCTAAATGTCCATCCGGAACAGAGTAGATTTAAAAAGTATTTGATATGTATAAGATAGAACACTATATGGCAATTAAATGAATGGATTAGATACATTTGAATAACTTAATGTTGAGTCAGATAAAAAGTCTCAGCTAAGTAATATTCCTTTTGTGTAACATTTTTTAAAACCACTAAATGGCACTTTGAATTATTTTTGGACATATATATGATTTTATAATTGTGGGGGTGTGTGTATAGATATACAAAACATGTATATTTACATATATACATTCATATATACACAAGTACACCCCACAGTTATAAAATCATGCCTGTGAAAGACATCTAGAAGTTCCAGAGAACAGTATCCTCTGGGAAGGGAAGGGGGCAAGTTAAATTGAGTTGGAGCGAAAAGGAGGCTTTAGCTCTGTGACTTTTTTTCCTTTTAAAAAAAGAATCTGGGGAGTGACTGCTTAATGAGTATGTGTTTTCTTTGTGGTAATGCAAATGTTTTGGAACTATACACACACACACACACACACACACACACACGTGGTGGTTGTACAAGGTGAATGTATTAAATGCTGTTGAATGCAGAGACAAAAAAAGGAATCAAAATAATAAAAGACCTAAAGGCAATGTCATAGAATTTGTTAAAATTGAGGGTTGATTATGCTAATTAAAGTTGAGGGTCAATTATACTAATTTAATTATTTTCTGTATTTGTGTGTTTAAAAGCCTTTGTTGAAGCAACAACCATCAGCACTTTTGAGATGTACCCAGAGAAACTGTTGGAAATCTGTCTTTTAGCGGAGAACATTCTCTTTAGGTCTGTCCCTGTGTACCGAAAGGTGTTTGTGCATGAGTGCTGGTACTATGCCTGTGTGCACACACACTTGTATTCATCTCATGCTCAGCTGCTGTTGCCTTGGCAACTTGGGATGCTCTGTCTCCTGCTGAGTCTGGGGTAGTTGGAGGGCTTTGCACATTGGCTGTTCATTTCTCTTCGAGCACTGTCATCGAGAGCAAGGCTGATGAGTCTGTCTATCTTTGTCTCTGCCTCCTAAATATGCAATTTACCTTGTCATGAGTATCTTCTAGCTACTCTCCCCAGCTTGCATACATCATTTTCAGCCATTCATTTCTAAGACATAACTGTGAATGCCTAATCAAAAAAGAAAAAAAGGAAAATTTACAACCTTAAACCATTTTCTCTAAATAATAAGCAGTTAAGAACCAGGAAATGCTTTAAGGACCAGGCGGGGGGGAAAAAAAAAAAAAAAGACGAAAGAAAGAAAAGCAAACGTGCTGTATTTGCATTGTCTCTACAGATCCTCTTTTCCAACCACTGGGAATGCCTCAATGGGCAAGACATCCAGCTGTAGGACCTGGCACCAGCACATATTATGGGATGCTGCTTCATTAGTGCTTATGGAATAAATTCCTACCTTTTGGTCACTGTGGTCCTTTAGGAACCTTCTGGCTTGAACCTCCTTGTTCAGACTGGTCTACAGGGTTGAGCATGCCAGTGCCTCCTGCCCCAGCCTCCTGTGCCCACTGGCCTGCTGTTCCATTCTTTCTAGCTGTCACTTGGAGTGCTTGAGCCAGAAACTGATAAGATAAGGTTATCTTATCTTATACTGGTTCAACTAAATACTGGTTCAACTCTGGGTCTCACATGCCCCCCGCCAACCCAGGGAAATTTTTTAGTGGCTTGAGACTGCATGAAAAGATATAAAACAAACGTGCTGTTTATCAACACAGTAGGGTTTCCATTCTTAGAATGTTAAAGTGGTCATGTATTAAGGATATGTAACCCAACCAACCAGCCAGCCAATATTTACTGAGTTCTTACACTTTGCCAGGCATTTTAGAAATGTGAAGACTGAAATCCATAGAAGTTGTGTGAGTTCTTTTTTATTAACTCAGTTGGCACCTTTGCCTAGAGAGGTACCTGCTCAATGCAGGTCCCTCCATCCTGCTTAAAAGGATCATTAGAGCCTCCTCTTTTCACATTGCTCTTCTAAGATCACTACATAGGGAAAACCACGACATAGGGACTTTTGGGTAAGTGCTGAATCCATATTGAGCCCTTAGCTGCTGGAACTGAGGGTCTTAGCCCAGCGAGGATGTGAAGATTTTTAACCTGTAGAGTGGATGTGTGGTTTTCCCGTTTAGCCTCAGTCCAGTTGTACATTCGCAGGGAAAGAAGGCACCTACTTGCTACCACTCCAGATGTTAATTGTCCCTGATAAGCAGCCAAGGCCGTGTTCTAAGGCAGGCAACATCTAGACACAGTCCTTGGCCTGAGATAGCAAGAGGAAGAAACCGTCCAATGGAAACTCACTCTGAAAAGGCCCCTGAACAATGTACTCCTCATTCAGGACCTGTCTGGACACAGCAATGTGTTTTTATCAGTCTGGCAACATTTCTTACAATTCCATAAGGCCCGGGTGATGAAAATAGCATAGTGTGAATGTATTTCGTGCTTTTTCTCTTCTGTTTTAAGAAAAAACTTTATTAACATGGAATGTAGGTGTATTAGTTCCTACTTGTCATTCTGAGAATTTTTCTTCGTATTGACTCCAGCCTTTCCAAACAATTAATTTTATTTGCCTGATGCGCACATAGTGGATTAAGAGTTTTATGGTAAAGATATTCTCCAAAATTGGTACTAGCAGTTGTCTCTCAGGAAGAGCCTGCAGTGGGCAGGAGACTCACTTTTTATTGCATATTCTATAATATTTGAATTAAATTTTCCCAAATGCATCTCTTTTTCAATTAAATAAACTTAATTAAAACATCCTTTCTAGTAGAACACAAGGGGTACCTATGCTGATAATATTACATGCACTGTGCTCAGTGTAGGATCATTTGAATTACCATACCCTAGTTCTTCTACTTAATAGCTGTGTGATGCCGCCAATTACTTCAACATCCCAAGCCTCAATTCTCAAATCTGAACAGTAGAGGTGAGGATGATTGCTTATCTCACAGAGTATTATAAAGGTGAAGTGAGGCAAGGATATCATTCTTCCCTGCATTAAAATTACATTGCCTGCCTCCCCTGTGAACCGTGTATACCTCGATAGTAGGAAATTCATCTTATGTATCTTTACGTGCCCAAGTCCCCCAGCTCTGCTCTGAAACATTCTGACAGGAAGGGACATTCTGTCATATTATTTACTGCTATATCTCCAGTGCCTGGAACAGTGCCTAGCATATTATACGTGCTGTGTAAATGTTTGTCGAGTGCACTTATGTGTGGTAGGAAGTAGTTACTTGATGGTGTTCAGCTTGCTGAAATGACTTACACATGTCCTGTCTCACCCCTAGTGGTTAGTGCTAATAAATGTCTCGGCTTCAGAGAAGATACACTATGGGATATACATTCCTTTTGCTTTTTACTACTTTATTATTTTTTCCATCAGCTGGCCTGTCATGCATTGGCCTCAGCATCTATCAACAGACCTTGTGATTCGGCCTTCCCTTTCCCATCAGAGGATGTCTCATCAGTGGACATCTTGTTAGTGAATACCTCATTATTCTTTCATCAGACCTTCTGTCATTTTCTCAGCTGCGTTGATGAGAAATCCCAGACTTCATGGGAAAGGTCAGGAGTTGGCAAATGAGAGCTAGACAAGATTCAGTAGTGACATGCAGTAGTTGTCCTGGGGGATGAAGGGCTTTCATGAGTGATACAGTGGGTACACACAACAGCTAGTTCCCCATGGAATTCATGGATACAGGGCCAGGATTACATGCACCACCAGCCAGAAGATGACACCAGGTCAGTCTGGCCAAGCTATGGCTCAGATCACACACTTGACAGTAGGTTTGAATGGGGTGGCACTGGGGTAGGCATTGCCTGGCAGTGTTCCCCATCAGTACTGTACAGCTGGGGACCAGCTGCAGAAGGGCTATGCTTACACTGCTCAGCAGCTGTAGCTGTCAGCCTCTATCATGGATTCTGATAATCATCCAGATTAACTGAAATGTGCAAAACAGGTTGGTGCCTCATGGTACATGGTACATGGACCGTCTCAGGCACTGGTTACAGAGGCAGATTCCTGGATCCCACCCAGACCTTCTAGGAGAGGCTCTCTGGGGTAGGGCTTCATAAGTATCAGCTTTAACATGCTCTAGTCTGTGCTAAATCACAGGGACGGTGGAGAGCCATGCTGGACTAGCTGGGAGTCTGGTTTTTGGAGCCGACAGACCTGGGTGGGGTCTAGGCTCTGCCACCTGCTAGCTGTGTGACTGTGGCACGCAGTCCTGCTGAGCCTCTGCATCCTTCTGTACGGTGAAGATCACGATAAAGGTGTCCTCCTCATGGAGTTGTTAGGATTAAGTGAGATAATGTATACAGGGCATCATAGCACAGCATATGGCCTACCACAAGCGGGTAAGAGTATAGCTGGTGAGGCAGTGATGACAATGATGATGACTATCCCTGGAGAGGGGAGTGGTTTTAGTAATTCTGCTCCATGCAGCATTAGAAGAGTAGATGCTTGAGTAGTGTTGAATATATGATGAATTATTGGACATTTTATTGACAAACAGAACAACAAAAACCAAAAATATTAACTCCCTGGATTAGATGTTACCATAGTCTGTGTATCAACAAAATCTCCAAAGTGATTTTGAAGGAAGCTTTGAGTTTGGCAGGGGATAGATGCTGGTGAGTGAGTTGGAGAACTAAAGCAGGTGCATCCCAGAAGCAATAATGGGAGCTTCCTCTCAATTGTCCCTCAAATGCATTAGTCCCAACTAAAATCTGGTGGTTTGTCTAATGTTAAAAACATTCTTTTACTTTTCATCCTGGATGTATCTAAGGCCTGCATTTGAGCTCCTACCTAAAGCAGTTCTGTCTGGCAGAGAGCAGAACAGGACTCCAAGTGTGGTCTATGGCCCTAAGCTCTGAAAGCTTCATCATTTCCTTATGGGGATAATTAAACAACAAAAATCGTTTAAAGCCTCTGAAACTCTTTTATTGAACCCTAATAAACATCAGTGGCTTTATTTGCCACAACTTACTGAAAAGCGGAGCAGTGGTTAAATGAAATGATTATGATTTGCATTGTTTATTTTGAAGGGTCTAATTAAATAATTAGTTCAATCTTCTAGCTGTTTTTAGAAACCATTATTTAGAACCCTACAGAGAGATTTGCTGGGCCCAGGAACTCACTTGGGGAAGTGATTGGCCTTTGAACAATAAGTAGAAAGTCATCAAGGTATCTCTGCCCACCTGGTGTTTGCTTATGGAAACCATCTGCTGGTTAAAGTTCCTGGCTCAGAACAGCCCTAGCCAGGCAATCACAGCCTGCACAGAGGTGCAGGGATGGCCATAGTGTGCCCAAGGGGCTGATCGCTTCAAGAGTGTCTGGAAAGTCGATGGTCTGTCACTGCAATCTTGACATCCTGTGTGGTTCAGTCTGGTTGCAGCTGGACTCATGCTGGGTCTGGCAGCTAGGTGAGAAACTCTACCTTGTTGTTGCTGTCCATGTTTCAAGGCAAGCGTAAGAGTGGCCCCACACAGAGGAAAACACACGTTAGGCTCAAGCACCTGCCTGCACTTTGCTGCTGCTTGTTTAAAGGAGTGCTTCGAAGTGCCAGCTGCCCAGCCTCTGGAGAGTTGCAGAGACAGACCCCTGTCCTGTGGAAAGTTGAGTTTGGATAGCCCTGACCACTGAGGGATGCAGAGCACATCTATGCTAGTTCACTTCTACACAACCTGATAGATTTCTTGATGTTATTCACTGGATAATTCCCTTGTGGCCCAGTCACCTTCCCGTTTGTAAGAATGACCTGTCTATGTGATAGAAAGAACTCAAGCCATGGGATCAAGTGGATGTGAATTCCAATGCTGAACCTGCCACACACTGACTTTGGGACTGAGCGAAAGCGTTTCTGAGACTCAGCCCAGAAACTATCACAGGAGGAATGGAATAGCTAATTGTGCCTAGTGAGGGTTAAAAGCATCTTGTATGTGAAAGGAGCTAGTGCCACACCAGGTGTGCTCAGGCTGTGTCTGTTAGCAGCTGAGTTGCTCTGTTATCTCATGCTTGGGCGTGCTGTTGGGTAATTTGCTAATCTGTGTTTTTATAAAGCCTAGAAAGCAACAATCTGAAAATATTAAAATCAGAGGTTAATTAGGTCTCTCACATAAGCCAGGTTGTGCTGCAGTTGCCTAAAAATTTTGTGTTCTTTCTAACTTCTGCACTTTGAGAAAGAGCAGGGCTTGTTCGCCATCCTGGTTCTAAGAGCAGACGGTCTGCCTGACCAAGAGCTCAGAGGTGACATTAGTTAAAGATCTCTGACATAAGCTACAGCTTCTATGAGCCCCAGATTGACCTTTGTTAGAATGAATGAGTTTTACTGGACTTTGGTACAGCTGCTGAGTTAATCCAAGAGCACAGATGCTTTTTGGTTGGAGGCATATTAGGTCATGAGCTTGCTAGAAGTCAATCTCTGTGAGTCTTTTTCCCACAAATAATGAGTGCTGGGGTTCATGTTGGTGACTATTTTCTGCTTTGATCTGGCATATTTCTGACCGATCCAACCTTTTTTGTGCCCAACACTCCTTGTGTCTTTAAGATGAGCTGAATAAAAAAATCCAGCAGGAAAAAAAAGACAACAATTTCCTATTCATTTAAATGACTGCCTTTATTGTTAAAGACTCAACTCTTTTTCTAAATGAGTTTTCCAGTGCCCCAGAAGACAAAACATAGTGAGTGTAGTAAACAGGGTAGATGTATCTAGTGTAGAGAGAATCATCAGAATTACTAACTGAAGCTCCTTCATTAAGCTACCACTCCAGACCAGAAAGGGAGTTCCCCTCTAGGGAAAGGTCTACTTCAGATGCTTGTTTAAGCCCCCAAATTGATCCTTTAGCAATGTCTCCCTTTATTTGATCTCTGTTTTAGAGAACCAGAGTCCTTTACTTCAGCGAAATAATTCCTAAAGGAAGTAGCAGAAAGGCTCATTAATTGATAGTTTGGGAATTGTGCTGCATCAAATTATATAACCTGGAATGTCATATTATACTGATTAAGCACTCACATGCATTGCACAATAGTTTACATATGACCTAAGCAACATTTCCACTGACACACAGGAGGACTACAATATGTCTGTGGTGTAACATTTAGGACAATATCTTTATATAAATGTTCTCAATTAGATAAAAGTCAGTTTCATGGTAGGTGCTGCTAAGAATAAGGGAGAGAGATTGTTCTCTTAACACCTGTCTAGTTAATGTGGAACTTGGTTGGAGAACCCATAAACACAAAATATTCAGGCGTTGTTCCATAGTGAAAAGACGACAGCTTTCTACCATAGCAGACACTGAGCTTGAGTTGAAGGGACATTGGATGGATATATGGCTGGAGTATTGAGGCTAGAAGTCCTTTCTTACATTGATCAGGGAAGACCACAAGGAAAAGGTCTGGGAGAGAACAAGAGGGGGTGGATGTCAGATGTTGTTTTGGGGGAGAATAGAGGAAGTGGAGTCGCTGAACAGGGATAATGTGGAGGAGGCTTGCCTCATGGTGAGTGGCAGAATGGCTTGGGTTGTATGCACTAGAATGGCCTTGCATAGGAAGGGAGGAGCAAGGGAAGTGGATGATTTAATTGATGCTAAGAATCTCTCACAGATTTTTAGCGGCCTTAGAATCAGTAGACTCTTCTGAAAATTAGAAGAACTGGAGAGGGCTTGGAGGAAGGATAGTAGTATATTTCTTTTTCCTGTTCTGTAAGTTTTGGGGCATCATGCATTAAATTATTGAAATAATCCCCAAATCATAAAATTAGGGTATTTTGAGGTTACCATGAGTACTTTACCCAAGGAAGAGAGATCCAAGCTCTCCTAGTTTATAGGGTAGTACCTCAAAGACTCTTAAGTTTATTTATTTTCTAAATTTTTGGAAGCATCTCTTTTCAGAGGAAAGCCTTTGGAAAGAGCCAGACTGACAGCCTTGAGGACTTGCTGATTTTGAACCTGTGGGTCAAATATCTAGTCTCTGATGGGGACAGAAAGGTTGCCTTTTCTAAAGAGGTCACCTCAGTGAACCAGAGGACCCAATCACAGGTGTCATTGTTTTAATGAACTTGAGAGCAACTCCATACTTGGTCCCTAAATGACTCACTAGCAAAACTGAAAGACCTTTTCTTCTCCCTACAAATATAGACACACCTAACACATAATTCAGATTGCTATATTCCTTGGAATGGCTTCCACTGGGATTGACATGGGTCTGATTTGATCAAAACCTGGACCCAACAAGTGAGACCTCCCTGGAGCTTAGGCTTTATAGTAACAGACTGGGGTTTACATCCCCCTTTCACCTCCAGGTTGTGCAGTGCCCCTAAGGCAAGTCACCTATTCTTTCTGAACTCCAGTTTGCCTTTCTGTAAAAACAGAATAATAACACTTGTTCCGTGTGGATTTTGTGAACATGAAGTAATGTTTATGAAATAACTAGCTGAGTGGCACATTCAATGGTCTAAAAAAAATTGCAGTTAAGATATTTTCATTTTAAATTCCTTGACCTGTGACCTCCTTTCTAAACTGGCATACTACGATAATCTAGATTCATTTTTACAGGCTTTGGAGAGTCAACATTGACACTGAAATCATAAATCAAGCTTAAAATTCTGTGTTCAACTTGGTAGAACATAAGGGTTTTATACACACGCACAGAGATAGGCATCTGTTGTCTTCTCAATGATGTTTTTCAGTGATATTGGCAAATGTGATTATTACACCTAGAAAACAATAATTGGCACCACAATCGTTTATATGATATATGTGAATGTAAAACTGAAACTAAAAGCAAATCCTTTCAAAAAGCAAATCTGCTTTGGATAGCATCAGTCATGGTCAAAAAGGCAGATAAACTCCCTGTCTACCAAGAAGAGCAATATTTCAGCTATAGAAACTCTATTTGAAGAGATTTTATGGATTTCTGATGTGTAAAATGATTTTCTATCATATCATAGATGGACTCATTTGTAGGGAGAATGAAAAATATATTACTTCTGACATCTTCTTTTTAATTGAACTGACATTTGTATACTCTGACATTTCTCTGTGCCAATGTGTTTTTCTACTCAGTGGTCCCAGCCATCATCTGAGTCAAGGTCAAGGGCTTCATGCTATCCCAAATGTTATGCTCTGCCGAGCCATCCCCTGAGTTACAGTTGGGAAGTCTGCAAACCTCTGCCTCACTCACCATCAGAATATTTTCTGGAGGAACAACTCTAGAATTGAAATAAGCAAGAGCCAGTTCTGCTGGGGGCATAGTCCAGGGCACACAGCTCAACTACAAGAGAAAAGATACAAAGTGTCCTGGGCTCCTTCACATCTCTGTCCTTCTGTCACTCAGGAGCCTGGTCAGGTGACTCAGGCTCTGAACAGTACCCTGGGTTAACTCCTGCCAGCCCACTTGGTTTCTGAGCTACAATAGCCAATTTGAGAATGTCTCCAGCACGGCCTGATGCTTGTTGTACAGCCTGTGCAATAAGTAAACCAGGGATTTGTGTGTCAGGAAGACAGGCTTTGACACCAGGGTGCCATTTGGATTTGGCTCTACCACTATGATCTGTGTCATCTTGAGCAGGTCACCGAAGGTCACTAAGTTCCAGTTTCCATCCTACATTTTGAATGACAGTACCCACATCCTTCAAAAGTCTGTCTAAACGGGGTGGTGCATGGACAGAATTTATCTCCTCCTAAAAGCTTCCTTATCGTTAGCTACCATCAGTGTGGAGTTGTAATGAGGACCAAAGGGAAGTAACATGAAGCAATACAAAGCTTGTCCCACAGATGGTTTTTCCTGAAGTCCTTTCTATTTAGTTCAGACGGGCAGGTGATGTGAAATGAGGGATGTGCATTAGAAAGGTGTGCATTCATCCAGTAGAGGCCTTTTCAAAAGCCCTTTGCTCATGGAGAGGGACAGTGGCACAGAGAAGTCTTATGGAGAAGTGCTATGTGGGCTGGACGCCCCCAGGCTTCATTGTGTAGCTCTTCCCTGCAGCTTCACAGCACTCTTGACAGCCCAGAGTAAAGCAAATGGAAGATGGTGGAGCAGGTACCTTGAGCCCCTCTAGGATAAACTACCACATGACACTTAGAATCTTTACTTTTATATCTGCAACACTCAGTGTAGAACCCTGGAAAGTTTTTGTTGAATTATGGGATGCTAGACTGCAGAGCAGATACTCAAGTGATCTCTGTAACCTATTCAGTGTTTCTCTAAAGTGTTTCAAATAACATTACTCTTGGAAGGGGCTCTATTAAAACAACACCAATAAAACATATGGTCTTGATAAAGATCCCTTTTAGAGAATGGTGATGCACATTAACATATTAAAGGCCCTAGGCAGTTCTGTACAAAGAAACCAGTTTAAATGCATTCAACCCAGCATTTCTCAGCTTCATTTGGTCTAGGAAACCTTTTTCACTTCTTCCTAGGACACTTATTAACAGCTCATGCATAATGGAAACCATCCATCAATGGCATATTGATTGGTATTAGCATATAATAAATCCTTGTGCATTTTTATGTAATTATTAGACTTCTATGTAGGCATTTGCTTCCTGGTACAATGCCATTGTCCTTACCTGTCTGCAAAACAAAATTCATTTAAATTTTTCTCCTATAACTCTGTTGTTGGTGTCAGTGGAGATCAAATGTTCGGCTGGACTTGCTTTTTATGAGCCCTGTTGATCTTTCTGCATGATGACCTCTCTGCCGCATTAAGCCCCAAGCCCAGTAATAAATGATGGACTGAGACTCACTGGGCAGTCTTAGGGGACCCTGATTGTTTAAACAACTATCTCTAAGATCCAGTCAACTTTGTTCTGAAAAAATATCTGGAATGCCCCCTACTCCTCACCATCTCCATCACCAGCTGGCTGCTCCAGCCCAAGCCATAATTGTGTCTTACATGGATCTTCACAGTAGCCATCTAAACAGACTGTTTCCAGCACAGCAGCCAGTGTGATCCTGCTAAAACCCAAGTCAGATCAAGTCTGTCCAATGCCTGGAAAATGTCAGAATCCTCACAATAGCCTTCAAGGCTCTACATGACCAGGGCCCCTGCCACACTCCTCTTTACTCACTGGCTATAAAAACCCCAGATGTCTTGGTCTTCTGAAATGCTTCAGGCAGGGTCCTATCTCATGACCATTGCATTTCTTCTCCTTTCTACCTGGGACGCTTTCTCTCAGATATCCAAATGGCTCTCTTCCTCACTTATTTCCCACATCTGTCAGACGCCATCTTACCTTATGTCATGATCAAATCAGGGTAATTAGCATTTGTCATTTCTTTGTTATGGGAACATACAAAATCCTCTTTTCATGCTATTTTGAGATTACAATGCCTTATTGTTGATTGTAGTCACCTTACTGTCACATGTATGGAAATATCACATTGTACTCCATAAATATGTACAACAATTATATATTAGTTTTTAAAAAGATAAAAATTTAAACACATGCTTCTTAAAAAACATTCCATCTTACCAGAGAGGCTTACCTGGGTCACCCTATGTAAAATGCAAGTGTCCCCCACTTCCTTGACAGTTACTCACTCTCTCATTCCTTGCTTTTTTACCCCCTTGGTGCCATCAGTGCCTGCCCCGTGATGTATTTATATTGTTATTTACTGACTCACCTTCTCAAAGGAATATTAGCTGTGCTGGGGCGAGGGCTCAGCTTTGCCAGGGGCAGCATCCCTAGCTCCTAGCGTGGTGCTTGGCCTGCAGTCAGAGTCCAGGCTCTGACCATTGAATGGATGAGTAAAACAGCAGTGGCTAACAGCCTTCTAGTGACGTGACCAGAGCGAGTTATATGTAAGAGGTTGTGAACATCAGGGAACCTCTCAATTTGCTGTGTTATTTGGAATGGCTCAGCCTGGCAGCTGTCCCCAGGGTCATAGACTGCTGCTTCTGAGTAAACTTGTCACAGCTGAAGTTGAGAGCCAGCGAATCACCAGCATGATTAGGGTTTCCTTCTAGGCCTGTATTTTCAATTCCAGTCATAATTTATTGCTATTATGGGCACAAACTATACTTGCCGTGGGCTTTGCAAACACAGGAAATGAGCCAGCATTTAAACACTACTCAGAAAAAGGGGCCTAATGGCTAAAAAGCAGTAGGGGAATGCAAACCTGCCCTCTCCTCCTTCCTGGTCACAAAAAACCCACCTCTTCCTCCTCCACTTGTCCACTAAAACACTTCCCTTTAAAAATCAAATTAACAACATTTATTGCTTACACAACATTTACTGGGTGCCTAGTCTGCCAGGCTACATGGTGGAAGTGGTGAGGGAAAAGCGGCCCTTTGAGGATATTGTCCTAGAAGGATGGGAGGTTTTCAGGCTCCAAGCATTCTGGGAATTCAGCATCATGGCTTGGTGAGGAGACAGACTAGGCATTGAGGGAGGTGGAGGAGAAAGGTAAGAAGGATCAGGCCTGGACCTGATGTGGAGGGAACTGAGCTGTGAGTGTAAGTCCTTCCTAAGGGGAAAAGCTCCACTGTTTTGGTTTGCAGTCCCCCAAAAGGCTGATGCATTCTGTCTTGGTGTCATGGCTAAGTTTAAGGCATGGCTTTCAGAAGGCTTGGACAGCAGAGAAATACCGGGAAGCAGGTGAGCCACCATTTCTAGTTCCAGGTGGGAGAGCTCTTTGGAGTGATGTCTTACTGATGAGCAAGGTCCATCCTTGGGGGCTTGGACGTGCAAGAGCTAGGCATGGGAGTAAGCACCTTGGCACATTTAATGCCAGGAGCTTTCCACAGGTCCTGTTGGCAGGTGTATTAGTCCATTTTCACACTGCTGTGAAGATACTATGTGAGACTGGGTAATTTATAAAGGAAAGAGGTTTAATTGACTCACAGTTCCACATGGCTGGGGAGGCTTCAGGAAACTTGCAGTTGTGTCAGAAGGCAAAGAATAAGCAAGTACCTTCTTCACAAGGCAGCAGAAAGAGAGAAAAGCCCAGGGGAAACTGCCACTTCTAAACCATGAGATCTCGTGAGAACTCCCCTCACTATCACGAGAACAGCACGGGGGAAACCGCCCCCGTGATCCAGTCACCTCCTACCCAGGTCTCTCCCTTGACACAGCCAAGGATTACATTTCGAGATGATATTTGGGTGAAGACACAGCCAAACCTTATTGGGTTCAGGACAGCTTTCACTCCCAAGGGAGAGGCAGAACACTAAGCAAGCAAGAAGATTGCCAGAACCTAGAGTTTACACATGGCAGTGAGGGTGGGGTGTGAACAGGCTGCTAAGGGTAACTGTTGGGGGCATTGCCCAAGCATTACTGGTGATAAGACTGGTCCAGTCCCTGCTTGCTTGTGGGGCCCAGGCTCTGACCCCATTTACTCAATCAGGAAGGCCTGAGCTTATAAGGACATGGCTTCAGAAACAGGGGCCAAGTAGAACTGGTGAAGACAGGAGCAGATAGCTGGAAAAATAAGACATAAGAAAAATATGAAATGGAAATTTAAGATAAGGTACAAATGATTTGGTCCATGAATGATTACCAAATGAATTGCAGAGACACTCCTCAGAGGATTAAAGAGTGGACAGAAATGATTTCAGGATCGGGCACTCCAAGGAGGAGATGAAATTTCTGCTAGACGTTATAGTGTTTTATCAAACCCCAAGAAGAGAGTTAGACATTCTGGGCAGGAAGATGATGTGGAAAAGGCCCGAGGATGTAAGGCTGGGAGATAGCAAACCAGGTCTTGATGTTGCAGATTTGTTGTGTGTGTGTGTATACATAGTATTTGATATAAACTAATGTATATTAAACATTTTTGTTGTAGAGAGATCTCACTGTGTTTCCTAGGTTGGTCTTGAACTCCTGGCCTCAAACAATCCCCCAACTCAGCTGGGATTACAGACATGAGCCACTGTGCCTGGCCTGAAGAAGGCTTTGAAGGCTAAAGGAAGGAAGCTGGTCCTGATCCCTTGGGATCTAGGCAGTGGCAATCTCTATGGCCCTTGTAAGTTGACATGGAGGTAGTGCGCAGCACAGGACAAAGAGATGGGAAGCAGACAGACTAGTGTGAAAGACTATTGCATGACTTAAAGAATGAGTTAATAAGGGGCTGAACCAGGATACTGACTGTGAAATGGAGGAGAGAAAATGAGTTCCAGAGTTATCAAAGCCAGAGTGGATGGGATATGAGGAAAAAGACCACAAAGACAGAGGGAGTGAGTGACAGATGGTCACAGTCATAAAAGGAGGAGGAGGGAAAGATTGGGGGAGGATGGAAGATGAACTTCGGGCCTGTGGATTTGAGGTGGCAATGAGAATCCAAATGCTTACATCTCAAAGTGAGTTATGTGGGGTTAAGATAAAGACTAGGGCTTGATCGCACATTTGAAAATTTTCTCTGTAGTATGGATCTCTCTAGAAGTCACAAGGGAGACCACTTCCTTCAAAGAGAGGAGAATAAAAGGGTACAGAGGATCAGCTGCTCAACACCCACTTTTGATGGGCTGAAGAAGGAAAGTGAACAGATAAAGGAGGACTCCAAGGTTAAGAGGCACCATGAAAAGCGACTAGATACCGTTTGCAAAGGAGAAAGAGCCGAAAGAAGACATCAAACATTAGCAGCTTCAGCTGCTGCAGAGAGATTAGGGAGAATGAGGTTAAGATCTGGTTACTGGAACTGATCCCTCAAAGGTGCAGATGATCTTTAAGAATGTTGTTTCCATAGAGTTGGAGGAGCTGGGATTGAGGGGGTAGGGAAAGAGCAGGTGGCATTGAAAACATCTAAGTAGCAAAAGGAAGCAGGGATCCTTATATAAACTTAAAAAGCTGTGAGTGAAACCAAATTATGTTCCCTGACAGGAAAGGACCTAGTGTTGAACACATGGGAAAGAGAAGAGGCGGTGTGTGAAGCATGTTCTGAAAAGGAAGGGAAGAGCTGGACACAATGGCGCTCCCCTTCCGAAATCCAGGGGTGGAAGAAAATGAGTGTAGAGGTAGATATTTAGGGGAACAGAGGACTGGAGCAGGGTTGCTTACACAAAATAGCCACTGTTCCTAGGGACGTTCAATGACAGGGTGATGGCTGTGGGTGGTAGGGGAGGGTGGGAGAAGGCATGTGTGAACATTTAGGGAGGAGAAATTCTGGAATGATTCTTGTGGAGGATTGACTCAGGAGTTCACAGGGATGAGTGAAAAGGGATGGTGAAGTCACCAGGGGCACATGACACCTCCCAGAATGCTCGGACAGTCAGGGATCATGTTTGGGTGGTGGGGGTTGGTCCGCAGACCAGGGTGGAGGCTTGGAGCCATAGGCAGAGGTGAGTGAGACAGGGGCCCATCACACTAGCAGAAATGGAAGGGCAGGAGGCTCCGAACAGTTGGAGGTTTGGAGAGGTCGGAGGGAAGCTTCTTGATGAAGCAGGCAAGCTGCTGATAAGTGGAGGAGGATGGGTGGGAGGTGCCGGGGATGAGATCACAGAGATGGAACAGAGAAGGTGATGACGTCGTTCAGGGCTGGGCTGTGGCTGATGTGTACCCGAGTGCAAGGGACTGAGATGGACGGGCTGAAGAAGACAGACGTGAGGCCAGGCCTTGGGGCGGTGTGCAGGGCAGGCATAGCTGGAGGGGAACTGGGTAAGCGTCAGGGACTTAGGTTTTAACAACCCTGCGGCTAAGTCTTAGTGTGGCCTTGGCCAAGTCACTTGGGTTTCCCTGGTGAGGGGCTGCTGTCAGCACCATTCTTGCATTACTGTGCACAGTAGTCCTCGAGGGCCAGCAGGGGCCCTGGTGATGTGCAGAGCAGTGACCCTGGGTGCTTCAGCCTCACATGGCCACACCTCCACAGAACACAGTCTCCCCTCTCTCCTAACCAATGTTACGTCCATGTCCCCACCGGCGTCTCTCATGGCGTCAGAAGTGGCAGCAGGCAGCTCTCACCTTGTGACGCTGCCACTTCTCTTCCACAGGGATTGGAAGCTCTGAATTTCACAGCCAGGTTTTATTCAGTCCGCTCACCAGCCTCCTGGCAGCCTGACCTCAGCTCTGGCAGATAAGGTGGGGCTGCTGTGGTAAGGAGAAGTGAGGCAGGAGGGAGGACTGGCATCTGTTGGGCCACCAGGAGTGGGGAGCCTGTGTCACCTGTTGGCTGCATCTGACTGGGTGAACATGGCGTCGGAGGGGATCCTGGGGTAGGTTGGAGTGCAGAGATGCCCCCCAGTGCCTTCCCCATTTCAGTCGCCCTCCCAGTCTGTGAACCTAAGAACCTGGCCACTGTGGCTGCCAGGTGCAAGCTGGGTGACCCTCAGTTACAATAATGTGACTGCAGCATCTGGTGCCACTGCCATCACTCCCCTGGAGCTGGGCCTGGTGCCATATGGGGACTTTTTTTCCCCCAGGAGGTTATTTTTACAGTGCTCCAGCTGAACTGTTGCTGTGAACTCTTATGTCTTAACTAGGAGTGTGTGCGTCATTAACGAGGCAGGTGTGAGCGTCCTGGGAGGGGCTGATGCGGTTCCTAATGGCAGCATGTGTGGGCTGGCCAGTTGTTGCCTTCAGCCTGCCAAGGTGACTTTGCTCATTGCCTCTCACTTGTGCAGGCAGAGATTGTGTGTGAGATTCAGGGTGCTCTGGAGTCCAACTGTCTGCCTGACTCTTGGCTCTACCACTTACCAGCTTGTGACCCTGGGCAACCTATGTATTATGTTTGATGTGTTTCTCAAAGCCTCAGTTTGCTCATCTGTGACTTGAGGTGGTGAGAGCACTGATTTCATGAAAGTCATGGGGAAATCAAATCAGGTAAAGGCAAAGCATGTAGCTCTTCAATGCTAAGTGTTCAGTAAATGTTACTTCCTTCCCCTTCACCCCCAGAGGCTTCTTCCTATTTATAAGCTTCATTAATCACTGCCATGGCCAAGTCGTGCCCTAGGCCCAGGTGAGCTGGTGGTGTTTAAGGTACGACACATGCTAGAAGCACTCTTTGTACAGCAGGAAACTTGAACTGCATCTTGAGGGATGATAAGAGTTTGCTGGGCAGAAATCTGGGGGTATGGGGAATGATTGTCCTATGACAGAACCCTCCTCTTGAAGCCTATCTAATTTCTAGATTTTAGCTGATCACTGAGTTTCATGGGCAGGCAGGAAAGGGAGGCCTTTGTCCCTTTCCCTGAGGATGAACTGCAGCCCCTGTGTGTGTTAGATATGTACAGAGCCCAGCAGCCTTGCTGCTTGTGGGGTGACTCCTTTCTACTTGGGTGCCTTATTGTCTGTTGGGTGCCCCATAGCAGAGACCTCAGGGTTTTGGTGGCAACCTGCCCAGATATGGAAGAGGAGAAGGGAGTCAGAGGGGACTTCATGTCAGGGCAGTGAGGACTGTATCAAAGCCCAATGCTTTTGGAACCATGTGGGGGAAGAGACATGGATACAGAATGCTGAGAGAGGGCACTTCTAAAGAACTGCTGCCTGTTGGCCATTCTCTTCCCCTGAATGTGATCCATTTACAAGATCGGGACAGACCTTTTTCAGTTGTTATATATCTGGGATATGAGCCTCTCTCTGAGTACCTCAAGATTTTTACCAGCCAAGTAGACTCGTTCAAACAGTGTATATGCTATGTGTGCACACACACACACACTGTATATATGTACAGTATGTATGTACTCTATCCATCCATCCATCTATCCATCCATCCACCCACCTATATTTTCCCCCATAGCACACAGTTTTGTTATGTCCTGAATCCTCTGGTTTGAAGCAATGCTGAAATCTGTCAACTCAGTGAATTAATAGTCTAATCTCAGCCAATTTATTTGGCAGAAACACTAAATTCCTAAAACCATGTGGGCTGGCCCACTTGACCTCTAACCTGGGTAAGTGAAAAAATACCTCCCAGGTTTTTGGGCTAATTAGCATTGAAAATCAATCAATTTTTATTGCACGTACCACCCAACACTCCCCTACAGAGAGAAAGCTGGCTCTGAGGGTCAGGCCAGTGCTATGAGGCTCACTGGCTTCTTTTGACATTAGTGCTCTAAAGAGACCTGTTTCCATAGCCTATCCATGTCGGCACTGGTGGAGAATTTAGCCAATCCAGAAGGTAGTATAGTGCATGGTGCAACACTTTCCAAAAATAGATACTCTTCCAAGCCAAGTTAGAAATATTTTTAATCATTACCTTATTTCTGTGGTATTTGATGCAGAAGTGAATTTAGTAACTATAAAATTCCTGGCTTCATTGTTGTGTGATCTCATGTAAATTGCATCTTCTCTCCAAACCACAGTTCTTGCCTATTGAGGAAATGCTGACAATAATACCTACCTCTGAGGGTTGTAGTGAGGATTAAGTAAGATATCACATGGGTTTTCCCAGACATGTCTAAGTACTCAACAAACGGCAGCCACTGTCCCTATCATCACCAGTATGGTTGTGCTTGTTGTCATCATCGCATCCTCACATTTTTGGGTGGCCCAGATTTAGTATGCCCTTGATAGTGCAGCAGGCCTGCCGAATCCCTGCTGCAGATGTCATCTACAGTTTTAAGAAAGCATTCCCTAGCCAACATGCAGAGTTAGCCTCTCCCATTCTGTAAACATTTCTCATGTACCTATCATACCATTTATCAAACCATCTTTGAACTGTATGTTTGCAGACCTGCTGTACCCCATGATGGTAAAAGACTGTTTCAGAGAGAGACAAAAATCAGTAAATAGCGGATAGGTGAATTCATAAACAAAATAACTAATTTATTTCACTTTCTGTCTTCTCTCACAGACGTTTTGCAAGAAGGCAGAAACAATGCATTTTAAGAAAACAACCACTCCTACAAGATAAGAGTATTTTCCTCCATCTGAGAACTTCCTACACTTAAAGCAAGTGGGCTAAGGTCATAGATTTCCTTAATAGTTTTATTGGTGACTTGGTCTTCATTCATCATTTATGAGAGACTTACTTAGCTCTTATTACGTGCTAGGCATTAAGGTCACAAAAATGAATGAGACACAACCTTACCCTCAAGAAGCTTCCACTGTGGTGAGAGATGTTCACACACACAGTCGAGACACTTTTATTGTAACGATGACTCTGTGCAAATCAAGCACCAGGGACACCAAGAACCCAGGGCTAGGGATGCCCGAGGGAGCCTGTGGGAGGCAGAGGAGTGTCAGAGCCTCCTTCCTTGTCGTTCCACCCAGCCTAATACAGTGGTAGCCCTGGTTTCAGAAAGCAAAGGCCAAAGCTGACTTGTGGTCAGATTATCACACCTGCCTGGAGTGGCAGGAAGGCAAAGCCAATACATTTTATTGCTTTGGCTCTAGATTCAGCCAGAAGGTGTAGTGATGAGGCAGGAAATCCTGTCTGAAACCAGAGTTCCCATCTGTTGGCATGAAATCCTGATGAGCCTTTTGGGGGAGATAAAACATCAGTAACATTCAAGTGATTGATATCAAGAAATTCCCGACTTTAAAAGGACAAGATTTTAGCAGAGGAAGTTGTATATTTAGAGTTGCTTTTTTTTTTTTTTTTCCAAAATTATTTTTAGCCTCCAGCTATATATAACTTTTCTTGCTGACTTAGGTACAGAGTATGTGGATTCGATTGATTGTATTTAGGAACAAAAACAGATGTTTTAAGACCTGTGCATGTGAACATTCTACGTAGGATCTGCTGAGTGATACCATGTAAGGACCAAGGGTAATAATTTAGGGTAATAGTCACCCATAAGCAGTCACCAATGAAACTATTAAGGAAATCTATGACCTTAGCCCACTTGCTTTAAAGTGTAGGAAGCTCTCAGATGGAGGAAAAAGCTCTTGCCTTGTAGTAGTGGTCATTTTCTCAAAATGCATTGTTTCTGCCTTATTATGAAACACCTGTGAGAGAAGACAGAAAGCTAAACAAATGTGTTCTTTTGTTTTCGAATTCACCCATCAGCTGTTTACTCATTTTGCCTCTCTGAAACAGGTCTCTTGCCCTCACGGGGTACAGCAGGTCTGCAAACATACAGTTAAAAGATGCTTTGATAAATGGTATAATAGGTACATGAGAAATGTTTACAAAATGGGAGAGACTAACTCTGCATGGGTGGTTAGGGAATGCTTTCTCAAAACAGTAGGTAACGTCTGCACCAGGCCTTCAAGAGTTGACAAGAGGCTTCCCAGGAAGAAGAAAGGCAGAAAAGGCATGGGCGCTGGGAAGCCTGCAGTGCTATCTGCAGTCAGGGAGTCGTGGGGTTCTGGGTGTCAAAGCAGAGTGACTTTGTAACCAGAAGTCATGGAATCAACTGAGTGGATGATTATGCCAGCAAAACTGTTCACTTTACAGGAGAGGAAGCGCAGAGAAATTGAGGAGTTTGTTCCAAAGTTACACAACTCTAGGGAAGACTCACAGCCAGAACTTGGGTCTAAGCTTCTTCAAGTGTAGCAGAAGGGCTTGGTGCTAAGTATGCTAAAGCCACCTCGAGGATTCCTTGATATTTCCCTGCAGCCTTACAAGGATAAACCTCAGCTTAAACTGAATCCACCTTTCTTTACATAACATACAAGGAAAAGTCTAGTAGCTATTTGTATCCTAAATGTCCACATTTGTGCCAAACAGCTAGCCTGGTCATATTTTCAAGACTATGGGATTTAAATTTATTGCATTTTCTTAAATTCTTCTTTTTCATTGTTTGGTACTCTATATGAGAAGAAAACTGGAGCTTTCAGAAAGTATTGTTATTAAAAGGTGAGGTTGATTTTTTTTCTTTTTCTTTCTTTATTTAATTTAATTAATTACTTTATTTATTTATTTATTTTGAGACAGACTATCACTCACTGTGTCCCCAGGCTGATTGCAGTGGTGGGACCAGCTCACTGCAGCCTCTGCCTCCCAGGTTCAAGCGATTCTCCTGCCTCGGCCTCCCAAGTAGCTGGGATTACAGGCGTGTGCCACCACACCCAGGTAATTTTTGTATTTTTAGTAGAGATGGGGTTTCACTCTGTTGCCCAGGCTGATCTTGAACTCCTGGCCTCAAGTGATCCACCATTGTTGGCCTCCCAAAGTTCTGGGATTATAGGCATGAGCCACTGTGCCTGACCAAGACTGATTTTTCATAAACAAACAACTTTAAAAGTTGAGATAGATCTTACCCTCCTACAGCAAGTCATTCTGAAGAGCTGGATCCTTATCCCATTGATCCTTACCTAGAGGGCTTTTGAGCTCTGTCTTATGGGGCTAAGATACCTTTTTTCCAGTTCATAGTGGTGGCAGAAGGATAGGTTTCTTGTATATCCTGGTGTTATATCCAGAGCCAAGTCCAGTGAATCAGTTGGGCCATGTGGTCGCCGGTTCCTCTGTCTTTTGGGCTTCCAGAACACCCCACCATGCCTGGGTGGCACTTAGTATTTAAATCGTCTTTTCCCTATTGTGGATTCACTAGGTTGCAAAACTGTGGACATAGCACAGACTTGTTCCCGAGTGAGTGAAAAACATTAATGAAAAAACAAAAGAAACTGGTGCAATCCCGACTTCTGTACCTATCATGGGCAGAGTTAATCTGTGTGTTTTTCTTTTAGTGGAATCTGTATGTTCATTTCTAGAGTACAGTTTGGTAAATAGAAGTGACTGGCTGAGGAGTAAAAAGGGAGAGGGCTTCTCTCACTCTCATTCCCACCCCCAGGCTTTAATCTTCAGAGGAAATTCAGCCTTGGGTCCAGTGGGAAGTTTATGGAAATACTATGCTGTCCAACTTGCTTTTATAGTGAGTTAGACAGTTTTGGAATTCATGATTAGTCTATATTTAAGTGGAATTTATGCTACCATGTATTGACATGTGTTTGTGTGATGTTCATGTGTTATGTATTCGTCCACCAACTCATCTGTCTGCCTAACAAATGTTTGTTGTGCCTTCTGTGTGCCAGGTGCTCTCTCAGTCCTGGGGATACAGCTATCAAAAGGCAAAGTCAAAATCTTCATGCTGCTTACATCTAATATAAGAGAGACAAAAAATTAACATCTACACAAAGCAAAACAGGATTAGAAGCTAGAGAATTAGTGGGAATGAAGTACTGTTTTACAAAAGTAGGCCACAGAAAACCTCTCTGAGAAGGTGACATTTGGACAAACTTGAATGAAGTGAACGAATGCCCCAGAAAATATTAGGAAACCCACAAATGCAAAGGCCTTCCCATTCATCAACCCACCTACACACCCATCCATCTACCTACCCATCCATCCTCCCATCCATCCCTCCATACGTCCCTCCATCTGTCCTGCCACTCATCCCTCCATCTGTTCATCCATCCATCAATCCAGCCAGCCAGCCTTCCATCCATCTGTTCATCCATCCATCTGTACGTCCATCCATGCATCTATCCATCTGCCCATCCTTCCATCCTCCCATCGCCTTAATGGCATATCCTCATGGTATGGCATATTGAGAGAGAATGATTATTGTTCCTTAGTAACAGTTTAGCAGTTTAGTAGAAGTTATTTTTCTTTGGTTGTCTTTTTTTTTTGCTTTTAAGAAATTTTTCTTTTGGATTTTTTGTTTTGTGTTATAAGAGTGATATTTTCACTTGCAAGAGATTTTTAAATTCAAGAAGCACTTAAGGATATAGGCTCAAAGGTAAGCCAAGCCATTCCCTCCTAACTTTTAAGTTCTTATTTTAAGGCTGTGGATGATACTTCATAGGGTTCTTGTGAGAAATGTGTGGGGAACACCGTAGGCACATAAGCTAATTGCAGCAACAGCAACAACACTAATGCTGCTGCTCCTGCTGCTGCTGCTGCTACTACTACTACTACTACTACTACTACTACTACTACTACTACTACTACTACTTCTGCTGCTGCTGCTACTACTACTGCTAGTAAATGTATCAGTGGCATCCACTTGTTGTTTTGGAGAATGCTAGGCGCTGGGCCAGGCACTTTCCATTCTTCCTTTCTAATTTGTGACAATTCTGCAAGGCAGGTATATCCTATTCCACATGCGAGCAAACTGAGGCTTGAGATGAGGCTATGATCAATTCTTTTCCTTCCCCAACAATTCCCATAGCTGTTTCTATGAGTTCAGTGTTAAACTGGGATGATCTGGGACTCTCTTCTCAGTCAGCAAAGGCAGAAGGAAGTGTTTTGAATTCTTCTGGCTGTGAGTGGCTGCCATCTACCTTGCTGATGCTGCTTGATTCATCACAGTAACAGTTAATGTTTCCCAAGGGTCCTTTAGCAGTGGAGATGCTGGAAGAGTGGTACAGGGCTTTCTAAGTTACTTAACAGATTTTATGAACTGCTAATTACCTCATAAAGACATTTTATTGAGCTAGAGTGATCTGCTATTGGCACTGACTGTTTACGTATCTCAGTCCTTTGACCTGTTTCTTTTGCCCCAGGTCAGTGCATCTCCAAGAGCTCTGCTCTGTGTGCAGCAGGGAGGCTTTGGTGCAATTCTTTACCCTGCACATGTCCAAGCCCATGTCCCTGCCCTAGTCCACCACCAGTCACCAAGTGTGGGGACAGGTCTCTGTTTCTACATCTGGTAACTCCTCAACGACTGACCAGCCTCCCCAACTCTGCGCTGACCTCTCTTCCTCCACAGGGGCCTCTGGTCTTTGTTTCCCACATGGTGCTTAGAGGCACCCAGTATAAACAGCAGCATATAAGCAGAAGGATGGGTTTTGTGCCCACCGCTAAGTCTCTGCAGAAATTCTAGGGAAGATTCTCAATATGGTTTGTGCAGATTGAACAGAACGCTGTGATCAGAGGAGTTAGGAAAGGCAAGCAGGAGAACCATAGCCTTGGGTGTGACCTCCCAATTTGACTACTAGATTTCGCAAGAAACAAGAGCCTTGGCTTTCCATCTGCAAAGTGAAGGAAAGAATGGAGAAGGCAGGTGTTTGTTTGTCTAATGGACTGTTCCTCCTCCCAGCCTATGAGAAGTTTCTCACTAAGGAGATAGAAATGACCAGAGCAGGTGATGGTATGTTTAACAAATACCTGAGAGCAAGTAGAACTCATCAGCTTCTATTTTATTTTGATTTTTCCCACTGAGTAGAATGCCTCAAATTGGAAAGTGTGGGACAAACAGGTTTACAAAGCAGCTAGAGTCCATAGTAATTAAAAAAAAAAAAAAAGTCTAGGGGGCCCTAAGGGTTCTATGATTTCTGCTTTCCATTTTCTTCAGAGAATTTGGAGATACGAGTTCATAGGTCTGTAGCCAGTTGTTTATAAAAAAGCTATGCAGGACAAGGAAAGGGACATGTGCAAAGAAGGTGGCCATGATCATCATGGTTTTCATTACACTGGTAAAGATGGAGTCTGAAAGTAATGGATAATTCATAAGAGAGTGTAACAACATTCCCACCAAGTATCTAGCATAGATTATAGCCAGGCACAGTGGCTCACACCCGTAATCCCAGCACTTTGGGAGGCCAACCAGGTGGATCACTTGAGGTCAGGAGTTCGAGACCAGCCTCGCCAACATGGTGAAACCCCATCTCTACTAAAAATACAATAAATTAGCTTGGTGTGGTGGTGCATACCTGTAATCCCAGCTACTTGGGAGGCTGAGACAGGAGAATCACTTGAACCCAGGAGGTGGAGGTTGCAGTGAACCAAGATCATGCCATTGCACTTCAGCACGGGTGACAGAGCGAGACTTTGTCTCAAAAAAAAAAAAAAAAAAGAAGAAGAAGAAAAAAAGAGTAGATTATTAAACAGATGGCAAGCTTTGATAGATCTCTGAGAGTTGTCATGAACTCTCTAAAAAGAAGCAAAGCCAAATAATGCATTACATTTTTGATAGGGTTGCTATTGTGTCAATTAAATGCTAAAGACGTGATTTCCTGGAGATACAGAACAAATTTTCTTATAATATCCTTGTGAACTTTTTAAACAACACCACATTGCTTTATTTGTTGAGAGAGAAGCTTTGTGTAAGACACAGGCTAATGCCTTTACATACCTGTCCCACATGAATCTCAAATTAGCCATTTAAAGAAGGTACCATCATTTTTTTGATATTGTGAATGAGCAAATAGGCTCAGAGATTTAGCAACTTGCCCAAGATCACACAGCGAGCAGCAGCAAAGCGGAGTCTCATCGCGGTTTCTCTGTCGTCTTTACCCGTGCTTTGACCACAGCACCGCAGTGCCCTCTAAGGACGTCTATAAGCTGCACAGTTTGCTCCCAATGCATGCGTTAAAGGATTGACATTGGTCTGGAAAGACCCCTGGTGTGGAGTGCCACAAGACTGTGCCCTTTGCTTTGTGCTGTTCAACATTTTTATCCATGACCCTAATGAACACACAAAGACACACTTACCACATAAACTAAGCAGTTGGCACAGGCTGGAGGAATAGATCATGAAAACAGGACAATCCAAAATAATCTGTCACACCGTGGACAGAAACCTCGACTGCCATTGCAAAGGGCACAAGTCTGCAGCTTGGTTTTTAGTTTATTTTAGTTTTCAGGTAAGGCACAGATGTGCAAGAGGAAGCTTAGGAGCAGAATTTGAGACAAGGGTGTGGACAGTTAAGAGCCTGCACTGACTCCTCTGATCACAGCGTTCTGTTCAATCTGCACAAACCATATTGAGAATCTTCCCTAGAATTTCTGCAGAGACTTAGCGGTGGGCACAAAACCCATCCTTCTGCTTATATGCTGCTGTTTATACTGGGTGCCTCTAAGCACCATGTGGGAAACAAAGACCAGAGGCTCCTGTGGAGGAAGAGAGGTCAGCGCAGAGTTGGGGAGGCTGGTCAGTCGTATGCCAGGTGATTATGGTGCCAGAATGGCTGGGGGCCTTCTGGGAATTTCCACGATTCCCTTGAAGTCCCCAGCCAGGGGATGGTTGAGTCCAAATCCAAGGCCTCCAGGCTCCCATAAGCATCCTTGGGAAGCCACAGTGCCAAAATCTGCCCTCCAGTCGGGCCTTGGTCTGCTGACCCCAGGAATGGCACCAGCTCCTGCCCCTCAACGTTTGCAGGATGTTCGCCACCATGCTTCACTCTGCGAAAGTATTTTTTCTACAGATGTTTACTGAACACCGACAGCATGAGACAGCCAGTGTTCTAGGCCCTGGGGATACATTTTTAATAAAATAGAAATACAGAGAGAAAAGACACAAATTCCAGCCCTCAGATCTGAGAGACAGTCTAACCCAGAACCCAGCCAATCCAACTGGGATTTGGGACCTAATGCAATATTCAGACAGCCCAAATATAATCGTTTTAAGCTAAAATGATCAGGACTTGGGTTTAAAAAGCAAAGTAGATTTTGTTCCACAATAAAATCACTGCTTCTGATTTTTGTGGAGAAGATACTGCAATTAGGGGTTTTTCCATTCTATTCAAAGCCAAGTGGAGAATGCCAGAAGTTTGGCATTCCCAAGAATCTTTGTAAGATCTGGAAATGAGAGTTTTGCTTTTTGCTGGTGTATCAGTTAGGAGATCTTGACATTCTTGTTTCAGATATATGTGTGTGTGTGTGTGTGTGTATGTGTGTGTGTGTGTGTGTTTAAAACATGAGAAAACCCCTGACCCATGGTCAAACAACCCCCAAAACTGCCAGTTGATTAGAAAAATATCCTGTTTCCTTCAGGCCCCAGAGGGCATACATTTAAGTAAATACTTTAATTAAATTACATCCTGTTGCCAAGTAATTTCTTAAAAGAGAGGCGGTAAATGGAATCTCTTCTGGGAAAGTTTGCTATAATTACTGGATGGCTTTCTTCGGGAGAAAAATGTTTACTTAAAAACTTCGCAGCCTCTTATACTTCCATGCCAGGTCTCTGACCCTGGGGGAAAGAAAGGAAACTTGTTCACTTCCAGAGGTTGCCAAATTTAGGATTTGTCCCTGGCGATGGGAACAGCTATCAGGGATTGTTTTGCCTTCCCAGCCAGGCTCCTGCCCTGGAGTGTGCATGAGCAGCAGGACCCATTTGGGGATTAAAGATGTTTGCACTGGACCAAAACAAAGACTATTCCCAGGCTTCGTAGGTATCCATATATAAACTTTCCATTTTGCATCTTTTACCTACTTAAACGTAGTCAGTGCCTGGGCAAAGACCCATGTGAACATTTGTTTTTGAAAAATGTTTGTTTTCTCATAAAGAAATACATATTCTCTGTAGAAAATTTGGAAACACAATAAAGGCCAGGCAGGAAAATAAGAATAATTCATTTTCCTACAACCCAGGGATAAAGTACATTTTTGACTGTTTTTTTTTTCCCCCTCCTTGTATTTTTTTCCCCAAACACGTACATGTAGTTGAGCTGACACGGTGTAAACAAATTATTTCATAGGATTTTGTTAAAAGGAAAGGCGAATGGCCTCTGGCCCCAGGAGCTGGGCTCCCAGTGCAGCTGAGGCGTGTTCACTTGCCTTCATACATTTTTAATAGAACTCTTCCATCTCATGTTATGAGAGGTAAAAGATCTATGATTCAATCAGGCACCTTCTTGGCTCAGGTGAAGAGTCTGTGAACCAAAAGGCCACAGGTCAATTACCTCGGAACTGCTAAGAATTGCAGCCAGCCGCTCAGTCTGGCTTCCACAGTTGCATTATTACTCTAATAAAATGTCCTCGGCTACATTTTCATAACAGTTGGTGATAGGAGTCCCAAAGGGGATTGGGCGTTTATCTTGAACACAGGCTCTGCCCACGTTCCTACCAGCATAGCCAAGTTTGCCTTAATGACGTTCCCTTGAATAATTGAACGCCATCCTCCTGTTGATTCTTTCTGTGTATTTTATCCCACAAAATGCCCCAAAGGGTTAGTTGGTTTTCAAAAGCTACATGTTAGACACAGTTTGGTCTTTTTTTACCCTGCCTTTCATGGCCTTGAGATATGAATTGATGCTTTCCTTAGCCGAATACCAAGAGAAAAGACCTTTACAAAGTAACAAAATTTCATCCTGGGAATCCATAGTGGACACTTCCTGCTTTGGGGAGAGCCTCTGGCACAAGCTCTGCAGTGGGGAAGGACGGTGGTGGGATGGCACAGGCCTGTATGATTACATCGCATGCTAGAGCTGTAGTCAGTAACACAGCCACTACTGTGCCATCTAAGACAGATTAAAAACCTGATGTCTTTTCTGCTGGTTGAGCTCTGGAAACTTGACATGAACTTTGAAGAACTCTGCCCTAAATCCAGCTACTGGAGGGATAAAATACTTGAGACACAGTAGATCTAAAAGAGTCTTCAGGTCATCTTTTCTTGGACCTCGGATTTACAGATGAGGAAACTGAGGCTCTTCGAGGGTTGAGCAACATGCTGTGGGTCTCGTCCCACCATGGCAGAGAGGAGAGTGGTGCCCACCTCTCCATAGCCCAAGCCATGCCTTGCCTATGCTTCCTGGTACCGCTTAGTGCTTACATTCTAAGTACACTAGTGAGTACACTACTGAATTATGTATTGAGATGGGTACCATGGAAACGAGAGATGCCCACCATTGACTCAGCAGTTGGATTACCTGAAAAACAGATGCCAACCTATGGAGTTCCCATTTTGTTGTTAACTGGAATGTGTGTGCTGTAGAATTACATAAATGCACCTGTAGCTGCAGCAGCCAACCATCTGGCATCTTGTCTGGGCTTGGGCTGCACCCTGTGAGGGAGGGGGCAGGGGAGGGAGGGGAGGAGGTTTCATCAATGTTGCCAATGTCTGCTATGCTTTTAAAGAAGTGTTCTGCAGGCATTTCTGGTATCTGCTTAGGCTTTATTTAGTGGTTCCAGGGCCCCAAAGGAAAGCCAGGGGCAAGGAAGAGAAAAGACAAAAGACATCTATAGAGCCTTGAATGAGAAAAAAATTAAAGGAGTTGAACAGGAGGAGTTTTTTCAAAGAGATGATGATTCAGTAGAAAAACAATAGCAGTATAAAAAGACTTTGAAAAGCATGAGGAGAAAGAAAGAGTGTTAATAATGTTAACCTTTCGGAACTGGTGCACAGCAGGAATGGCAGGCAGCCTGTTTTGTTTGGTTAAAAACATCCACCTAACAGTAAAGACTTCCCAAAGCCCAAGTAAGAGGGCTGAGTTTGCAGCTCAATTGCTCTGCTAATAACTCCTCATGCTCAGGGCTGCAAAGGTTTTGGGAGCATCATTTCATGGATCCCTGACCTTGACTGTCTTCCTCTTGGGAATTTCACTGTATACTCTGTGAAGTGTGATATGTCTGAGGTCAGTGCCTAGGGATGCCTTCGTCACCTTCACTCCTGGGAGGGGCATAGAGCTGGCCAAGGGCACAGTCTTTTGTGGGTACATAGTAGGTGTATATATTTATGGGGTACATGAGATATTTTGAAACAGGCATACAATGCATAATAATCACATCAGGGTCAACAGGGCATCCATCACCTCAAGCATTTATCCTTTTTACTGTAGTTGCCTTGTTGAAGAGCACAGTCTTTTGAGCAAGACTGAGCATTTCTTCATGGACTGTGCCACTCGCTAGCTCTGTGATACTGGCCAAATGGGCAGGAATTTTCGAGCCCCAGTAGGTATCTGTAAATGGAGGCCAGTTCTGTCCACTCCCAGGATTGGCATGGGGACTGAGGCCCAGGCCGTCCATGCGTGGTTGTCATTGTTGGTCGTGATACTCAGTCTGCCCTCACTCTTGGACCATTGCGCGTGTGTTTTTCACTTAGTGTCGGGTCTCTGCTGTCGCAATGTTTGGCCAAGACGAGGGGCCAGAATGAGTTCTCTAAGAAAAGCCTGGGGTTAAATGTTGTCCAGTATTTTGTCAAGCCCAGAGGGTCATCCCATGTGCAGGCATGTGGCAGAGGGAGAAGGAGGGAGCAGTGGGGCCAGGTGTGAGGAGAAATGAACTCTCCCTGGGTGCAATCTAGGAATGCCTCCTTGAGGATGCAGAGCCACAGAGTGCCTCAAGGAAAACGAGTATTTCAACACAGTGTTCTAGGTGGAGGAAATGGCTGCAGGGAAGGCTGAGAGGCTAAGTGTATAGGGTAATTACCAGTCTAGGGCTGTGCTATGTTTTCATTACCATAGAGTCAGTGCAGGTGTGGTGAGGGTGTGTGTGGTTGGTGATGAAGCTGGAAGGGAGGGATTTTGGATAAGGCTGTGAATTTTCAGGTTTTACTCTGCATATAATGGACAAACTGGGTGAAAGCTTTGGGTAGCGGGGCTGCTCTGGGTTTTGGCAGAAAGCCCTGGGTGCGGTGACTGGGTAGGTTGGAGTGGGCAGCATCTTGCAGATGCAGAGGTCCCCATCAAAGGCGATTGCAATGCTCCTGGCAAAATTTGGGGAAAGTGGGCCAAGTTGGAGATTTGGTGAGAAGACAGCTTTGAGGAGCATCACGGAAGCAGTACTAAAAAGATCTGGAGCATAGTTGGATTGCCCTTATAAGGGACAGAGAAGAGATAACAATTACTCTGAAATTTCAGGTCCATACAGCTGGCAGCTGTGATAGAAAGTCAGGATGGAAAGAGTGGGGCAGAGTGGGGTGAGAGAAAACAAGTCACGTTTGGACACCTTGATTTTGAGGCATCAGGGGAAGTCCATGTCAGTGAATTTAGCTGGTAATGTGGGATGTGGGTTTAGCTCTTAGAGCATGGATCAGAGCAAGGTATGTACAGGAAACTTTGTGATACTATCTTATCTATGTAGAATTTTAGAATTTACCAAAGAATCTCACATGTTAAAAAAAAGAAATAACTCCATGGATGGGGCATTGTTTTTCCATTCTGGGATGAGGAAACTGAGGCCATGCCTACATAAATGTATTGATTAGAAAAGAGTCAAGTTGAAGGAGATTTCTGAGCATATTGTTCCAGCACCCGGAAGTGTGGAAGTGGACACTGATGTCCTCTTAGTATTTCTTCCCTTTGGAGAGACTTCCTGCAACCCTCCTCTCTCCCAGGAGCAGGGTGACTTCCTCCTACAGCATTCTCCCTCCACCTCTGTTCCCCTTAGTGGAGAAGTAACCATGTTCACGCTTGGGCAGCCAGATGGACACGTCATGGAGTGAAAACCTAAAGGGAGCTAAATGCCGAGACAGTGGGCAAATGAGAACAAGGGAGGAGTAGGGGGTGACTCCCAGCTGGGACTGGCATGTGCTCGTTCAGCCTGAGCTTCCACAGCATGCCACCTGCTAGCTTAAGAGCTGTGCATACAGCAGCAAACAGAATAAAGAAAAATCCCTTCCCAGTCAGATTACATATTCTAGTGAGGGAGAGATGCAGTAAACAATATAAGCAGAGTAGGTGGTGGCTCGCTGGTGGCAAAAAAGACAGGGGATAGGAGTGTTGGGAGGAGTACAGTTTTAGTGTCAGAGAGGCGGGTCTTACTGAGGTTTTGGCATGTGTGTAAAGACATCAAGGAAGTGACGGACAAGCCGGGAGGTTATCTGGAGGAAAACCATTCCAGACAGGACAGCGAGGGCTGAGGCTTATTAGGGCTAGAGCAGGCTGGCCCTAATGAGCTGGGAGCAGGCCCATGGCTGGGACCCAGTGAGGGAGGGGGAGGAGCAGAACGAATGGGGGCACCATGGTAGATCATGTGGAGTCTTGGTGACCATTGGGCTGATCTTAGCTTTTATGCAGAAGGACCTAGGAAGACATTGCAGGGTGCTGGGCAGAGAGGTGACACGATCTGACAACTCCTGGGTGCTCTGTGGAGAGTGGACTGTGGAAGAGTAAGGAGGAAAGTGGGGGCTGTATGCAGGGATCCAAGAGAGGGAATCTGGGGACTTGGAACCGGGGATAGCACGGATGCCTCCTAAAGGAAGCAACGGCAGAATGTTCAGATGGATTTGATCTGGAGAAGGGGAAGAGGCCAGAAGTCCAGCATGGCCTGAGTAACTGACTAGGTGAGGCTGCCAATGGATGGGGAGGGCTCAGAGAGAGCAGGCTGGGGTGGGGGTCCTGAGTTTGTGTTTGGATGTGCTGTGCTGGAGATGCTGCTGGAACATCCAAGTGGAGATGCTGAGTGTGCCTAGAAGTCAGGGGAATGTGAGTTTGGGAGTCATCGGGATACAGATGGTAATTAACACTGCGAGGCTGGGTGAGATGGTTTGGGGCATGGATGTAAGAAAAAGGGGGCCTGCAGCAACTCCCTTGCTGAGCAATCGGAAGAGGAAGACCTGGCTCAGAGACCAAAGGAAGCATCCAGGGTGGGCAGGACCAGGTGGAAGCCCTGTAGCCACAGGAAGAAAGTATTTCCAGGAGGAAGAGAGACCAACTGCGTCCCCAAAGTAGAAGATGGATCAGGTCAGGTGACAGCGACCATTGGATTCACCCACTTTCATGTCTAGGGAGGCCGCGTTTCCATGTCCCCTCCAGTGGTGACATGTGGCCATGGGAACTCTCAATGAGACATTGTCTGGCCCTTTGGCCAGTGAGAATAATGCTTCCATGTATCAGTTCTGTCCCAGCTTTAGTACTGATAGCTCTGTCATTCACTGATTTCCTGTTTAATCTGTCAAGTGATCTACATCTGCCCCCTCATTTCATCCTCACCATGGCACTGTAAGGTTACCACATTTTGCATCTGAGGGAACTGAGGTTTGGAAAGATTCAATGGCTTGTCCAAGGTCATAGTTAAAGAGGCAGGGCAGGATGGAGAATCCAGGACAATGAAGCTCCCAGGTACATGGGTTTTTGAATGGTGGGCAGTTACTCCAGTGGCCTGGAAAACTCCAGGGCTCTTTCTCCCATACCGGCCATGTATGGGGTCAGCCTTCTATTTTTCCAGGTGGCCTCATGAGTTCCCTGGAGACCCTTAGATGAATTTGTAGAGCAGGTTGGTAATGACCCCAAATCAAAATTGCTCTGTGCTGTATATGTTATGTCAATAGCAGCACAAAGATGAACTTTGCCAGTGGGAAACATCATGATTTTGCTTTTTCCTTCGTCCAAACTATGTTTGCTGAAAATCCTTGTCATATGGCCCAGAGGAATATAGAAACCCAGATCTGTTTAAATAAATAATATATAAACTCATGGAAATATGCACACATAGGACTATTAATTCCAAGAAGACTCTTGGGTAGATAGAGTGATCTAAGAGGACCAGGAACCAGGCTGCGGGCTGCCTGGTTTTACTTCCTGTTGCCTCCTTGCTGACAACATGAGTCTAGCTCCTTCCAGCCTTTGGGAGCTCACTACAGCAGAGTTTAGAGAGGGAGGACAAAGCTCACATAATTGCAACCGTGAAGTGGCTTCTAATACCCATGGGGCCCCAGACCTTTGGGACCTGTCCTTTGCAGAGGCTTGTCCCTGAGAAGTCCCTGAGAGTGTGAATATCCCCCAGTCTTCATCCAGTGTTACTTCCCAGCCCAGAAAAGGCACTGTTTCCTCTCCTGGCATCGGGGTGCAGTGCAGT
The DNA here is from genome assembly GCF_002776525.5 of Piliocolobus tephrosceles. NCBI lineage: Eukaryota > Metazoa > Chordata > Mammalia > Primates > Cercopithecidae > Piliocolobus > Piliocolobus tephrosceles. Next base: position 136,793,919 of record NC_045439.1, on the reverse strand, counting down.
GCTGTTGGCAGAGCCTATGGCTTATAATGCCTGGTGGTAGGGAAAAGACAAGTTTTGGGTGGTACCACAATTTGGGTCCCTGGAGGCTGATCCCATCCTGAGCTAACTGGCAAGGAAGGGGTTTCATGCACTACCTAGTGTAGACTCTAGTGTCAGCCAGACGTGCCCACGACCTGTTTCTGCCAAAACACTGCCTCTTCCAGTATAACTGGGGCGTGGCCACTGCCCAGGGCTTGGACCAGCACCACCAAGCCACTCTCCAACTACAGAACCTCCCAAGGCCATGTTGAAACTAGAGGAAGATGCCCCATCTGTTTTCTAGATTTCTCCTGAATGTCTGACAATCCTTCTAGCCAGCTGGAGTTCATGAAACCCAAAGTGGATCTTGCCTGGAGCACATTCTCTTCTAATTTTTAAAGCCAGTCTGAGAGTTTGTTCTGGAAAATGTAATATGTGTGGTTCTTTTGCCAGCCTATTATTGAAGAAGAGCTGTTTGGTATCTGAAAAACCTTCTGAGGTTTTGTTTTTTCTTTTCTATCTGTGTTTGAGTTTTTCTTCTCTCACTGAAAATTCCACTTTGCCAAGAATTAAGGGACTCTAACTCCTGGGAGCTGCCTTTAGGTTTAAACACTGACAGCTCTGCATCCTCCCAACCTGGGCAGAGGTGTTACTTAACCCAGCCTCTTTACACAACTTGATAGGGAGCTGTTTACTTCCTTCAAAGCCACAGTATTTCTTTTATCAAAAAAAAAAATCTTGTTTCCATTACCACTCCTTGGTCCTGAGTTCTGGTTTTGCTGCTATCCAATTAAACTTGCCTTCCTGGGCTGCAGCTTCATCCACTTCAAAAGGACCAACTCAGGTGGTCTCCGAGACTTCTTCCAGCCCTAAAGTCTTGTGACTCTGGAGGTTCTTAACTTCTCACCTTGTACTATGCTGGGAAGCACCCAAATCTCATGGCAATTACATTTTTCCTTCAACAGACCATTAGAATGTGACCTCTGTGAAGACAACAGAAATGGAGGAGGCAGCCCATGAGGATCTTCTGAAGCTGTTTTGGTTAACTTTGACTTGGAAGTCCTGGTTCCAGGTTCTCCTGTTTCCTGGGACCAGCTCCAGAGGTTCATTATTCTCATAAATAGTAAATGAATGCATACTAGGGACTTAGGCACTGTTTTGAGTACTGAGTATACAGAAGCAAATAAAACCAAATACCCTGTCCTCACAAGAGCAATATGCAATATGGTAGCATCATGCTGTGGGATGGTCAGTTGTATTCTATCAGCCCCCAACAGCTTTGATTCTCCATAATTAGTTTCTCTTGCTTACAATCATCATCTTTAAGATCCACAGTCATTTTCACCTACATAGTATTTTGTAACAATGTTCATGGCAAATGATATGTTTTTCTGCCAGACAAGACTGCCTTTTCTTCCTGGCTTGTCTTGGAGGATTCATGCATTCTTCATTAAACCTTCTAAACAGCTCTCTGTGTGAAGATAGGAACCTGATGCTCAGAGAATAATGCGTGGTGACATTTCAAAGAAATGGTCAAACTAGCTACCCAACCCAGATCCCTGACGCTAAATCTAGGTTTCTTTTAATGAAAATCCCAGTGCAAAATGAAGTCATGTGTCCATACAACAGGGAGTCAGCTTCTCGAATGCTAAACCTAGAACTTATTTCATGGGTCCTATTTATCAGCCTCAAACTCCACCCCCAGCATCAGTTAAATTCCTGACAGATTTCTAAAATGGTCTTTCCATTTCTATAACACCAGGTTTGCATTACCAAAAACCATGTTTTCACTTTATTCTCATTCATTCTTACTCTCATTGTCAAGCCAACTATATAATCCCTTGAAAGACATAGCCCAAGACTTGAAGTTATCTACAGATTACATTGCCTAGATCCAGCAGCTCTTTCAAGGACTAAAATATTAGCAGGCTTCCTTCCCTTCAGCTGGTTTTTAATTTTTTACCCCCAGCTTACCATAGCAGCTTAGTGGTGAGCATTCTTGCAAGGTCGTGACTTTAACACCATCACCTGGGTCTCTGTTTTATGACAAGGTGGTCTGTCCCTATCCATGGCCACTAGAGCCCCAGGCAATGAGAAGAGCAGTTAATCTCACATGTGTAGTAATGGGACCTAAATGCCTACTGTGCTCCTTACTAAAATTATTTGAAGGTGACCAAGAACCTCCCATGAAGGTCACAGAAGAGCAGAGTGTACTGGAGCTGAGAGACATGTGTTCAGGTGCTTGTTTCTCTAAGGAAGCAGTAGAGAATGTGAATAGATATGCTACCTCATCTCTCTGATCCTGTGTCCTCATGTCTAAAATGGAGATAATGATCCCAGTCTGAACAACCTTGCTGGTTGGCCAGGAGAAAGTATATGAGCTAATAATGTGTGTAAAGGTACTAGGTAAATTACAAAGTTCTGTACCAATGTGAGATCATTATTTGTCTTCTATAAACATAAAAAGTAATTTTCGACGAGGGAAATGCATGGGAATGTAGAAATAGCTGGCTGTTTTAAAGGACGCACGCTAAAGTCTCAGCATACAAAATCAGTGTGCAAAAATCACAAGCATTCCTATACATCAACAATAGACAAGCAGAGAGCCAAGTCATGAATGAACCCCCATTCACAATTGCTACAAAGAGAATAAAATACCTAGGAATACAGCTAACAAGGGATGTGAAAAACCTTTCAAGGGGAACTACAAAACACTGCTCAAGAAAATAAGAGAGGACACAAATAAATGGAAAAACATTCCATCCTCATGGATAGGAAGAATCAATATTGTGAAAATGGCCATACTGCCCAAAGTAATTTATAGATTCAATGCTATTCTCATCAAAGTACCATTGATATTCTTCATAGAATTCGAAAAAACTACTTCAAATTTTATGTGGAACCAAAAAAGAACCCATATAGCCAAGACCATACTAAGCAAAAAGAACAAAGCTGGAGACATCATACTATCAGACTTCAAACTGTACTACAAGGCTACAGTAACCAAAACAGCATGATACTGGTACCAAAAAAGACATAGACCAACGGAACAGAACAGAGACCTCAGAAATAACACCACACATCTACAGCCATCTGATCTTCGAGAAAGGGGACAAAAGCAATGGGGAAAGGATTCCTTATTTAATAAATGGTACTAGGAAGACTGGCTAGCCATATGCAGAAAACTGAAACTGGGCCGGGTGCAGTGGCTCACGCCTGTAATCCCAGTGCTTTGGGAGGCTGAGGTGGGCAGATCACAAGGTCAGGAGATCGAGACCATCATGGCTAACATGGTGAAACCCCATCTCTACTAAAAATACAAAAAATTAGCGGGGCGTGGTGGCGGGCGCCTGTAGTCCCAGCTACTCAGGAGGCTGAGGCAGGAGAATGGCGTGAGCCCGGGAGGCAGAGCTTGCAGTGAGCCGCGATCACACCACTACTGCATTCCAGCCTGGGTGACAGAGCAAGACTCTGTCTCAAAAACAAAACAAAACAAAACAAAAAAAAAAACTGAAACGACCCCTTGCTCCTCAAGATGGATTAAAGACTTAAATGTAAAACCCAAAACCAGAAAAACCCTAGAAGAAAACCTAGGCAATATGATTAAGGACATAGGCTTGGGCAAAGACTTCATGACAAAAATGCCAAAAGCAATTACAACAAAACCCAAAATTGACAAATGGGATCTAATTAAACTAAAGAGCTTCTGCACAGCAAAAGAAACTATCGTCAGAGTAAACAGGGAGCTTACGGAATGGGAGAAAATGTTTGCTATCTACCCGTCTGACAAAGATCTAATATCCAGAATCTTCAAGGAACTTAAATTTACAAGAAAACAACCCCATCAAAAAGTGGGCAAAGGATATGAACAGACGCTTCTCAAAAGAAGACATTTACGTGACTATCAAACATATGAAGAAAAGCTCCGTATCACTGATCATGAGAGAAATGCAAAACAAAACGACAGTGAGGTACTATCTTTCACCAGTCAGAATGGTGATTATTAAAAAGTCAAGAAACAACAGATGCTGGTGAGGCTGTGGAGAAATAGGAACACTTTTACACTGTTGGTGGGAATGTAAATTAGTTCAACCATATGGAAGACAGTGTGGCGATTCCTCAAGGTTCTAGAACCAGAAATACCACTTGACCCAGCAATCCCATTACTGGATATAAACCCAAAGGAATATAAATCTTTCTACTATAAAGACACATGCACATGTGTGTTTATTGCAGCACGATTTACAATAGCTAAGACATGGAACCAACCCAAATGCTCATCAATGATAGACTGGATAAAGAAAATGTGGTACATATACACCATGGAATATTATATAGCCATAACAAGGAATGAGATCATGTCCTTTCTAGGGACATGGATGGAGCTGGAAGCCATCATCCTCAGCAAACTAACACAGGAACAGAAAACCAAACACCACATGTTCTCACTCATAAGTGGGAGTTGAACAATGAGAACACATGACACAGGGAGGGGAACAACACACACCAGGGCCAGTTGGAGGCTGCGGGGCAAGGGGAGGGAAAGCATTAGGACAAATACTTAATGCATGGGGCCTTAAAACCTAGATGATGGGTTGATAGGTGAAGCAAACCACCATGGCACATGTATACCTATGTAACAAACCTACACATTCTACACTTGTATCCCAGAACGTAAAGTAAAAAATTAAAAAAATAAGGGACACGTGCAATTTTGACACCCAGCTTCATTAATACTAATTTTGCATCTGTCACCTTAATCTTTTCAAGAAAGCCAAATATTAGGAAAATTTGGAATGTCTATTCAAAAGCATGCAAACAGATCAGTTATTTGAATATTTCAGGTTCCATTCAGATGTTGGTTTTCATGCCAGGCCAGTGAATTTTGGAGATCCTGATTTCTAATGGGCATTTGAATCTGTTGTGCCCAGAGATATCCCAGGGTGAAATGAGAGCAATCACGTTATATTCCCCAGGAAATTCCAGGTTCCAGGAAATTCCAAGTTCCAGGCCCAGGAAATGGGCAGTGGCCAAAGGCAGATGATGCAACTATAAACCCATCCACATTCCAAGAGCAGCGTCCTGCCATGACACTGGTGCCCTCCTCTCCTAAGAATCTGCTTGGTGCTCTGCCTGTGCAGTTTTGAGGAGCAAGTGGCATATACCTGGACAATACTACCAGCCTCTCCCACTGCCTGTGACATAGTAGGCCACCTGGGGATATTAGGGTGGTTAAGGCTGATAATGTCAGGTGGGGTGGTTCTGAAGGAGAACAGAATGGTCCTCAGCCTTCTTTAATTACTGTCCTTTGACTATGGGTCTCAAACATCAAAAGCATCTGTGGAGCTGTTTAAAATGACCATTTCCAGATGCAACATGTAGAATTCAAGGTGACTTTGTCTGGGATCTGGGCCTGGGAGTCAGCATTTTGATGATACTAAGATCAATTCAATTTGAGCAATCCTAGACCTCTGGGTATGTGTCCTCACTCCTCCCGACATTCTGTGTGGCCTGGACCCATCTGACCTCAGACTTTCTGCCTCCTTCGTGATGCCCATCTCATGGGGTTGCTATGAGCATTAAATTGTGGTGCTTTTGTAGATAGTGTCTAGTCTACAGGAAGCCTCAATATGCCCGGCCCCCTTCCCATATAACAACCCTGGACAGGAAGTAGAACTGGATTTATTTCATCTTTCCTAAGATGAATGGCAGTGCTTTGTTCCTCCTAACCCTTTTGTGTGGGTATAATACAGGTATGTTTCCATCAATCAACAGGTGTTTATCCAGGGCAGACATCTAGCAGAACAGGCATTAGAGGGGCAGGGAGGGAGACACAGAAGATTCATATTTCCCAGCACAATAGACTAGAAGCCCTTTTTTGGGAGGTGAGACTTCAGCACGTGAATCAAAAGGTTGCCAAATGGGCAGAACTTTTAAGAAATCAGCTAATACACAGCAGAAGACATGTTGCCAAGAAGCATGCTGTGAATTCAGAGAACAGGGAAAGCAATGGTAGACTATGCCGGCCAATGGAGTCTCGAATGAACTATGTGGTCTTTTCAACCCGTACGTTTTAAATGCAGATGGAGATGTCAGGTTTCACTGAATGTATATGCATATGTGTGTAATTCAAATCATAGTTACAGAATATAAGGGATCTTCCACTTATTTAGAGCCTGCCCCATCCTCCCCATCCTTCCTACATGTCAGCTGACATTAGAAATCAGAACTGCAGAGGTCCAAGGAGACGAAATACCATCTTAGGTACAGAAAGGAATTCAGAATTAGAAGCACATAAACATAGAGGATAAGTGTAATGACATTTAAATATTTAATTTTAATATTTTAGCCAATCTGTACGCTGTAGATTTCTAGCTTAATGATGTTTATCATATTCTAATCATGTAATTGGAGGGTTGGCAGGAAGTGTGGTGGGGGCGGGATGTTATTTAATTTAATGGCCATGAGGCTTAGCTTCAAACCAAATAATCAGCAGAATGCACCTTCCAAAGAGTGGGTGGAAGCAGGCAAGAGGTCTGAGAGGTCTCAGAAGAGCCCCACGTGACTCTGGGGTTCTTTAATGGCGCTGTCTGCATTCTTGCCCTGTCCTCTCTCAGCCAGATGGTTTCAGTAGTTGGTGCTGTTTTCCATCTACAGCGAGCTATTCTCATCTTTCCTTGAGTAAACACTTTTACTCTTTCTTTTTACTGCTACCATTTAACATTCACACAGTGTCAGAAATGTGCCAGGCAGAGGCTGTGCAAACCTACTCAGATCATCTTGCCTAGCGAACTTAAAATTAATTTTAAATGGGAAAAGAGGTTGACTGTTGCAGACAAAAGTGGAGGATGACTTAAGGGATCAGCTGTGACTATTTTATTATGCCATCTAGAAAATGATTTTGAGAGGATCCACACAGTTGGGCCAATTGATGTAGGAAGGAGGCTGTATGTCTGCTTAGCTTCTTCATCTACCTGCTGAACACTTAAGAGCATTGTGACAGGCCCTACACCGGGCACTGGGAAATTGCAGAGTCACCTGCTTTGGAGGAACACACTGGAAAACCCAGCATTGCCCACGTCCTACAAAGCACAGAGAAATGGGCCATTGACTGTAACATGGAGGTGGAGGTCTGAGAAGGTGCGACTTTAATGTGCCTCAAAGAGTGGGTAGGTGTTCACCAGATAGCTGAGGGAGGAGGGCAGCCTTTCCATGCAAAGAAGATAGTGTATGCTAAGATGTGAAAATACAGGAAAGTGAAAGCACAAGGCACACTGAGAAATCAGCAAGCATAGGACAGGCCTAGGAGAAGTAAAAAGTTGATGTCGTGTTTTGGGAATGGTTTCCATCCCTAGGGTGTCAGGTGATCTTTTAGGCCATAGGAAGTCATCAGCAGGTTTTAAGATGTGTATTTTAGAGGGATGACTCAAGTGGCCACAGAATCATTAGAAGATAAGAGAGAGATTCTAGAAACAAGATGACTAGGATGGGCTCTTCTGTTCTGGGTTAATTGTGACTATTTTGGTGACCTACCTTTGGCGTTTGTCACAGACATGGCTGTTTGATGTGCCAAGAGTCATTTGACCCAGTTGTTTGAGCTGCGATGTTAGTAGTTGGCCAACTACTAACTGTTTGCTTTCCATGGATGCCAGTTGACCTTATTCCTTGACCAGAGCCAGCCTCCTAGACCTGGCTAAGCCCCAAGGGTAGGTGGATGGGAGGAAGTGTTTGAACCTGTTTTACCCACAAAACTAAGGTAGAGTACAGATATCATGGACAGCGTTGCCCATGGGATTATAGATATTCTGTCTCTTTAATTGCAGGCCACGAAAACAAACAGGGGCCAAACATCCGGTGAGAATTAAACATCACACGGTGCAGGTGCTCTTGCTCTGCCTGTATAACCAGAGGAAGCAGGGCCTAGATGTGAGGACTGCCAGCCCCTCACTGGCCCTGGCAGGCTGTGAAGGTCCGTTCCACTGTGTGAGAAGTATCCTTGAGTCATCCAGTCCAGTCCAACCCCAACGCCTAAACATGCTTTGACACCTTTTTGTTCAGGACTGCCCACATTTGAATGGCAGCTTTTCAATTGGCTCCATACATAGAAAAGTTTTATTTCATTTGTATTCTTTTCTTAGCTGAAGTTCCCACCAGGTTCCTGGTTCACATTTTTCAATCCACTGCGTCTCATCCATTTTCTTTATTTCCACATAATGACAACCACTTTCATAGATTGCGTGTCAACAGTCTTGGGTGTTTTACATGAGTTAATTCATTCAGTTCTTACTCAGAACCCCGAGAGGTCAAAATTATAACCCTCCTTGTAGAGATCGGTCCAGGGGAACTCAGAGAAGCTTAAGCACCTGTTTGTGCCTCCTTCCTCCTGTTTCTCCCCAGTTGGTTTTTTCATCCCCTTGGGAGTCTGCTTCCTTTGTGCTTTCAACACATTCTGCATGCTTCTGTTGCTTCTGCTTCCCCTGTCTGAAAAGGAACTTTTCTCTAGACCCAGCTACTCCTTCCAGCTTCAGCCTGGTTCTCTCCTATTCTTGCTGTAACTGTATCTGGCAGCTTCATAGAACATTATATGAATTCTTAGGATCTAGAGTCAGTCCCACCAGTGACTCCTGCCTCATCTCCACCATGACCCTCCCGGGGACACTCTCCTGCCTTGGCTTCTGGGAGGGAGGGCAGGTCTGGCTTCCTTCCTATCTCAGTGCCCACTCTTTTATCCCTCTCTGGGTCTGCTCTTCCTCTCCAGTCCTTGAATGATGTGTACCTCCTGAAACAAACTTCACGAACCCCTGTTCCTCTCTCTCTCTCTGGAAACTTATCTCTTATCCTGTTCAGACAGGCCCCAGCTGCAGGCATATTCTGTCTGCTAGATCACTAGATAAAATCTCTTCCCATTGTGGGTTTCAGTGACAGCCCTGCCACATCCTCATTCTCTCAGGCAAGCAAACAAGAGGCACCTTTGGCTCCCTTCTCCCAGACTTTCCCTTCATACCCAAGTGGACAGGAAGTCTTTCTGGATCTTCATCCCTGGAGGCATCCCCACTCTGGAGCTCCTTCCTCTAGATCCCATCACGGTCAGGGCCCCTCATCTTCCTCCTCCTAGATCCATTTGTCTTCAGGTCATCCTGTGCTCGGAGACTGAGGCAGCCCACAGAATTGCTCTTCTTAAGTCATCACCTGCCTAGGAAGCTGCAGTGGCTCCTCTGCCAACTGTTGCATCAAGTCCAGCCTGTCTGATGCTCCAGCTTCTGCCCAAAGTGCCACCCGATCTGTCCATCGATTCCTCTTTTCCTTGACTCCTGGCTTGCTCCCTGGCTTCCAACAAGCAGATCTTCTAAGATTGTCCCCCATCCCTTCGCAACACCTGCTCTGTGGTTCCATCTGCTTCCCCTTGGCCTGAACACCCTCTGAGCATCCTTCTATCTCTCATCTCCAGCCATCCTCTGAGCCTTGGCTTATATCCTGCTCCCTCTTACTTATGAAATTAATAATGAATACATGTTGGCTATAATCCCAGCACTTTGGAAGGCTGAGACAGGTGGATCATGAAGTCAGGAGATTGAGACCATCCTGGCTAACATGGTGAAACCCCATTTCTACTAAAAATACAAAAAGTTAGCCAGGTGTGGTGGCATGCACCTGTAGTCCCAGCTACTCGGGAGGCTGAGGCAGGAGAATCACTTGAACCCAGTAGGCAGGGGTTGCAGTGAGCTGAGATCGCACCATTGCACTCCAGCCTGGGTGGCAGGGCAAGACTCCATCTCAAAAAAAAAAAGAAAAGAAGAAAAAAAAATGTTGTTTCTTAGAGTAACACATACTCATTGTAAAATGTTTTAAGGAACAGAAAAGCATACACAAGGGATAAAAATCACTTATAATTCCGCCACCCAGAAATTACCATTGTAATGTATATGTATCCTTCAAAGAAATAAATGTACATGCATATATAGGGTAATATTATTTTTATATAACTGAACTATGCTATTTATATATCTTCTCTAACCACTATAATATGAAAATTTTTCCTATCCCACTAATTTGTCTTTAAATAGCATTTTTAATAGCTGTATAATAGCCTATCATATGGATGTGCAATTGATGTATTTCGTCAGTCTTCTACTCTAGGTCATTTTGTGGCTTCCAGCTTTTCAGAATTATAAATAACAAAAGTCCCTATTTCCTATCTCTAGTCATTTGTTTTGGACATTATATGATTTAGCATTTTTTGTAATGCAAAGGCAAGGTGCATTTGTTGAGCTACTGCTGAGTGCCAGCATCTATACTCAGTACTTCCCTTCCTCACGTAAGCCTTCAGAGTCTCCTTGCAAAGGATATATTGTCAATATCTCAAGTCACTTGGCTTCAGTCACCCAGTTGCTAGGATACGAGGTTCAGATTTGGCTCAGTCTTTGATCCCAAGTCCAACCCGCATCGCTCTGTCCTCTTGTGATGGCGTTGACAGTACACCGGTGCGCATCTGTGGGCAAGCTCTAAGTGTTAATGAAGGGAAGGGATGGTTTCATTTATTTTATTACCATTTTCCAACTGGGTTATAAGATCCTCCTAGGTGTCTGATGTATACATTAGGGTTAATCTTAGACCTAATCAGAGCTGGAAGGGATTTTCTCATTTTATAAGTTAAGAAACTAAGAGGTTTAAGAAGTATCTAGTGTCAGGTTGTAAACTGTATTGGACAGCCTACAGTGGACACATAAAAACATCTTTAAAAAATTATTGCCGTCTGGGCGTGGTGGCTCACACCTGTAATACCAGTGTTTTGGGAGGCCGAGACAGGCGGATCACTTGAGGTCAGGAATTCAAGACCAGCCTGGCCAACATGGTGAAACCTCATCTCTACTAAAACTACCAAAAAAAAAAAAAATAGTTTAGGCAATGTGGCGGGCACCTATAATCCCAGCTACTTGGGAGGCTGAGGCAGGAGAATCGCTTGAACCTGAGAGGCGGAGGTTGCAGTGAGCCAAGATCATGCCACTGCACTCCAGCCTGGGCTACAGAGTGAGACTCTGTCTCAAAAAACAAAAAAGTATTTTCTTTATTATGTAGACTTATCTTTTCTGTGCACATGTATCAGAATCTGCAGCTGTACTGAAGTGCAATACAGGCTGTCTTGTCCAAGGCTGCAATTTCAGTAGCTACTGTACTGCATCAGTGTTGAAGAATCAACTGTGAAGCCCCACTTAGCTCACCTGTGAATTCCTTGATTTACTTCACGTAGAGCAGAGCTATGAGAAGACTATAGTCCCAGCTTAGGATTTCATTCCGCAGAGAGTTAAAATCTCAATTTTTCATTGTCTGTTACCTAGGTCTCTCTTCTTTAGGCAAGTGTTTCTCAGACTATTTTCAATAGGGCTGGCAAGGGTCCTGTGAATTTCTGATAAGCTCCTGGGGGATAATGATGCTGCTGGTTGGGGCCCACACATTGAAAACCATTGCCTTTGGCTATATGTATATATATCTGCAGGTTTCACAATTAACTTGGTGTTTTTGGCCCCACTATTTAAAATGGCAAAACTTATGTCATTCAAAACCTGTGTCATTCAAATCGTTCATCCTTTACATCTTTTGAAGTCCAGAATGCATTCATAGGTTTGTAATCATCCTAGTTATGGGCTTGAGCCTCTTCCTGCTCAACCTCAGGCCCTCCCGCTACCGGCTGTAGTTTCAGTCCCATCCAGGCCTGAGTCCATCTTTCTCAAGCGGAGCAGTGTACCAGGCACTTCATCTGAGCAATGGATGCCCAGAACCTGGGATCTCGAGAGCTGAGGTTGGGTCCCCAGGACAATGATGTTCTCACTGAACTACAGGGTCTGCTGTCGCCTCTCTCTGCCCCTAATGGAGCACAGCCATTTGCCTGGGGACCTGGACTGCCACCTTGTTAGCTTTTGACAGTCACTTCTCCACAGGAACTGCTTCTCTGCTCTGTCCCTGAGTGGTATCTAGAATCTGTTTAAACTGCCACAGACCTCCCCAGAACCCCAATATCTCATTCTAGCACCCACATTTTACCATTGCCTGGATTTATTATGTCATCCCTACCCCAAACATCAGTCCAGGGACCTGGCACCCAGTTCTGATAGAGTTGAGTTTGCTGTACCCCTATTGGACTCTGAAATTGTGCTGTCGTCCCTCTCTCTCCTCTCCTGGGGAAGTCCCAGAAGCTCCCCAGTCCTGCTGCTGTGAAATGTGGTCGTGTTATCACTGGGAAGGAGTCCCCGACCTAGTTGACTGCAATAATCCAGACTTCCTAGTACAGTGTCTCATCCTCAGCAGCGTTGACGTTTCAGACCAGATTGTCGTTGTTGGGAAGTGACCTGTGTAGAATGTTTAGTTAGCCTTGTCCCTGGCCTCTACCCACTAGATTCCCACTAGCAGCCCCCAACCATGTGACCACCAAAAATGTCTCCAGATATGTCACATCTGCTGGGGCGGTAACCCTTCCTCTCCCTACCTTAAGAACCACTGCTTTGGGAGGCCGAGGTGGGCGGACCACCAGAGGTCAGGAGTTTGAGACCAGCCTGGCCCACATGGTGAAATCCCATCTCTACTAAAAATACAAAAATTAGCCAGGCTAGTGGCGGACACCTGTAATCCCAGCTACTTGGGAGGCTGAGGTAGGAGAATCGCTTGAACCCAGAAGGTGGAGGTTGCAGTGAGCCGAGATCATGCCCTTGCAGCACTGCTTTAGGGCATTTGTGCATTCAGCAGTTCATTCATTGTTGTGAGGCAGGTTCTTTCACCAATGGTGACTCACTTAATGCTCACGATAACTCCATGAAATGATTGGCTTTAGCCCTATTTTACAGATGAGGAAGCCAAAGCCTGTAGAGGTTATATGTGAAAGGGTAACAAAGGAAGTGCCAGGACCAAGATTTGATTCCAGGTTGGTCTGAAATCAAAACCAATGTTCTTAGAGATGAGTGGTTACAAGGAAAAGACACCCATTCATAGAGTTTATTTTAAGGGCACAGTTGGATAGTTTACAGGCAGCTCGTGCCTGCATCTTTCTGCACAGTGGCTTCTCCTGACCTCTGCTCCCCTCCCTGCTGTAGCTTCGGTGCCAACCCCAGCCCCCAACCTTATTGAAGTCTCTTAGTCTCTGTGTCTGAAATCCAGATTCACAGGAAAAAACAATGTGATTGACTCAGCTCGGGTGAGTCATTTGCTCAAGGTCCAATAAGTGGTGTGTGTTCAGGGTGGGCTTGGTGAGGGGAGGAAGTGATTGGCTTCTCCAGTACCCCTAGCTCTTGCAACTGACCCTCTTGCAACAGAGGCCAATTTTGCCCAACCTCTTGGGACAAAGATTTTACCAACCAGTGCCTAGGCCACAGCATCCTACAAAGTGAAACTGCTGGAGATGTGGGCAGACACATCTGTTTCTTCTATTTAGCAAACAAGTGGAGCCAGATCAGCCCCCCAGAAATCGATCTTTACCAAGACTTAATGAAGAGTTAGCTAGTTAATAGCCCATGACAAATCCAAAGGCTGTTAGAGGTCTGACAACCTAGACATTAACAGCAGCAGTGGCCAATTTCCAAGAGATTACTGACATTCAGGGCCATTCAGAAAGACATCTGGGAGGAAATATTCATGGAATTGTTTCAGGCACAGCTAGGGAGGCGGGGAGGAAAAGAAGACTCAACAGCTTAGTAATGTACAGTGACACTGGCATCTCTGAGCAAAAGCACAAGTTGCTCGTGAGCTTTTTAATCATAGAAGAGTTCAGAACCTGAAGGAACAGCGAATGTCAGTGGAATTTCTTCCAGCTTAAAATGAATCTAACAGGCCCCCAGATGCCCAGAACCCTGGTGCTGTCCGAGGTGTTTCCAGGGGTTGTCGCCTCATGACCGGGTGACCAATAGTCAATGCTACTGATCGCTAAGCTGCACACTTAGGTGACTGTCACATACAAATGAGTGTGGCCTTTAGCTTCGGGTCTTGTGGGCTTTTTCTGGTGCTGCTGCCTCTGCTGTCTGTTTCGAAGGTGTTAGCACCTATGGCCTTTTCAGTGCCTCCAGCAGGTCTGGATAGTGCACCTCTGTGGGCTGGGCACTCTGCCCTTGAGGAGTCGCCAGCCACAGAGGGATGGCTTGTTTGAGACCAGACAGATGACAAGGCAATTTATTGCAAGCTTTAAGAAGAGTGGAAACAAACACACCTAGGGAATGCATTTTTGGACTTGTCTGAGCAGATGCAATGTTGTCACACAGTCCCTGCTCACAGAGGCATGGTGCCACCATCCAGAGATTCAGGAAATGCCTCCTGCTCTCTGGGAACGCACACTGGTATGGTCGGGAAGTGGATACAAGTCCTTGCCCTCATTACCCGCATCTTACCCGTCAGTAAATGCTCTCAGCTGTGTCTCCAAATTACACCCCAACCCACTACACCTCTATCTTCTGTCCACTGTGCTAGACCTGGCCACCATCACTACCACCAACCACCACCAACCATCTCATGTCTCCACTCTGTAAGCCATTACTCACTCAGCAACCAGAATCATCTTTTAGGTCACGTCCCTGCTTAAAATGTTTTGGTGGCTTCCTGTTCCACATAGGATAGAACCCTTACTGCTTATCACAACTGGGAGAGCCTGCCTTCCTCTTCAGCCTGTGTCCTGCTCTGCTGTTACAGCTGGGGATGATGTAGCCTCCTAGCCCCTCTTGCTAGTCCTCACATCCATCAAACTCACTCCCACCTAAGACTTTCACACATGCTTTTCCCTCCACGGGCAACACTCAGCCCTCAGACACAGTCTTCTTTTCTCTCAGGCCCCAGCCCAAGTCTACCTTCTTATAGCAGACCTCTCTGACCCATCCGAAGTTGCCTCCTGCCTCACGCCACTCTGTCACATACACCTGTTGTGTTTTCTCCATAGTATTATTACCTACAATTTTCTTGTGTATTTCTCTTACTATGATAGAGGTGCAGATAATCAGGGGAATTAAGTAAGGCATATATTATGCTCAGGGACCACATTGAGGTGAAGGCTTCATTTAGGGCAGTGGTAACATTTGAGCTGGAACTTGAAACAGAGGTGTGCTTTGCCAGGTCAAGAGGTGGATGGAGAGATTTCATTAGAGGCAATGGCATGTGTGAAGGCACAGAGGCTAGGGAATGTATTACCCTTAGGGAACAGCTTTTGGACAGCATACCTGTAGCCTGGACTGCATAGGAAGGCAGAGCAAGAGTTGCTGGGGGCGTTTAGACTTCATCTTGTGGGCAGTAGGAATCCTCAGTGCACAGGGAGGGATTCACTAGACCTCATGGATTTGCTCAATGGAACCACAGGGTTTGAAAGTATAACTGAGGGGTTTTTTTTATTTGAAATATTTTTATTCCAATTTTATTAGTAGCCAAACCTGTAGAGGGAGGGAGAGTGTGTGCTAATACCAGGAGCTTCAGTTTGGAGTAGGAATCAAGGAGGGGCTTTGGAGCATGAGATCTTGTTTTCCGATCCCACCTTGAAATGAACAGCTACGTGACAGTCTTGTGTGTGCTAGGTTCATGCTTGTCTCTGAGAGATGAGAAATGGCAGAAGGAACAGCCGTGAAATTAGCAGATTAACTCTTCAAAGAAGACACTTATATTTTCCATTGATGGCTTCCTCCCTCTCCTGTTAGTTCAAGCTAGACAGAAGCAAAAGTGCTGCATGATGAGGGTTAGATGCTCTTTGTAATTCTACAGCAATGAGTCTTTTTTTTTTTTTTTTTTTAAACACCCAGATGTCAGTACTATTTTGGGCATATGTACTGGGGAGCAGTTGGTGATGACCTCACAAGTGTATGACTTTGAAGACCAAATGACACAGCTTTTGAGTAAAGTAAACTCGGGTCTTCTAATCCCTGGACTCCAGGGTTCTCGAATTCAGAGCAAAAGTGGTACTCTACACTGCCCCTGTCCCTGGTCATCGCCATATCCTCAACCCCTCCTTGCCCCAAGCTGCTGAGTGTGCACAGAACTTGTGTGGTTGGTCTGGGGCTCCAAGACAATTTTCCTTAGACAGACAGCCTGTACTCAGCTGGGTGTCCATGCTCCTATCATCCACCTTGAGATGGGGTCAGTGTTGTATAAAGTTCTCTTTCTCCACTTTGAGCCTCTGTTTCCTCATCTCAGGACAGAGGATGAGCAATACTTACCTGGAGACACTGGAAGAGAGATTGGCCTTTTGCATTCTGTAAGGGATCATATGAATGTTCGTTATTATGACTTCTGGCTTCCAGAGCATAAATCCTAGACTCACCTGGTTAAGAACTGGATAGGACCTCGGGGTTCATCCAGTCCAAATGCCAGGCCAGTGAAGGAGTTCTTTCTCAGCAGTTTCCAGCAGGCAGTCACCCAGCCTCAGATTGGATACCTTGAGTCGCAGGGAGATCGCTCTTTCCAAGGTTCTTTATTCCAGCCACACATACACAGGTTTCCGTGTTAAAATGCATTCCCTTATATACAGCCTGGCTCCAAGTAATTTCCAATTTCTTGTCTTTCCCTCTAGAGCTGTGCTGTCCCAGATAGTAGCCACTCTGCATGTGGCTGTTGAGTACTTGAAATGTGGCCAGTCCACACTGAGATGTGCTACAAGAGTAAAATTTATACATATGCATAAGTACATTTTCTATTTATATAAATACATTTTAATATTTATTATTTTTTTCCTTTTACAGGTTGAAAGGATAATATTTTGCCTATGTCAAGTTAAATAAAAAGTTGTTAGAATCAATTTTACCTGTCTCCTCTTACTTTTATAATGTGGCTGCTAGAAAAATTTAAATTATATAGGTGACCCACATTATACCTTTGCTGGATAGTGTGGCTCTAGAACTATCCAAAATAAACTAGATCCAGCCCTTTTATCTAACAGCCCTTCAGATGTTTTAAGGCATGTATCTTTTGCCCCTAAGTTTTTCTGGACATTTATTCACAAGTCTTCATTGAGTGCCTGCTATGTGCCAGGCACCTTGTAGATGCTAGGGTGGGATGGGATGATGAGCAGGACCAGCACAGTCTTCTCACTCCTAGGGTTACAGTTTGATGGGGAGATAGGCATCAATCACAGCCTCACAAGCAGGACTGTGCTCCCAACGGTGACTTCTTGGAGCCTTCTTTTTATAATACACTTTTATTTGACAATAGATTTACAGAAGAGTTCTGAGGATAACACAGAGAGTTCCCACAGACCCCACATCCAGTTTCCACCATGATTAACATCTTACATTAATATGGAACATTTGTCACAACCGATGACCAATATCAATACATTGCTATTATCTGAAGTCCACATTTTATTCAGATGCTTTTAGTTTTTCACTAATATCATCTGTTCTGTCCCAGGATACCATCCAGGACATCACATTACATTGAGTCATCATGTCTCCTCTTGCCTGTGACAGCTCCTCAGATTTTTCTTCTTTTTGATACCCTTGACAGGGTTGGGGAGTACTGGTCAGGGATTTTGTAGAAGCTCCCTCAGTTGTGATTTTCTCATGGTTTGTTGTTGTTGTTTGTTTGTTTGTTTGTTTTGTTTTTACTTCTCATGGTTAAACTGGGGTTATGGGTTTGGAAGAGGGAGGACCAGAGGTAAATTGTCATTCTCCTCCCATCATGTCAAGGGCACATACAATCAGTAGGACTTATCACCGGGGGTATTGGCTGAGGGAGTGTTTGTCAGGTTTCTCCACTGGGAACCTGCCCTCTTTTCCTCTTTGCCTACTGTTTGGCAGGAAGTCACTGTGTGCAGCCCACACTTACAGATGTAGACTCCACCTCCTTGAGAGTGGCACATGTACATAAATTATTTGGAATTCTTCTGCATGGGAAGTTTGTCTGTTCTCACCATCCATTTATTCAGTTATTGGTTTCTGTCAGTATAGATGCATGGATATCTATATTTTGATATATAATCCAATACTACTATGTTATGTTGCTCAAGGCATTCCAGCTTTGGCCACTGGGGTCCTTCAGTTGGCTGTTGTGTCCCTTTGACGTATCCCATCGATGTTCATTTTCCAGCAACTTTTTACTTTCTGGCTTATGAGATGCTGCAGACTCCTGCTGTATTAAAATGGGGATGTTTTTGTGCCTGTCTTATGGAGCTGTCCTGAAAATTAAATGATTTACTGCAAGTAATGCTTATTTCCCTGTATACTTCTATAATATTTGTTTGTTTTAACAGTTGTAGCACCACACTGAACTTTAGTCAAGCAAAAAATGATCCCAAGTCTTTTTTCACTGAAACGCTTTTTAAGTCAAAGCCCTCTATTCTTTTTTTTTTTTTTTTCTTAAGTTCTGGGATACATGTGCGGCATGTGCAGGTTTGTTACCTAGGGAAACATGTACCATGGTGGTTTGCTGCACCTATCAACCCATCCCCTAGGTATTAAGCCCCACATGCATTAGCTATCCTGATGCTCTCTCTCCACCTGCCCCCGCCCACAGGCCCCAGGATGTGTTGTTCCCCTCCCTGTGTCCATGTATTCTCATTGTTCAGCTCCCAATTATGAGTGAGAATATGTGGTATTTGGTTTTCTGTTCCTGCATTAGTTTGCTAAGCATAATGGCTTCCAGGTTTATCCATGTCCCTGCAAAGGACATGATCTCGTTCCTTTTTATGGCTGCATAGTATTCCATAGTGTATACGTACCACATTTTCTTTATCCAGGCTATCATTGAGGGGCATGTGGGTTGATTCCATGTTCTTGGTATTATGAATAGTGCTGCAATGAATATTCGCGTGCATGTATCTTTATAATAGAATGATTTATGTTCCTTTGGGTATATACAAAGTAATGGGATTGCTGGGTCAAATGGAAATCCTGGTTCTAGGTCTTTGAGGAATTGCCACACTGTCTTCCACAATGGTTGAACTAGTTTACATTCCCACCAGCAGTGCAAAAGCATTCCTATTCCTACACAGCCTTGCCAGTATTTATTGTTTCTTGACTTTTTAATAATTGCCATTCTTACTGGTGTGAAATGGTATCTCATTGTGGTTTTGATTTGATCACTCTAATGATCAGTGATGTTGAACTTTTTTTCATATGTTTGTTGACCGCATAAATGTCTTCTCTTGAGAAGTTTCTGTTCATGTCTTTTGCCCACTTTTTAATGGGGTTGTTTATATTTTTCTTATAAATTTAAGATCCTTGTAGATTCTGGACATTAGACCGTTGTTAAATGGATAGATTGCAGAAATTTCATCCCACTCTGTAGGTTGTCTGTTCATTCTGATGATGGTTTCTTTTGCTGTGCAGAACTTCTTTAATTTAATTAGATTCGATTTGTCAGTTTTTGCAAAGCCCTCTAGTCTCTACTTGTGTAGGTATTTTTTCCTCTTAATGCAGAACTTCCTTTCCTTATTCATTCTCATATTGTATATTCCATGTCGTGATTGCATCCTATTGTGATTTCCTACAGTGTTGATTTGTGCATTCCACTTCATACAGTCTCTGCATTTGACAAACAGGCAGACAAGACAAAGGCTGGGCCACATGCAGCCTCTCAAGCTCTCTGCACCCATCAACCCACAGGCATCTGCATGTGGCCCCTTCTTTAGCCAGCATCCCGCCATCTTGAATCAAGGTTATCAGGAAAGACATTGTCACATGAGATTCACTGTCTATCAGCTTTTCCCTAATTTATTCCATCTAATGACCTTATGAAAATAGGAAGTGAGGTTGGTCAGATTCGATTTGTCTTCAGAACATACATTTGCACTCATATTTATTGCCTTTATTTTTTTTAGAATCCACAAACCGTGGTTAACTTCACTCTGTAATTTTGCTAATGTCATTTCCAGAATCTGTGTCAGTGTTTAAAAACTAAGCAGTTACCTAGTGCCAGTCTTGTGGTATTTTCTCCATTTTTCCGTATTTTTCCCATGTAGTCTTTGTTTTGTCTGCATCTAATAATACATGGGGCTTACAGGGGCACTTGAAGTCATTTGAAGATGTATTTTCCTTCTTTCCCCTTTATTTCCAGGTTCCAGTTCCTTCATAACCACATTTGTTCAGCCTTTGGGGGTTGAAGAGCATTATCCTTGAAGGCAAAATAAAGCATACAAAATTACAGTTAAGTAAATACAACTCCTTGCTGAACCATCTGCTCTAAATTGAAGACCCATCCTTTGCTCCTGCTTTTTTCTGCTCCAAAAAAAAATGGCTTTCTGAGATCTTTACTTTTCAGAACCTCAGCCCCTTTTGGGCCAGAGCAGGGCAAATACTTTGCTTAGAGGTCCCTGCCACTCTTCTATATCCATCCTTAAAAACAGGACACTCCTTCCATCATTTGTCACTGGAAATTCTAAGTTGATCCAAGGGTTCTCGTTTAAACTATAGACTCATATTATTATTTCCTCCTGTATGGTATTAGTGAGAGTGTTTATTTTTCTGGACTTCCTTCTCTCCAAAGCCACGTTCCTTATAATTTCCCTTTCAAACAATTTGCAATTGTTCTAATATCCAGAGGAGGTCCATTGAGACCTTCACCGCTCTACCTTCACTTTTCTGCTGAGAAAAGACACCTCTTATCACTGTCCCCTGCCTAAGAAAGCCTTGCTGGCAGCAGCATGGGTAGGGTTTATGGGAGCACCTGGACTTCAGGATCCTCAGGGTAAATTCCAGCATCCAGAGTTGATTGGAGAGAACAAACTCAACCCCTTCCCACTTTTAGCTTTCTTTACTGTGGAAGGATTTGGCTTTTAGCTTTCTTTACTGTGTCAGCCAGTTAATTCGTTCATAATGGATACACAAACATCATGACACTTTCTCCCTCCAGCCAGAAAATACATTCCCAAACATCTCAAGGTCTCCCTGCCTGTGCCCTTCCAGCAGGTAGCCCTTGCCTGACAGTTGCCCTTCTGGGCTGTCAGAGCACCCAGCCAGCTGCTCTGCTGTGCCCGTCTCAGGAAGCCTGGCAAGCACATAAGTCCATTCTTAGCTTTCTGTCATTCCAAGCCGAGGGTGCTGGGGCCTGACTACCACCTGGACTGCTGGTAAGAAGGTTGGCACTCGGGCAAGGCTGCACAGGGAAGAGTGGATCCAATGCCCCTTCCCTAGGGCAGCCCGTCAGCCCATCATTTCACTGAGCAAAGGGATCTCAGGAAAAGCCAGCTTAGAAGAGAGGTTACCGTGTTCATTTTCTTATTACTCTCAAGCTGCTTGCTTTTTCCTGAAGATAATGGTTAGAACTGAGAATATTGGCAGGCTCCAAGCATCACACACAGCCCTCGGAAAAAACAAAATACAGTGGATTTTCAGTCCCAACATGGTGAAGGTCCCAGGGACTGATGTGCCTATCTTCCCAGAAGTGCAGAAATAGACTAGGAGACCAGTCCATCTGTGAGGACACAGTCCCAGAGAGATGGATTTTCCTCAAGCCCCGCCTTTGGGGATGGAGAATCCAGCCCCATCCAGACGCAGCACTTAAGCCTCCGTGCATTGACCAGAATGTCTGCTGGTTCTTGATGCGAGTTCTCCTAGAACCTCATGTGCCAGCCCACTGAAAGAATTGATGATCATCAGAGGCTGCATGGGCTGTCAGAGCCATCCCATTTCTCAGTGGACAAATGAGCACATTTGGTTGCAGAAGGGAGAGGGGCCTTGCCCTCAGCGACACCAGGGGACTGAACTTGAATGTGGACCCAGCTTTGATGATGATTAATACTAATGCCTATTATTAAACAAAGCCCAACTCTTTGCCAGGCAGTGTTCAAGGCTAATGGCATTTGTCATCTCTCCTTTTTATTGTAAGTATGATACATCCTATTGTCCCCAGTTCCCCAGGTGATGAAACAAGAAGCAGAGAAGGAGTGTGACTTGCCTGTGGTCACACAGCTGGTAAGGGGTCAGCTGAATTTGGGCTTGAGCCTTATCATCACTATTGATTAAATGCAGCCATCTTTTGAATGCTGCGCTAGGTTCCTGTGTAAGCGTGAGAGTGTGCGAACGTGTGTGTGCACACCTGATCCGTGTAGCATCTCTAGAAGGTGGAGGGTGTTTCCACAGATCCAGAAACTGAGTTCAAGTCTTGAGAGTCTAAGTTCAGTGCCCTTTCTGCTATTTAAGGGAAAGAGGCCTGTCTGTGAGTTCTAACCCTATAAATAAATAATAAATAGGGTTCATTATTGAGTTTTTCCCCTTTTACTCAATAAGTTAAAATCAACCAAAGAGTTGAGCTTCACCCCTCACCCATCCCCTAAGCCCATTCCTTTTAAGGGAATGGCCTTCAGATGACCTTGAAAATAGGGTGTTGGGTGTCCCGCAAGGTATGGCTACACCCCACTGGGTGACCCCACCTGCTGTCCCGTGGAAGAGAAGAACAGGCAAATGTGGCACATCACCCCATTCACGTAGGGACACCCATTGCTCTCTGGGAGATGAATATTCCAAACCCACGTCACCATGGACCCCATCAGGAGGCACTTAGCTGCTGAGGTCCTCAGGGACAATACTTTCCTGGGGCTGCAGAAACAAAGTACTACAAACTGGGTGGCTTAAAGCAACCCAAATGTATTCTCTCACAGTCCCAGAAGCCAGAAGTCCACCATCAAGGTGTCTCAGGGTTAACTTCTTCTGTAGGCTCTAAGGAAGAATCGGTGCCTGCCCCTCCTGCTTTCTAGTGGTTGCTGGCTGTGCGAGGTATTATTTGGCTTAGAGATACGTCCCTTCAATCTCAGCCCGCAATCACCTTCCCCTCTGTGCCTGGGTCTTTCTCTCCTTTCTCTTATAAGGACATCAGTCACTGGATTTAGAGCCTATCCTAAATCCAGGATGATCTCATCTTGAGATCCTTCATTTCATCTTACATGACCCTATTTCCAAATGCATCACACTCACCAGTGCTGGCGTTAGGATTGGAGCAGTATCTGTTTGAAGGCACTATCCAACCCACTCTGTCACTGCTCTCTCATGGTATATCAGCAGCTTGGGAAGCAGTTGGAAGTCTCGGGGTAACTGAGCTTCCCCTTTCCATCTCCAGCCTCTCTCACCAAGTAGATCAACCTCCTCCCTACAGGGTGTGTCCCGTCACAGAGAAAGGCCAAAGCCAGGGTGCTAGAACAGGTTTCTGCAAGGACAGTGTTATCTGTCTGTTTCCAGGAAGCTGACAGGTGCCCTGCGGCTGGGCTGGTTTAGCATTCTCTCTGCCCTCAGGCAGGGGGCTGGGTTCCATAACTTCCCAAAGCCCTTTCCAACCGGGGCACATGCCACTTTCTCTGGCAGCATGGGTACATCCTCAGGAGTGTCACCTTCCCCATGCTACTTCCGTCACCCCTGTCCAGCACTTTTCCCCAGGGCTGGACAGGACACATGCCTGGCCCTCAGGGAAGCTTGTCACTTCACTCATTATCCAGCCCGTGAGCAGCGGCTGGCACTGTGCCCACCATGAGCTCTGTGCTCCCGACCAGATGGCATACGAGGAGCCCAGGGCTGCTCATTCCACAGTAAGCCTAGTGGCTGACTTCCCTGGATTTAGATATCAAAACTCACATTGGTGGAGAGAAGAGGGCCACGCAGATGCAGGGGTCTCTGCAGATGCAGGGGTCTCTACACTGAGGCCTCCTTTAGCACAGAAGACCCTGTGACCTCATCCAACCAGCATTGCTGCCCATAGCCCTAACACAGCCTGATAGGTGCATATTGCTATAGTCAATCATGCATGGCTTAATGATGAAGACAATTTCTGAGAAATGCGTCGTTAGGCAATTTTGTCATTGCAGGGACATCACAGGGTGTACTCACACAAACTCAGATCGTGTATCCTACTGCACACCTAGGCTATAGGGTGTAGCTTGTTGTTCCTAGGCTACAAACCTGCACAGCATGTGACTGTACTGAATACTTTAGGCAGTTGCAACACAATGGTAAGCATTTGTGTATCTAAACATAGAAAAGGCACTGTAAAAATACAGCATAAAAGATAATGGCACACCTATAGAGGGCACTTACCATGAATGGAGCTTGCAGGACTGGAAGTTGCTCTGGGTGAGTCAGTGAGTAAGTGGTGAGTGAATGTGAATGCCTAGGACGGTATTGTACACTCCTGTACCATAGGCTACACTACATTTATTTCAAAAATTTTTTTACAAATAAAGTAACCTTAGCCAGCTGGGCTCAGTGTTTCATGCCTGTAATCCCAGTACTTTGGGAGGCCAAGGTGGACAGATCATTTGAGGTCAGGAGTTCAAGACCAGCCTGGCCAACATCGTGAAACCCTGTCTCTACTAAAAATACAAAAATTAGCTGGGCACTGTGGTGCAGGCCTATAATCCCAGCTACTCAGGAGGCTGAGCACAAGAATCGCTTGAACCTGGGAGGCAGAGGTTGCAGTGAGCCGTGATTGAGCCACTGCACTCCAGCCTGGGTGACAGAGCAAGACTGTTTCAAAAAAAATAAAAAATAAAATAAATTAACCTTAGCTTACTGTAACTTTGTTACTTTATGAACTATTTGGCTCTTTAGTTAAAACACCTAGCCTAAAACACAAACCCATTATACAGCTGTATAAAAGTACTTTCTTTATATCCGTATTCTATAAGCTTTTCAGTAGTTTTATTTTTGGAGACAGTGTCTAGCTCTGTCACCCAGGCTGGAGTGCACTGGCACGAGCTCGGCTCACTGCAACCTCCGCCTCCTGGGTTCAAGCAATTCTCCTGCCTCAGCCTCCCAAGTAACTGGGACTACAGGCGCACACTGCCACACCCCGCTAACTTTTTGTATTTTAGTAGAGATGGGGTTTCACCATGTTGCCCAGGCTGGTTTCGAACTCCTGAGCTCAGACAGTCCACCCACCTCGGCCTCCCAAAGTGCTAGGATTGCAGGCGTGAGCCACTGTGCCTGGCCGGTAGTTTTTAAATTTTTATTTTTGTCCACTTTTTAAATATTTTTGTTAAAGATAAAACGTGCACATTAACCTAGGCCTACCCAGAGTCAGGATCATCAAGACATAATTGGGTGATGGAGATTCTGCAGCTTCATTATAATCTTATGGGACCACTGTCATCCTATTTGCAGTTCATCATTGACTGAAACATTTGTTACACAGTTCATGGATGTATTTGGATCTGAGCTCCTGCAAGCACTGGTCTTACATTTTGACATTCACAGTAATTAATGACATGCCTTACACGTGTTGGGTGAGTAAGTGTTTGTAAATTAATGTTTTGTGAATTAGCATTTTCCCTCTTCTCTACCTTTGCACTGGGGTCTGGTGTACCTAAGTGCCTAATAAGTGATCCTTGTTCTTCTAGGTTTCCCCTCTCCTTCCATGAGTCTAGGGGTGTTTAGAGGCTGACTGGCTCATGCGCACAGCTCAGCCATGACAATATTTCAGTATCACAAATATCAGACTGAGAGTGGACAGAAATGAATGTAGACATGGATGAAAGGGAGGGCTTGTCTGAGTTCTATCCCAGGGATCAAAGAGGAAGAGACGCACAGCAGAAGAGGTCTTCTCTCCACTCCCCACTGGCATTTGATTCACTAGTAGCTGCCCCTCTGAAAGTCCTGAGAGACTGAGACTTCCCAAGGGTCTGTTCACTGAATCACGCCAGAGGTGTCCTCTTACAGGGATTAGCTATGAAATCTCTAAAACCCAAAGAGCTAGTAGGGCTGTTGGCTGTTGGGAGGATCCTGAGAAAGCTAAGAGGCAGAGGATGTGCACCCACTGTCCATCCCCAGTGGCCACCGTGGTGTAGATGGGGAGCTACAGGAGGTTCCAGACCTTCAGGAAAGCAGAGAGTTGAACAGCATGCTGGCAAAACAGGCCAGGAGGACCAGGAGCCTGCCGGGTTGTCCTCCTAGGCAACCCATCACCCGTTAGACACCCCATGGGCTTGTTCCTGGATGCACATGCACATCCTTACACAAGGGCCTCTCCTTTGGGGCCCACAGGGGTTTAGCTGCGTGGTCATGTCAAGGCTCTGGGTGATACAGGGCAAGGTCTGGATTTTGGCAAGCCTGTGGCAGTCACACATCTGCCACCATCCAGATGGCATTGACAGCTCCCCAACTCATACTCAGCCCTCCCTGGAGCTCCCACTGCCTAATATCCCTACACGTTGCCCCAGGCCCCTCCTGGAGGCCTTGTCAAAACAGGATGAAGAGCAAACCCTGAACACTGGGGAAATCCAAATGAGGAAGACCTGATTGTTACCCAACTCTGAGCCTTCAAAATCCTGTACTAGGACAGCAAACACACACACACTATTCTGATTCTGTTCCAGGAAGGGTTTCAGATGATAAAAGATTTGCAAAATGAGTAAGTGATTGGGTGAACTCCTAGCTGCTTGCTCAAAACCAGGCCCTAGACAGCATGAGACTGTCCTCCTTTGTGTGAAGGGCTCCCTGTGAGTCGCAGGCCCTTTCTTGGCTCACCCTGCTTTGAGATGTAATAGGAGGGTCTGAAGAGGTAAACTTCCCTTTGGGGGCTCTGGAGACACCTACTGGTGTCTTAAATGAAAAGGTCCCTGTGAAAAATAACAAGTAGAATTGTAGGTTTTTCCTACTAAAAGAAAGTTCTTAGCACCTCTGCTTATCACAGCAATTTTCCATACTGGTTCTCTCCAGAGTCCCGAAGGCCTCCAAGGGTTTGGCATGTTTTCAGTGATATAATTCACCCCTGACACCTGCATGATTCAGTAGGGAGGAGCTGAGCTGTCTCTGTATTAGAAAACTAATCACCCAAGGCATAGGTAAGGGGTTGGGGCCAGAATCCAGGTTCTCCACCTTCCCCTCCAGCCAAAACTAAGTTATGGCCTCCCCTAGAATGTGGGCAAGGTGGACTTCTTACATTTCCTGGACCATTGGCCTCACCTGGGAAGAATTGTTAGCATGTCCTGGGCTGGATGGAGTGGATGTGGCCACAGCTTCATCTCCCTACAGGCAGAGGAGAAAGCAAGGCCAAGATCAACGAGTGCCCAAGACCGCTGCTTGTTCCCAGGAGCCCTTGGAGATGCACCATTGGCCCACACAAACCATGGCAGTTGGATTCCCTGGTGTTTCTGAGGAGCCAGGGTGTGGTGTGTGTAGCCTCTGTGGCTCCCTGGACCTTAATCTGGCAGAACCTGTCACATGGTCAAGAGCACCTTCTGCCTAACAACCAGGGCAGTCATCCCAGCACTCTGTTCTCTTAAGCGCCTTCTCAAAGGTTCCTTCTCCTCCCTCATTCTTTGTGAAGTAGTTTGGGGCTTTTCATTTGCATTCCACTGCAGACTGCAGGAAAAAAAGGAGCCCTGTCTTCCTGACCTTTTCCTGTTATTTGCTCACATCAGGCAGCAAGCTTGCCTTTTCTGGCCTTAGTCTTCCAGGAAAACAGCAGCTCTTTTGCCTCTAAAATGAGTAGCTGGAGGTGGAGAGCAGAGGAAACCCAGGGAACCGTAAGCAGGGAAGCAGGGCTCCCAGGGCCACGGCAGGTCCTCCTACGTCCATCGGAGCATTCAAAGAGCATTTACTCAGAGGAGAAAGGATGGAGGACGGGGTGACTGAATGCATTCAGGGAATCCTGGGTTACTAGTGCCTTGGGAATACTGAGTAAGAGGCAGTGGTCCTCTTTGAGAATCCCCAAAGGTCATGTGTACTGTGAGTTCACATATGTGAATTCACTTGATCACTAATTCATAAATATTGTCTAAGCGCTTATGAGGATCCAGGCCTTGTGCTGAGTATGAAGGAAATGCAAAGCCCAGTCCCTTACTTCTTGTGTGGCATAGTGATTAAATGAGCCAGTTCAGAAACTAGCCTTTCCTGAATTCAAATCCTTCTGCTAGTTCCTGTGTGACCCTAGGTTAGTGGCTTAACCTCTCTCATGTTCAGCTTCCTCCCCTGTGTAATGTGGATGAAAATAACCTTTCTTATGTTGACATTTTCTTATTATCTTAAAATAAGATAAAAGCCTTTAGCACTGAGTAAGCACTTGATAAAGGTTAGCTCTTAGTAGATTGTTTGGAGGGGAATGGTGGGTGTGAATTCTTCTGATGTTCCCAGGAGCTGACCCTTTTCCTGTCCAGCTGCTTCTGAGGCATCTGCACGGCCAGAGGGCTTCACACATTCTGTCCACGTGTCAGGAAGTGGCAGCCTCCTTGGTGGCAGTAACTTGTATCAGCCCATGGCTATGTCCAGCCCGAGGCGTGGAAATCGGGTTTCCTGAGTCAGTCTTCTTCCTTTCCCTATGGGGATCTATTTTTGACAGAAAGTTCTCCTGGATGTCACTTGTGTCAGCCCTAGGGCTGAGGTTGAACTCCTCTAACATCCAGCCTTCCCAAGAAGGGAGGAAGAGTCCAGTTCCACTGCACCTGGAGCCACTTGGCACATACCAGTTGCATTACGGAAAACCCGCCCCAGTGGTCAGCCACACAGGCCTTTGTGTCATATGGTCAGACTTACAGCATGCTGGCTGGACAGTGCTGGACCTGGCATTGGGAGATCTAGGTCTGGTCCCAGTTTTCCCACTTACAAGTTGTAGGATCTTGGGTAAATCACATAACCCCAGGGCTTCAGGTTCTGCACCTGTAAATGAAGCATAAGGATACCACCTTGACTACATCAGACAGTTGTAGTAAGTTAGAAGCTCTCATCTCTCCTTGTATCAGGGCACAGTCTGTTCCAGAAGGATCGGTTCCTGTGCCATTCCCTGTCATCAGATTGTGAGCACCTTGATTCTGGTTTCAACAGGAGGCCAGCAAACACCAAATGTCAGAGGGCATACTGCTGTGACCCAGGCAAGCAGAGAGGCAGAGACCTCCTTGCCCTTCTCCCTGCATCTGGCCCGTGCCCTTCACCGTCAGACTCCGCATTTGGGGAAGCACTGAGGGAGTGTGTTTGCACAGGAGTGCCAGTGGCCAAGGATGTCTCCCTTTCCAGATAAATGTGCATCTTTTAACCAAAGTCAGCTGCCTTAATTCAATGCAGCAAACTTGGGTTAAGCATTTATTCTCAGAGGAAGAAAACTTGGAGAGCTCATGGGCTGGAAAGGGGCAGTTTTATAGAGGAGGTGATATTTGCATTCTGTCTGAATTTTGTGGGGACAGCTCAAGGAGCAGGCAGACGTAGGTCCAAGCCAGGTCAGTCATCCTGAGAAAAGCAAGGATTCAGTGGCCTGGAGCATGCCAGGCCGGGAACTCTGCAAAGGGGCCGGAGTGTCGTGTGGTCCAAGTGGGAAGTGTTAATTTCATCCGAAAGGCAGTGAAGAAGCCAGCCCCTAAAGAGTTTTCAGGAGGGGGTTAGTGTGGTCAAGTTTGTGTCCTAGAGAAGGCAACTCTGTTGGCAGCACCTTAGAAGACTTGGAAAGAGAAGGGCTTGGCAGCAGGAGACTGGTTGGCCTGAAGAGTGAATTTCTAATTGTGGACTTTCAGACACTGGCAAGCTGTTAGGGGAGTTATTTTGGGGTGGCAGGGTCCAGAACTGTAGTCCAGAGTCAGTCTCTGACATGCCAGGCCACTCTCTCAGGCTCCGGCTCCTGTACCTGACCACCACTTGGAGCGTGGCTGTGGGCCTTATCATTGTGGTCCCTCTGCTGGATGCTTATTAAGGCTTTCCCTGGAAATCAGTGTGCCTGGAAGTCATTGGCTTCTGTCCAACTTTTCTCCCACCACAGGGCAGCCCTGGGATGGCTCCTGAATCAGGGCCTGCCCACCTCCTGCAGGTCCCTCTCTGTAAGTCAGAAGGTACAGCTCTGTGTGGACCCAGACCTTTGGAACCCCAGCATTTCTCAAGGTGGGAGTTGATGAGAAGAAAAACCTTGGGACAGAAAACAGCTCAGCCTGGGCTATCAGGTCACCCAAAAAGAACAACCAAAATGAGCAGCTCAAAATAACACCTTAAGGTTAGCTCAGGTTCTGCTTATAAATACTAAGCTCCAGGCTAGAGGGAATTTAACCCTTTGGGAACCAGATATGCTGTAATGTTTCACCAGGGCTCATTTTGAGAATATGGTCATGTTAACTGAGAGTGTGGACCTCAGCAAAGATGGATGTTTTATTAATGTGATAGGTGCTGATGGGGACCCCTTGTGCATAGATATCCAGTTAAACCCATTTCAGTCCAAACCCTGGAAATGTGGCTGGAGTCCTTGGTGTAATGGCATGGTGTAGTGTCAATTTTCTCAAAGCCAGACAGGCCTGGCTGCACATCCCAGCTCTGCCATCTACTAGCCAGGTGACCTGGACATGTGTCTTAACCTCTGCAAGCCTCTTTCCCTGTCTTCTAAAATGGGAACAGTAAGAACCATTACAGAAGATTATTGTGAAGATTGAATGAAATCAGTTAAACTCCACCTGCAGTTGGTTGCTTTAAGTAGTGTAATGAAACTTTTTAAAAAATGGGCTGGGTGTGGTGGCTCACACCTGTAATCCCAGCGCTTTGGGAGGCCAAGGTGGGTGGATCAGGAGTTCAAGACCAGCCTGACCAATATGGTGAAACCCTGTCTCTAGTAAAAATACAAAAATTAGCCAGGTATGGTGGCACATGCCTGTAGTCCCAGCTACTTGGGAGGCTGAGACAGGAGACTTGCTTGAACCTAGAAGGCGGATGTTGCAGTGAGCCAAGATCACAACACCGCACTCCACCCTGGGCAACAGAGCTACACTCCACCTAAAAAAAAAAAAAAATGAAGCCAGGCATGCATTGTTTTGTTGTTGTTGTTGTTGTTGTTGTTGTTCATTTGTTTGTTTTTTGCTTTTTCCATTATCTTATGGAACCCTTAGAGCAGCCCTGTGAAAGGCTATTCCCATTTTATAGATGGGATGAATGCAGTTTAGGGATGTTTACTCTGAGGTTATCAGTGACTAAGCATAAGTTACAGCCTGAACCTAACACTAGAGATAGTCTCCTAACAGGGCCCTGCTGAGGCTTTAATCAGTGGCCCCCATGGAGGCACCTGATGCTGAACTTGGCTTCGAGGTCCTCGCCTTCTCCCTTCGCCTGCTGAACCTTCACCAGAGTGTAAGAGGTAGTTGGGAAATGTCTGTCAGATCTTTTGACTGTTTTTAAATCCAATTACTTAGTTTTTTGCTATTGAGTTGGTTGAGTTCTTTATATATTCTGGTTATTAATCCTTTGTCAGATGAGTTTTCACATATTCTCTCCCATTCCGTGGGTTGTCTCTTCACTTTGTTAGTTTTTTCCTTTGCTGTGCAGAAGCTTTTTAGCTTAATTTAATCCCATTTGTAACTTTGTACTCTGGCTGCCTGTGCTTTTGAGGTCCTACATAAGGAATCTTTGCCCAGACCAGTGTCCTAAAGTGTCTTCCCCAGTGTTTTCTTCCAGTAGTTTTATAGTTTCAGGTCTTACATTCAAACGCTACTCACGATAGCCAAGATATGGAATCAACATTAGCGCCCATCAACAGATGAATGAATAAAGAAAATGTAATACATAGACATAATGGAATATTATTCAGCCAAAAAAAGGAATTAAATTCTGTCATTTGCAGCAACATGGATAGAACTGGAGGACATTATGAAATAAGCCAGGCACAAAAACAAATATTGCATATTCTCACTTATATGTAGGAGCTAAAAACATTGATCTCATGGAGGGAGAGACTAGAATGATGGTTACCAGAGGCCGGAGGGTAGGGAGGAAGGGGAAATGAAGACAGATTGGTTAATGAGTACAAAAATACAGTTAGGTAGAAGAAATACATTTCAGTGTTCAAGCACAGCAAGGTGACTAGTTAATAATTTATTGTGTTTTTTAAAATAGCTAGAAGAGAAGATTTGAAATGTTTCCAACATAATGGTTGAGGTGATAGATATACCAGTTACCCAGGTTGGTTTTGTTTGTTTGTTTGTTTGTTTGTTTGTTTGTTTTGAGATAGAGTCTAGCTTTGTCACCCAGGCTGGAGTGCAGTGGCACGATCTCAGCTCACTGCAACCTCTGCCTTCCAGGTTCAAGCAATTCTCCTGCCTCGGCCTCCCAAGTAGCTGGGACTACAGGCATGCTCCATCACGCCAGGCTAATTTTGTTTTGTATATTTGCTAGAGATGGGGTTTTGCCGTGTTGGTCAGGCTGGTCTTAAACCCCTGACCTCAGGTGATCCACCCACCTTAGCCTCCCAAAATGCTGGTATTATAGGCGTGAGCCACCACGCCTGGCCATTTACCCAGATTTGATCATTACACATGATATGCTTGTATCAAAATATCACATGTACCCAATAAATATGTACAACTATTAGGTATTCATAAAAATTAAAAATAGAATTTTTAAAGAAGAGTTAGTTGGGATTAATGGAGACAAATTGGAATCTCAATTCCAGTTTTTCTGTAAGGGAAAAAAGGAGGCTAGGCTAAATAATTCAGTCGAGTTGCCATAACTATATGGCCGCCTTTCCCAAGTGGCCCCTATTTCCTGCAGTAATTAAGGAAGATCCACGTGCTCAAACCCCTTTATAGCCCTTTTCAAGAAACCATGTTATTGCCTTCTTTTTTAACGATGTTATTGAAGTATAATTTATATACCATAAATTCACTCATTTTATGTGCACATTTTACAGAGTTGTACAACCGTCACCACCATCTAATATTAAAACATTTACAACTCCCTGTTATTTCTGTTTTAAAGTGGATAAAAAGTGATGTGCTGGTCCTGTTAAGCTACCCTCACTGGAAAGTTTAAAAGGAAAAAGATTTCCTGAGCCTATTAGGAGAGGCAGTGAGGACACGGCTCAGAGGCCAGGAAGCTCCCAGGAAACTTTCCTTAGATTGAAAGTACTGAGCTTTCCTACAGACAACATTCACAAAGGTGAAACCACCAGAGGAGGAGCGGGGACCAGCCACCCTCCGTCCTTCCTGCAGGAGTCTCCATTGTGTGGGCATCCTCAGTGGAGGGCAGGCTTTCCAGGAGAAATTCCGAACAGCCTCAGAGGGTTAACCTGCTGCATCGGTCCTGAAGGAAGGGGAAGGGAAGAGGCCAGCTCAAGTCTACATTCCAGAGGGGAGTTGGTAGAGAGGCCAAGCACTCATAGAATGCCCTCAGTCTCTTCAGGGGAAGAGTGACCCAATGGAAAGAGCCTGTTCAAATCCTGGCTTCACCAGTTACCAGCTCTAAGCCTCAGTACCCTCATCTCAAAAATTGGAGAAAATTGTTGTCCTGTTTCTGGCATTTTCACAAAGTGAATGACAATATGTATCCATAGGGTCTGGGATGTCACAAGTGCTCAGTAAACAGCCACAATTTCAGTTATTATTGTTAAACAAAACAGCTTCTGAGAAATGCAAAACCTGAACACTCTTGAACAAGACATATCTGGTTCCTTGCAAGAAATGGGAATGTGTCTTACTGGTGAGTTCAAGTCCATATTCTTCTATTTACTCTGTTTGTGTGGATCTGGACAGGTTGCTTATAGAAGCCTCTCTGAGCTTCAGTTTCCTTATCCAGGAAGTGGACCCAAGAATAGTACCTGTCTTGTAGAATTGGGCTGAGGAGCAAATGAGACACCGCATGGACTGTGCTCAGCCAGGGCCCAATGCCTGCCGAGTGCCCTGTCAAGGTTGGCTGTTGTCATCAGTGTCGCCATCACTGCTGCCCTCTCTATGGTGGGCAGTGGTGAGGACTTGTGGCCGTGTTTTCAAAGGGACCTTCTGTCCCAGTTCCCTTGGGTACCATGTCTCAATATTGCAGCTTCTCTGTGTATAGGAAACTCCCTAACTCAAGCCTTAAAGGACAGGCCTGTGGAGGAGCATAATGAGAACTCATATGCAGTCCTAGGGTATCTCTGGGAGTCTTCTGGGAGTTTACTTCTTCACACCTTGTATGTAAATATTAGGAGAGAAGGATGAGGGAGTCAGCTAGAGCTTAAATAGGAGAAATGTTGAGGACCAGTCCCACTGGTGGCAACCAGGAAGTATGTTTTTGCAGACCATCATGCCCAATGCTGTGATGCCACAAACACCCCCTGCTCCCACAGGCCAAGGGACAGGAGCCCAGAGCCCTGCACACCATGCAGGGGTAGGAAGATGTTTGCTCCAGCATTGCCTTAAGGAGGGAGATGGATTCCTAGTGACGCCCCAGTGAGACCAAATTCTATCCCCTCCTCCCTCTGCTTCCCGTGTGGTTTCTTCAGCCTGGGCTGCCTTGCCCTCACCTCAGCCCTCATGTAGCTCACGTGGCCTACATCCCTGAGGGAGAAGTGAGACTATTCTTACAGCATAGGAAAGTTGACTAAGGGAATGACATTAAGAGACTGAACTGGAATCTTTTTTCTTTGGCTTCTCTTCTTTTCCTCCTAACACAAATGCACTGGACTTCTTGAACACATTCACAATCAGAAGTACATGTATGATGTGGTAAAGCCATTAACCTGGTATCAAGTGTTACCAATTGGGTCATTAAATAAGACTCCTTAAGCATCGTGTAACTGCAAGTAGATGGTGCTGCACCTTTTGGAACTGGATGTCTAGAGGCAGAAGCATCCGTGCAGATTACTATTTGTGGTTTCCCTTGTAGCCACTAGCCTGCTTGGAAGGAATCACACCCGTGTGAGTCCTTTTGGGCTCCTATAACAGAATACCATAAACTGGGCAGCATATAAACAACAGAAATGTATTTATCATGGTTCTGCAGGCTGGGACGTCCATGATCAAGACACTTGCAGATCCAGTGTCTGGTGAGGATCAGCTTCCTGATTCATAGATGGCCATCTTCTTACTGTGTCCTCATCTGCAGAAAGGGGTGAGGCAGCTCCCTGGGGCCTCTTTATAAGGGCACTCACCCTATTCGTGAGGGCTTCACCCTCATGACTTGATCACCTCCCAAGGACCCCACCTCTTGATACCATCACCCTGGGGGTTAGAATTTCAACATGAATTTGGCAAGTAAGAGTGCACAAACATTCAGACCATAGCAGTAGTTGGCCAGGCTACCTCCTAATAATATGCCAAGCGAAATCAGATGGTGCAGGCGTGATAGAGCGGCACGAAGCTATTTGTGTCTTTCATAATTAGCATGTTTTGAAGGAAAACTTAGCCATGATGGAGTTAGAAATTAGACTTTTCTGCTCAGCAAATTAGCTCTCAGATTGCATACCACATGAGTCCATTCCCCCACCCCCACCTTACTCCCACTTTCAAAGATGAATCAGATGGTTTACTCTGTTCTACTTTCCTCTTCAGAAAAGGGAAGCAGAATCCAAACCTAATTAAGACAGCATTTCAGCTCTATAACTAAATTCATTCATAGCCCAACTGCACTGGGATGCATGAGCTTCCTCTGGCCACCTTATATTGCAAACCTGGTTCAAATAATTATCGTTCATCATTTACTCTCGAGTTTAAGTTTCCAGAAAAATTTTTAAAAATTAACTCTGCTCTTCTCGTGTTTGCTGGGGCCACAATGCTCCAGTCACTTTGATCAAGACAGCACGGAGGCCTCATACTAAAGCAAGCCTCTGAACATGCTCCTTATTAATTAACAGCTGCAGGCATTTGGAATGTTCTGTCCGAATGGTGTTAACAGCCTCATCCCTTTGGTGGTCAGAACTAGAAAGCAGAAAGATCCCAAGTGAAGCTCCTCTTTTGAGCTACCTGCTAGCTCCCACCCCTCCTGCAGGCTTTGGACTTACCTGCCCTGTCACTCACAGCTGTGTGACCCTAGACATTCAGAACCTCTCTGTGCCTCGTTCGCCCCATCTGTAACATGCTGGGTCACACAACTCTTTCATAGGGTGATTCCTAGAGATTCATGAATATTTGGAGATTCCTACTCTGTGCCAGGCACTGTGCTGGGCAGTAAGTAGGAAGACAAAGAGAAATAAATCTATGCTCCAAATCAGTGCTTCTCAATCAGGGGCTTTGCTCCCCCCAGGGGACATTTGCCAATAGCTGGCGATATTTTTGGTTGTCATGATGGGGGATAGAGGGTGCTACCAGGATCTAACAGGCAGGTGCCTGGGATGCTGCTGAACATCCTACAATGCCCAGAATAGCCCCATGCCTGGAATTACTCACTTTGTCATGTCAGTTGTGCTGAGGTTGAGGAACCCTGATCTAATAGACCAATCCAGATAGATACGCAGATAATTTCAGTGCAGTGTGGTAGGAGTTACGAGAATTAAATAAAATATTTCATGTACAGGGGCCAAGACTTGGTAGTTCTCAGTGAAAGGTCATGCCCTGCAGTCCTTCATTCAGTGACCTGCATCTGCAAGGACTCATGTTGGTAGCAGATAGCCAGAGAAAGAAGGCAGTCTTTGCATTCACTACACAAGGGAGGTGTTACTCTAGGTGACCTACATCTGGTTTGCTTGATCCAGTCCTGACTCTAGGTTCCAGCTCTGTCAAAACCCCTGCCCATCTATCAGGTTACCAGGACCTTGGGGGCAGAGGGATCCCAGAATGAGAGCTAGAACTGCTGGAAGAGGAGGCAGCCTTCAGCAATGAGTATTCCTTTGCACTCACCCTTCCCTCTCATCTGAACACTCCCATCCCTCACTCGAGTTCTGCTGGGGAAAATGATGGATGAGTCACCAAGTGAATCACTGGGGAAAGCCCTCCCTAGGAGCTGTGGCTGAGAACCCACCCAGGCAACATAACTTCCTGGTTCCTTTCTTGCCTCTGCCCACAAAAGATTAAAAATAAAATGGGAAATAGTTAAGATGACTTGCTGCAGTAACTTTTATACTTTTATAATAAGAAAGTGAAAATGTTTAAAGAAGCCAAACTAGTAGGCTACCCGAATTAGGTCGAGCACGATGAAGACTCTCTTCTGTTGCGTTGGCATCAGGCTCGTTCAGAACCGACTGCTTCAAGCAAGTCATTTTTCCAAAGAGGCAGAGGCAGGGTGGAAAGAAAACGTGAGCCTAGATAGAAATATCCAGGGCCTTAAGAAATCACTCACCCTCTCTGAGCATCTTGAAGTTTCCTGGCTTTCAAAATGGGTTTGATGGCACCTCGTACCATTGTTTGGAGGGTAAAGGAGTTCAGGCATGTGAAGGGACTTCGAAAGTTAAACAGCCTTGTACAATTATTGCTAAATGTTGGGGATAGGATAATAGCATTGTAGCTTTGTTTTCATCTTTCAAAAACACGTCTTGAAATAGTTATGGAGGGTCGGGTGCGGTGGCTCACACCTGTAATCCCTCGGCACTTTGGGAGGCCGAGGTGGGCAGATCACCTGAGGTTAGGAGCTCGAGACTAGCCTGACCAACATGGAGAAACCCCGTCTCTACTAATAATAC
Source organism: Piliocolobus tephrosceles (assembly GCF_002776525.5). NCBI lineage: Eukaryota > Metazoa > Chordata > Mammalia > Primates > Cercopithecidae > Piliocolobus > Piliocolobus tephrosceles. The sequence continues at coordinate 136,756,707 of NC_045439.1, read as the reverse complement.
AAAAATTAGCCAGGTGGGGGATGGTGCATGACTGTAATCCCAGCTACTCAGAAGGCTGAGGCAGGAGAATTGCTTGAACCCCAGGAGGTGGAAGTTGCAGTGAGCCAAGATCAGGCCACTACACTCCAATCTGGGTGACAGAGCAAGACTCTGTCTCAAAAAAAAAAAAACTCAAAAGTTATGGAGGAAGTGATGTTCGGGATTTGCTTTGACATAAGGGTGGAGGAGTGGGAGGGGGCAGAGATGGAACCTTGACCATGAGTTGATGATGGTTGTGACTAGTGAGAGGTATCTGTGCCTTCATTCTTCTAGTCTATTCTCTCTACTTTTATATTTGAAATTTCCACCATTTAAAAACATCTGTTAGATATTTTAGGTATACTGAACTATATACTTAAAAATGGTTAAGATGGTAAATTTTATGTTACGGACATTTTATCACAATTAAATATATATATACACATCCATCTTTTAAAGTCAGTAATTGAGATCAGCAATATGTATGAGGCACAAGGAACACAGAAAAGCAATCATATGAGAGGGAAAAAGAGAAAACCTTTTGCTCCCTTTTCTGGGAATTTGTTAAGTACAACCATTGAAAGAAGCAGGACTCTCCCTGGCTGGAGGACTAGAGAGTGAGCAGGGAACTTTGGCCAGGACATTGGAAATGCCGTCCTGGGACCACGTGACCTGAGATGGTTGAGGAGCATCAGGTGCTACACACCTGCCAGGCCTGTGCCTGCCCGGGAGCATGAGAATGAAGACAGGTTGCCCAAGCCTGGAGAGGCCCACTGTGAGCAGGGCAAGCATTCAGAGAGCACACCAGCACACCATCCTCGCATTTGGCTATGAGAAAGGCAGATGAAGATACAGGACAGTGTGGAGGGCTCTGCATGCTGGGCTGTAGTTTGGACTTAGATGAAATGGGAGCTATAATCACTTCCCTTTTTGCCTTTTAAAAAATATATGTCAGGGGAAAAAAATACATGTCAGAAATGGAGTCATTTGAAGCTAAGTGTCACCCATCTTGGAATAACTGTCCTCCAGCACTAAATTTTACAAAGTGATTGGTGGCACAGAGCACTCTTACTGATGGACAACACTGTCCTGGCAGTGTAGGAGGGAATGCAGACAACTGGCAGAGCAGCAGAGTCTGGGGTGGGCCATGGCCTCTCCTCTGGCCCCAGTTCTTCAGTTGTGAGACCTGGGGATGTGTCACTTCATCTCTTGGGCTCTCCGTATCCCCACCTTGAAGGAAGGACTGGGTGGAATCCAAAGACTGATCACAGGCAGCTGTGTCTGTGTTTGCAGTTGTTCCTGGCAGGCAGACCACACTGGATGTGTCTTATTCGTAATTTGGGGGCCCGGGCATGACGAGCTCTTGTTCCTTCTACTGAGTAACTTGCACTAGAACCTAAGGAGGCCTCTCAACCAGCGTCCTTTTTTCAGCTGTCACCAAGGGTACAATTAATGGCACAAATCAGTTCTTCCCTTTGACACACTGTGTGATATGCCTGGATAGCAAAGGCAACCCTTGTTCTGCTCGTTTTCCCTCCTGGATTCCAATAGCTTTCCAATTAGTTCATAGGTTTCAAGGGATTTGGATGGTGCAAAATGGAGGCCTTTTGGAAGAAATGAAAAATTCCAAGCCCAATGAGCATAACCACCATTCTTTTTTGTTTTTTTCCTCACTGGCTAATGCATTGTATATTTAAAAGGAGATTTGGGCTCAACTAAGCCTCAAGTCATTATTTACTCAATCTTTCTTTTTTTTTTTTTGGTAGTTGTTGTCAACCCATCATAACCAACTGAACTCAGCCTTTCTTTAACAATTATTTTCTGTGTCTCTGCTCTGGACTTAGGTGAATAGAAGATCTCAGAGAGATGACCCAGTAGGGGTGGTGGTTTTCAAATTTTGGCAATGGGCCTCTTTTTCTTTAAACAGAAGATTGGTTTTCTGAGACTATGCAGCAACTTTGTGCAAAAAGTGTATTTTTGTCCACAAACTTGGTCACTTAGAACAACAGAAGTTTATTATCTCATGGTTCTAAACACCATAAATCTGAGATCAAGCAGACCCGTGCTGCCTCCAGAAGCCAGGGAAGAATTCTTTCTTGCCTTTCCAGCTTCTGGTAGATCCAGGCATTCCTTGGTCTGTGACTATGTAACTCCAGTCTGTGGCTTTACTGGCATCCTCTGCTCCCTTTCTCTCTTTTCTGTGTGTCTGTTATAAGGAAACTTGGATTTACGGGCCGACTGGGGTCGCCCAGGATGATCTCATCTCAAGATCCTTAACTTAATTACATCTGCAAAGACTTTTTCCAAATAAGGTCTCATTCACAGGTTCCAGGACATAGACTGTTTTTTTGAGGACCATCATTCAACCCCGTACAAAAACCTTACACAGGGCAGAAGAAAAGGGAGAGCTCTGGTTATATCATTATCACATTATCAGGACCTTGACCTCTGCACATTCAGCTCCCACCCCTTTCCCCCATCCTTTGCCCGGTAAGCCATGCACCAAGGATCAAAGTTTGAAAACCAGAGTTTTAGCAGAAAGAGCTTGGGAAACTTGGGAGTCAAAGGCCTACACTGAGAAATGGGCCTAGAGTTTGCACAAGACCACTTGGCCTGTCGGTTTCATCATCTGCAAAAAATGAGATATTTAGGTCTACACTACAGTGTCGCACAGAGTCTAAATGAGATCTTTAGTTCTTGGGCCATTTTTGGGCTCGGTAGCATGAGTTTGCTCTATCCTCATCCCACGACATTCTACTCCATGGAAAAGGTATTGGGATGTTATAGGAACACTTCTGACTTCACAGAAGTGTTGGCTCCCAAACCAGTGGACAAGAAAGTTAATTCTGGCTTTTAAAGAAAGCTCTAGAATTGTGGGGTTCAGGTTTTTATCTTTTCCTTTGGCAGAAAAGAGAGCATTCTTCAAGCCTATTCAATTCTAAGTACCAGATGACAAGCCATATTAAATAGATCCCAGTGAGCTCCCCATATCCCTTCCTGCTTATACCACAAGTGGACTGTGGGCCAAGCAAGGCTTTGAGATCAGTTGCACTTTGGTGGCTTTTGAGTAGTTTCTCAACTCCATCTCATCTAGTGACATTTTAGACTGGATAATTCTTTGTTGTGGGAACTATCCTGTGCATTGCAGGTTCAGCAGCATTTCTGGCCTTTACTCTCTAGATGCCAGCAGCAACCCCAGCCCACTGTGGCAAGCAAAACTGTCTTCAGACATGGCTCAGTGTTCCCTGGTGGGCAAAGTTGCCACTGGTTAGGAACCAGTGCTTCAAGAGAACCTATCCTCGAGGCCAGGCACTGTGGCTCAGGCCTGTAATCCCAGCACTTTGTGAGGCCAAGGCAGGTGGATCACCTGAGGTCAGGACTTTGAGACCAACCTGGCCAACATGGTGAAACCCCTGTCTCTACTAAAAATACGAAAAATTAACTGGGCATGGTGTCAGGCACCTGTAAGCTACTTGGGAGGCTGAGGCAGGATAATCGCTTGAACCCAGGAGGCAGAGGTTGCAATGAGCCAAGATCGTCCCATTGTACTCCAGCCTGGGTGACAAGAGTGAAACTCCTTCTCAAAAAATGAAAAGAACCTATCTTCTTTCAAGCCAGCCTGTCATGTATCAGAACTAAACAGTCGTTTTCCTTATAATTTTTTTTAAAGGCCCAGTTGCTGCCTGCCCATTGCTGATGCAGGAAGTCTGAGCCATTCACTTCAGTTAACTCCAACCTGAAAGATGCAGTCAGAGCCAGACTTTGCTTCCCTGCTGTGCATAATTTGTCTCTTCCCTCTCCTTCATCTGCAAACAGAACCAGAAGTGATTTTCCAGAAGAACAAGGTTCATATTGTTTATTCCAATTATCAGGATCGTTTCTCCAGTTCTGGTCTCAGGTGGGCCTTAAGGACCTCACCAGGTGACCTGCCCAGGTGAATGTGGTGTGCTCTGAAGGTCTGTTGTTTATCGGTCTGTCTGGTTACCTTTTTTAGAGGAGACATTCCTCAGCAACACCTGGCCTCCGTTTTCCATCTTGTGAGTTAGAATGCCGATGCCCAGATTTCTCTAGAGGAACGCACTGCCTGCAAAGATGAGTTTTCCAGAAAAGCCATCTTCCAGGACAGAGACGCAGAGAAATTAAGCAACTCATGTTAATTCAGTCTGGGAATCTCGAGAGAGCTGACAAGCAGGGCAGTGGGAGAGGCCAGGAACTGACATGGCTTTCTGGTAGGCACCCCCACACCCCACATCCTGCTTCCTCCCTGTGCTGAGTGTGATCACTTCTGTTCCTTCAGGAAAGTACTTCACACCCGTGGCATAGAGCCAACAGTGAGGTGGATTCCGGGTCCTCTGGATGCCTGGCATGGTGAGATGCTTGAGAAAGTTTTGGCAGTTTGTTCAGGTGAAAATCCTAGAAACTTAGACTTGGGGACTCTCCAATCTGCCTTCCTATCACCCAGCAGGAATGCCCTTCCCTTCAACCCTAATACCTGGGCACTTGGCCTCCACCTGAATACCCTTGGTGGTGAGCAGCTCACTAGCCCTCTGAAGACAGCCAGTCCCCCATGCAACATGTTCCTTGTCACCTGCTATCTTATGACTGCATCCTGAATCCGACTCTGGCTTCTGGAGGGAGACTCAGTGCCTGAACTCTTATTCCCCATAACAGTGTTTCAGCCTTGCTGCCTGCTCATTCTGTTTTCGGGGGCTAAACTTCTCCAGTCCTTTAGTTATTACATGGCCTGGCTTCTAGATCCTTGCCTCTCCCAAAAAGCCCCTCCAGGAGGTAATCCAGCATGGTATAGCCCCCTCTAAATGTCACATTCCAGACTGACCACACTGGCAGCTGACCCTATGAGAATATGGGGTTGCCCCTTTATAACCATGACTCTGTTAGTGTCACAGAGGTTACATGGGCATCTGGGATAAGTGCATCGCTGGTGGGGACTCATGCTGAAACTCCATTCCGCTGCAGCTCTTCCTGCCTTGATGAGCTCTTGCATATACCTTCCTCAGCCCATCCTGAAGTTCTTGCAGGTGAATGCTGACTCCCTTTCCGATAGATAGTTTGACCATCTTGAATCCTCAATCTACCTCCAGTATATGAATCTTCCCTCTCAAATGGGCATAACATGCCAGTGTATCCATCACACATGCAGAGAATGGGATAGGAGAGACCCTTTGGCACACTGACCGAGACCTCAATCCTGCTACCCAAGACTTCACACACCTGCTCCATGGCTTTGAGATGGTTCCACCAGTTCCATATCTCAGCATCATGCATGATTCCCTCTCTCATATAGTCAGTGAGTGTTTTTGTCCAGTCTGTACTTGCCTCACAGTATAATGTGTTTATGACTTGTCTTCAATCTAATCAGCCTCCTGTCCCTATCAGAAAACTGCAGAGGAAATGAAGTTGGTCTGGCATGACTTGTTCCTGCTGAACTCTGTCGACTTCTGACAGTGACAGCTCCCTGCTTGCACGACACATAAATCCAGAGTTTAATAATCCATCCTCAGTTTTCAGCAGGCTTCAAAATCAGCCGACTGTCATGTCAGCAAGCAGCCATGTCCCCCTTAGTGATAAATCAGGGTGAAATTTGCATTTTACTCACACCTTGACTGTTTTCCACTGTTTGTCAAAAAAACCCATGGCGTAGGGGCCCCGCTGGAGGTGAGGCTGGAAAGAGGTGAGAATGCACTGGTTGCTTGCAGCTGGTCTTAACCTGGCTAGCACCTCTGCAGTCTGCCCTTCCCAGTCAGGACCTCAGGAAACCAACCCTGCCTCTAGATAGGAGGGATTTCTGCAGCTGCAGCTTATGTTCTGCCGCACGTTCAGGACTTTCCCCAGATGTAGGACGTAGTTTTAATGTTAGGATTTCTGCTTTGTCCTGGAACCCCAGCTCCCATCCCTATCTTGTGCCCTATGCATGATCACTGAGTCTCTACTCATTTGCTCCTGCACAGGGCCTGGGCATGAATCCATGGATAGACAGTGCCCCAGGGACCTGCCACTAGCCCACCCCACTCTGCCCCCAGAGCCTGATTCTCATTCTGCTCAGCCTCACTCTGGTGCTCATGGGCCTCCGTGGACACTGTACACCAGCCAGGGCAGTCCCTACCAGTCAGCGCACACTCAGAGGGAGGCTCTGGGCCAGGTCCCCACCTGCACTCAGAGCCCCGTCTGCCTGTAGTCGCACAGCCTGGCATGGAGTCAGGAATCCCATGAGGGTTTAAAATTTGGGACGAGTGTAATTCAATATGTTTCAGGAAGATGAACCAAGTCAAGTACAGACTGTATGAGATTGGGGAGTGTATTAGTCCATTCTCATGCTGCTAATAAAGACATACCTACAACTGTGTAATTTATAAAAGAAAGAGATTTAATTTACTCACAGTTCAGGATGGCTGGGAAAGCATCAGGAAACTCACAATCATGGCAGAAGGGGAAGTAATCACTTCCTTCTTCACATGGTTGCAGGAGAGAGAAATGCTGAACAAAAGGGGAGAAAACCCCTTATAAAACCATCAGATCTCATGAGAACTCACTATCATGAAAACAGCGTAAGGGTAACCACCCCCATGATTCAATTACCTCCCATGGGGTCCCTCCCACGACCCGTGGGAATTATGGGAGCTACAGTTCAAGATGAGATTTGGGTGGGGACACAGCCAAACCATTCCAGGGAGGTCCCTGATATGGGTCCTTTTATTACCCTGTGGTTGGGGTAATAGAAGGCCTCCCTTCCCTTCATGGGCTTTTCGGAGATGATCATTTTTTTGACAGACACAGCATGAGGACCTTCATTGATTACCACAGATCCCCGCAGAGTCATTTGCCCTGCCGTGTCCTCCTACGGGAGAGGGGAGCCACCCTCAGAGGAGCTGGTGATCCTCCCACCTTGAACTGCACTGCTCCAGCCACGCCGGTGAGGCAGGCATTCCCTGGCATGAGAAAGTGTCTGGCTCCCTCTGGTGACAAGAGGAAGCACCTGAGCCTTTGCCGCCATTTCCACTGGTGGTGGAGCCCGAGATGAGGATGGATAAACTAAGGTCCAGAGGTCCCCCACACTGTGGGTGTGGGGTGGAGTCCCAAGTAGAGGCCCCATGCCACTTAAGCTCAGTTCTGTCTCCCTCAGCACCCTGGGCTTCCCAGAACCAGCAGGAATATGGCTCCGAGGAGGCTCTTCAGCACTCTGCAGGCACTGGTTCCTTTGGAATTAATTAGATTTCTTTGAAATTAGTTTAGAGTTAGAGGCATTTCCAAAGCCCTCAACCTTCGGCTGCCATTCCCCCTTTCTGAGTGGGAGGAAGTGCAGGATCCTGCAGGACCTGGGCTCCTATGCAGTTGTGTGGCCGCAGGCTGGTAATCTAACTTTGCTGTGCCTCCATTTCTTCATTTGTAAACTGGTGGTGAAGACACCTGCCTCTCAGGGTTGTGAAGATTACATTCTATGCAGTGTCTAAAGGCCCTAGCACATGGTGGGTATTTAGTGAAGAATGATTTTGTTGTTGCCGTTATTGATGGCATCAATAGAGCTGGATCTCGAGGTAGCAGTGGGCTTTCCACTGTGGAGCAGCAGAAACAAAGTTAAGTCACTATATCCCCATTGGGTGAACACCTGAGCATATTAGTGAATGAGAGTGAAAAATAACTGGGATCTACACAAATTGGCTTTTGGGAACACCAGAGCTGGCTAGCACAGGGCCTGACTTGGGTCTTGCCCTTGAGGCCTGGGTTCATCCCCAAGGTTTTCCGAGCCTCAGGGACCTCCACAGCAGCACTCCATAGCAGGTGTCTCCCTGAGGCCACATAGCCTGAGTAGGACAAACCTGAGCCCAGGAGCTGCCGTGCTCCTTGCTTCAGGCAAGTCATAGCCTGACCTCAGCGCACCTCCACGGGCAGCTGCAGCCCAGCCTTCTCCCACACAGCCACATCACTGACTCTGCTTATTTGCAAGGGCCTCCCTCTACTGTCCGCCTCACATCTTGGGGCTCTCCCACACCTCTGCCTTTTCCCAGGCTGTTCCTACCTTCTTCGTCTCCTTCCTCCTCTCCTTCCTCCCTTTTATTTAGTCCTCTGCTTTGTTTTTATTTCAGCTTCCCATTTACTATACATGTATCATTGGGCACGTTACTTAATCTCTCTGTGTCTCAGTTTCCTTACGTGTAAAATGGGAGTGTATCTGCACATAGGGTTGTGGCGACGATTAAATGAGGTAGTACATGGAATGTGCTAGAACCCAGCCCTCTGCTCACTAGGCATCAGCACCGTCATCCTCGCTAGCAACAGACCTGCCTCAAAACCCAACTCTGGCCCTATGCTATGAATGGGCTCTTTCCCTCACTGATGTGCTGTGACTCATCGGCCATACTCGAGCTCGTGCCATGTGAGAAAACAGTTTATCTTGCGTACCATGTTTAGGAAACTTATTTCCAAGCCTGACCTTTGCTAGACATAGTGAGGGGTCCAGCAATAATAAATAAAACGGTCCCACAGGTCAGAGCTCCCTGGCAGTTTTCCATCTGGCCAGTCCTAACCATGGACCAATGCCCATGAAGGTGCTGATTTTATCCTGACATCTAGGGGCCCTGGGCTGGCTACATTCATGTTAGTTGGCCCACCACGTGCATCTAGTACTCCAGGCCACGAGGGGGCACACTACAGCTTCAAAGCACCCTCTCAAGTGTTGGCCCATATGATCCCCACTCTGGTCTTGGGAGCTGTGTTAGTCTCCTGGGGCTGTCATAACTGGGTGGCTTCGACAGTAGACATTCATTTTCTTACAGTTTTGGAGGCTGGAAGCCTAAGATGGTAGTGTTGGCCATGGGTCTCCTGAGAACTCTCTCCTTGGCCAGCAGACGACTGGCTTCTCACTGTGCCCTCACACAGTCTGTCCTCTGAACCAGAGCTTCTTTGGTGTCTCTGGGTCCAAATCCCTAAGGACACCCATCAGATTAGATTAGGGCCCCCTCTAAGGGCCTCGTTTTCATGTAATAACCTCTTTAAAATATCTCTGAATACAAGTCACATGCTGAGGTTCCTGGGGCCTGGACTCAGTCCAGCCCATAATAGGGGGAGAGTAGAGCAGGTGACTGCCCTGTTTTCCAGATGGAGTTGCTGAGGCTTTGAGGGGTGAGTGCCTTGAGCACAGCCTCCTGCTGTTGCCAAGTTGCCCTGCAGAGCTTTGAAGCCTGAACTGGACACAAGGTCCTGTGGTCTCTGCACTGCCCCTTGCTGGGGGCTTGGGTGTGGACAGCAGGGAGCCTGCAAAACCTGCATCTGAGAGGATGTCCATAGAGAGCTTCTGGGAGGATCCCACTGGGCTCACACATAGAATGCAAGCCCTTCAGGAAGGCACAAGCTGTTGTTTCTCTGGATGGATTCCCTGCCTGCAGCTAGCCAGCCTGAGAGGCATGTGCCTTCGCCCGGGTAAGGTCTGGCTGGGCCTGGAGAGAAAGAAAACATGCTTCTTTCAGCTGGGTCGAGAAGCCCAGAGTGGCAACAGCTGCAGCTTTGACCAACTGCAGAGCCTCCCTGAGCATCCTGAAGTTGTCTAGCTTTGTGGGATGACATCATTATACAAATTATTTTCCGTGAGGCCGGGGCTTCCTACCCCACTCAGGCCTGGGTAGTAATCAGTTTACAGTTTGACACACATGGGGTCCCTCCTCCAGGCAAAAGGCTGTACTGCCCCTATGGAAAAGGTGATTTTTGCTTTTTTTAAGACAGGGTCTCTGCTTTTCCCAAGACTACAATTATTATGGCAAGCCCAATACATGGAATTTTCTTTTTCATCCAGACTGACTAGAAGCAGAACTATAGAAAAAGTCTCAGGTCACGTGCTATGACAGAAGAGAGAAGGTAAAGGAAGAGAGAAAATCTAGGAAGGCCCCTTGGAGGTGGTGGTATTTAAGGCAGGCTTTGAATGGAGGGCCAGGCTTTGATCCACCACTAGGGCCCTGGAGAAGGAGAAACTAGGCTGAAGACCAGCATGAGCAAGGCCTAGAAACCAGACAGCACAAGGGGCCATACTCGGTGCCCCAGAGGCCACACAGGGTACACCAGGCAGAGTTCTGTGCTGAGTGCTCATAGTCATGGTGGCATACAGTGCTGCTTTAGCTGGCTCTACAAGAGATTTGGGTTCTGTCACCATACTCAGTGACTTTGGTGTGGCCACATTTGGCAAATGGCTGCCCCTCCACCTTCCAGGGTGAATATCAAGTCGTATCCATATTCTTCCTTTAACCCACGTGCCCAGATGCATTTTGTTTTTTTGTTTTTTTGTTTTTTGTTTTGGAGGGGGGGAAGTAGGTATTTTTCATTTTTATGATACATAGTAGCTGTGTGTGTGTGTGTGTGTATGTATGTATATATATATATATGGTACATGAGATTTTTTGACACAGGCCTATAATGTGCAATAATCACATCAAGGTAAATGGGGTATCCATCCCCTCAAACATTTATCATTTCTTTGTGTTATGGACATTCCAGTTACACTCTTTCAGTTATTTTTAAATGTAAGATAAATTACTGTTGACTGTAGTCACCCTATTGCAATATCAGATACTAGAGTTTATTCATCCTGTCTATATTTTTCCACCCATTAACCATCCCCACCCGACCCCGACCCCCTTCCCAGCCTCTGGTAACCATCATTCTACTCTTTACCTCCCAAATACATTTCGGGTACCAGCTATTTCTTTGGTCAGTGCCGGTGCCACTGGTGGTGATTTTTTTTTTTTTTTTTTTGAGACAGAGTCTTGCTCTGTTGCCCAGGCTGGAGTGCAGTGGTGTGATCTTGGCTCACTGGTGCAATCTTGGCTCACTGCAACCTCCATCTCAGGGGTTCAAGCAATTCTGCCTGCCTTAGCCTGCCAAGTAGTTGGGATTACAGGCACCCACCACCATGCCTGGCTAATTTTTATATTTTTAGTAGAAGGTTTTTGCCGTGTTGGCCAGGCTGGTCCCGAACTCCTGACCTCAGGCTATCTGCCCACCTCGGCCTCCCAAAGTCCTGGGATTACAGTGTGAGCCACTGCACCCAGCCCACTGGTGGTGCTTTTTAATGGGAAAGTCTGGTCAAGGGCAGCGAGGGCAGAGCCTCGTTCTAGTCCAGGGTTCTCAACCTGTCTGCAGGTAGAATCACCTGGGGACTTTGGGAAAAGCCCAGTGCCCAGTCAGTCTTCCAGACCAACTTCATCACAGTCTCCAGGAGTGAGACCTAGGGATTCGTATTTTCTTTTTACAAGTTTCCCAGGTGAATCCAATGTGTAGCCCAGTTTGAGCCCCAATGATGTATCTGATCTAAGAGGTTAACAGGTGCGGTAATGTGGGGAGGGGCACATATGCTCTGGCTCTATCATATACTCTATGGACTTGGTAGCGTTAGTGTTTGGTTTTGTTTGTAAAGTTTGTGATGGAGATAAATCTATTACAGAAATTATGTGCGGTGTCCAACACCTAATATGTGCTCAATAAATGATCACCTCCTCACCCTGTCCTTCCCTGTTCTCCTCCTCCTCAGACAGAAGCAAAGTCAGTTACGTAATGCTGGCAGGCTGTTGGCAATGGGCACCGGATGAATGTGTATTGCAGGTTTCCTGCTGTTTATGGATCATGTTTTATTCATGTACATATGATGCAGAATGCTCCCTCTGAGGGGAGAACTTTCAGCCTGCAGATTTCAAGATGTGGCAATACATTTGTATAAATTGAGGTCACGGAAGGAAAGTGGGAGATGAGATACGCAAAGCCCTGACAGTGGGTTTCATGGGCATTTAGGACGTGGAGGCCAAGGATGTTCAAGCAGCCTGGAATTGCCCTTTTTTTCTAGGTCGGCACTGCCCTCTAGTGGAACAGAGTCACAGCCAACCCGCTTTTCCTCCTCACTCCTTACACTTGTGAGAACCATCTAGGGTTAAAATTACTCCAAGTCCAGCTAAAGAAACAGCTTAGGGAGACCAGCCATGCACACGCCCATTCTTGGACTCATTGTTCCTGAAACACAAAGATAATTCTAGAAAGCATCTATTCATGCCAGATATCAGAAGCTTTGCATGCATTACATATAATTGTCACTGTTCTACAAGACTGATAACTCTTCTTCCCAGACTTGGAGTTAGGAAGTGAATCTTCCAGAAATTGAGCAATGTAACCAGGATTCCAGCCTGGTAGGAATCAGCCTTGGTTGATTCTCGAGCCTTCGCCACTATGCCACGATACCTGCTCTTTCTCTAGAAACTAGGTCCTGGAGTCCTGAGTTCAAATCCACTTCTACCATGTACAAGCTGTGTGACCTTGGTGCAACTGACTGATCTCTCTGCGCTTCTATATTCTCATCTACAAAAAGAGTCTCATAAAATCACCTTATCAGGGCATAGTGAGAATGATTGACCTTGAATAAATCAGAAGGGGCAGAGAAAGAGCTGAAGAAAATGACTGCCTCTGGTTAGTAGGAAAACTGTGTTTTTCCTCCTGCTGAATGCATTACTTTTATAATCAGACCAAATGACTACTTTCCTTGTAAAGAGGCAGAAGCCTTCACCCATGTGTACCAGCCCTGCGAGATATTATAGGAGACCATTTTCTTGTTTCCTCGAAGTTGAGTCAAGCAAATCTAAGATTCCTCTAAAGAAAACCTCAGGCTTCCCCCTGAAGGGATTTCTCATTTTGTCAAGTACAGAACCCTCAGCTCTGCCCTTCGGCTGCCCAGCTTGGTGTTGCCTCTGTCACTGCTAAGAAGTCAGGACTGACTGTCATGTGAGATCTCACTGTCCTCAGGTGCCCTCCCTTCCCACGTTCAGGAAGGGATCTGAGCAGAGGCTTGAGTGCAGGGCAGCGTGACTCCTGGATACAGTAGGTTCCTCCTTCACCACTCTCCCAAGGACAGCTGAGAGGTGCTTGGTCCTTGCAGTTCCATTCCATCAGCACCTGAAGTTCTATTGCAATAGATAATTGTATTCTTCAGAAATACATTCTTCAGAGAATCATATTTGTCTCTAAGCTTTCTGTCATTAGGAGAACTGTGTTAAGGATTTATTAAAAATTACTCATAAGAAATAAGCCTTGTACATAGAAACAGACAAGAAGGGAAGATCTAAATGAATGTCAGTGTTTCTGGATGGTGAGAGATGGTGATTTGTGCTGTCATCTTTGTAGTAATGATTGCTAAAATTTATTGAGCACTTACTGTATGCCAGGCACTATGGAAAGCCCTTGTGATGCAGTAATCACTGAAACCTCCAAACAATCCTGCGAGGTGGGTACTGTTAACCTCACTCACAGGTGAGAGTATGGAGGGCCAGAGTAGGTAAGTACCTTTGTCAGGGTCACACAGCCTGTGACTGCAGACCCTGGCCATCCAGCTCTAGGGTCTGTGTTCTTGGCCACTGCGTTATTCTGCCTCTCTATGCTTGGTTTATTCTAAAGTCATCCTTAATGAGCATGTGCTGCTTTTAAAATGAAGGAAAGGGGTTTTGGTTTATTTGGGTTTTTTTGTTTTTTTGTTTTGTTTTGTTTTCTGTTTTTTTTTCGAGACGGAGTCTCACTCTGTCGCCTAGGCTGGAGTGCAGTGGTGCCATCTTGGCTCACTGCGGGCTCCGCCTCCTGGGTTTTACTTACACCATTCTCCTGCCTCAGCCTCCTGAGTAGCTGGGACTACAGGCGCCCGCCACCTTGCCCAGATAATTTTTTGTATTTTTAGTAGAGACAGGGTTTCACCGTGTTAGCCAGGATGGTCTCCATCTCCTGACCTCATGATCCACCCTCCTCGGCCTCCCAAAGTGCTGGGATTTCAGGCGTGAGCCACCATGCGCAGCCGGGGTTTTGTTTTTAAATTAACTTACATGGTTCCATGAATGACAAACGCATAGGAAGAAAGACAGTACAAATATAATAATGCCTAAAGGGAAATAGGAGAATGATGCTAATCCTTTACACAATCCTGTATTTTCCACATTCTCTAAAATAAGCATAGTTTACCTGAGTGATTTAAAAAGTCATAAAAGAAAATCCTGCTGTTAGAGGCACCAGTAAGAAGAACAAATAACAGCTGATGGTTTTTGAGAATGTCTGTGTTCCAGGAATTGACCAGAAGCATTCTGTGCACTACGTATTTGACCCTCAATAACCCCATAGGAGGTAGGGATTGTTGTCATCCCATTTTACACAGGAGGAGACTGAGGCTGAGGGAGCATTTGTACCATGCTCACAGACACATCAGTACAGCGGAGCCTTGACACCGATCCTCCCTCAAGGTCAGTAGTACCTCTGTGTCCTTTTCCACCCCAGGAGACTGAGGGTGAGAAACACAAATGGGTGCGTCTAATTTCAAAGTGAGTAGGGGAACTGATAGCAGTCCTTGGGTTTCTGGATGGCCTGTTTGGCTTTGCTTTCATGGGCATAAAGAGTTCATGCCAGCGGGTAGCAGATGCCTACAGCTCCTCGGGCGGCCTATGCTCCCCTCACCCAACCCCACAGGTTGTTCAACGCAGGAACCACGCCCCATGCTACACTTTGACAAAGAGAAAAATAAAGTTTCACGTGGAAGGGTCAGCATTTTTCCTCAAACAATGCGGCATGCACCAGCATAGCCAGCCAGTGATAGTATCTTTTCCAAGAGTAGGCCTTTTGGTGAGCCTGCAGAAGCCCCAGGGCCAGGCGAAAGGAAGGAGAACAAGAATGGGTACCATGGAGTCTTCCTCTTGGAGCATCAGTGGAAACTGATGTTTATGAAGTGCTTCATCTGTGCCAGGGCTGGCCCCCACAGTTGCTTTCATTTATTACTCACCACAGCCCTATAAAATGTCTTGTTTTTACAGTGCACACTTTGTTTTGCACACTTAGTTTTGCAGTGCACACTTTGTCATAAAGCAGGTGTCTGTAAGGGTGTGGATCTGTTATTGGGCTTCTCTTTTGCTTCATTGCTTTGTTTGTTATTTCTTGTGCCAAAGGCACCTTGGCTTTAAAAGAAGTCCTGACATCCAACAGTTTGGAAAGTCTTGACAACAGTTGTGCTTCTTCAAACACGTCTAGACTGGTCTTGGTCCTTAGCATTTCTATAAAGAATTTAGAATCAGCTTGCTACCTTCCACAAACAAAAATGTTCCCTAGTACTTTTATTATTTATTATTATTATTATTTGAGATGGAGTTTCACTTTTGTTGCTCAGGCTGGAGTGCAATGGCGCCATCTTGACTCACTGCAACTTCCGCCTCCCAGGTTCAAGCAGTTATCCTGCCTCAGCCTCCTGAGTGCCTGGGATTACAGGCAAGTCCCACCACGCCCAGCTAATTTTGTATTTTTAGTAGAGACGGGGTTTCTCCATGTTGGTCACGCTGGTCTTGAACTCCCGACCTCAGGTGATCCACCCACGTCAGCCTCACAAAGTCCTGGGATTACAGGCGTGAGCCACCACACCCGGCCCCATCTATTATTATATCAATAATAGTATTAAAGTTGAATAATTCTTCCTGGACCAGAAAATTTCAAGTTTCCAGTTGTATTTTCCAAATTCTTCTGGTTACATGCACCTAGCCTGACCCTTTATGTCGGCTTAGGGAGTCCCATGGTCGGGTTGCATCTAGAAGGAGGTACATTGAATGGGAGAGTCCACAGCGCAGACAGAGACATCTGCAGAAGGACTTGGGGAAAAAGCACTGGTCAGGGAAAGAGGAGGTTTGGGTCTCGGTCCCAGGTCTGCCCCCAACTGGCCAGGTGAGCTTGGGCAGGCCATTGCCAAGAACAGTCACGCACTCCTTCCTCTGCATGACCGCTGTGACTAGTGCTCTCAACCACACATCCTTTCAACAAACGGTGAACTTACTGTCCATCAGCACTGGGGCGAAATAGGAATATAAAGAAGAAGAAAGCATCATCTCTGCATCAGGGGCTTAGCATCTACAACAGTGTGTCTTGGACTATGCTGCAATCAATGCCAGGTCTGAGAAATGACACACACACAAAAAATGTTTTGTGGTCAAATAATTAACACAAAACCTTTGTGCAAGATTCCATTCAGGCATATTAGTATTTATAAGATCTGAGAAGTCTTGGAGTTTAACCCAGATTTGCTTAACGATTGTATTAGTTTTCTATCATTGCTGTGATAAATTATTGCAAACTTAGTGTAAAACGCAAATTTGTTATCTTACGATTCTGGAAGTCAGACATCCATATTGGGTCTTACTGGGCTAAAATCAAGGTGCTGGCAGGGCTGTGATCCTGCATGGAGGAGAAAATCTGTTTTCTTGCCTTCTCCAGCTTCTAGAGGCTGCCCACATGCTTTGGCTTATGGCTGTCCACCATCTTCAAAGCCAGCATGACTAGTCAGCTCTTTCTCATGCCATCTCTCTGGCTCACTCTGCCATCACATCCCCATTTCTGACTCTGACTCCCTCTTCCACATTTAAAGGATCCTTGTGATGAGATTGTGCCTATGGGGACTCTCCAGTATAATCCCTTAATCTACAACCTTAATTCCTCTCTCTGTCACCCAGGCTGGAGTGCAGTGGTGCAATCTTGGCTCACTGCAAGCTCCACCTCCCAGGTTCACACCATTCTCCTGCCTCAGCCTCCCGAGTAGCTATGACTACAGGCACCCACCACCATGCCCACCTAATTTGTTGTATTTTCAGTAGTGACAGGGTTTCACCATGTTAGCCAGGATGATCTTGATCTCCTGACCTTGTGATCTGCCTGCCTTGGCCTCCCAAAGTGCTGGGATTACAGGCGTGAGCCACCGCTCCCAGCCACCCCAGCTTTATTAAAGCACATCTGACAACGTGTGGCACATGGTGTGGAGGACTCGGTGCAGGGTGGGGTCTTTCTCTAGCCCCTCACCATCATGTACTCTCATCTTGGTACTGCTCCTGATATCATATGATAGATTTGTGTTTGTTGCCATTCTTCAAACTCCACAAGGGTGAGGTTTTCGTCTGTTTTGTTCACTGCCATGTCCCATATTATTCACTGTTACTAACATAGTCCTAGCAAGTAGAAGGTTCTCAGTGGGTATTTGTTGACTAAGAGTAGTGGAAAGTCTCTCTGATAAGATAGCAAGCTTCTTGAGGGCAAAATTCTTGTCCAAGTTATCTTTTCTTCCCCAGGGTCCAGAGGTGGCTGGTGCTAAATTTAAAGATTGTTTAGTGTGGGAGAAGGCAGACTCACCACCAGGAAGTCTTGCTGGAGATCATTTTCTTAAGGAATTTGCCATAGTCTATGCTTGGGCTAATCTGTCATGCGCAGAAACTCTTCATCATCTGGGCATAAGTTGAGATAATAAGCTTCTCAGGCAGTTTGCACCACAGGGTCCCAAACTTTCTTGGTTCACAGCGTCCTGAGTCCAAAAGAAATAATAAGTTTTGTTTATCAAGCATTTAGGTTCATACTACTTAATAAGTGTTTCCATCCTAACAACATAGAGTAACTGCTTGAAAAACATGATACATATCAACAGAAAAAAATATATATATATGTATATATATTTTAACCATAATTGCTTACTAATGGGATGTGTGTCCTGTTGGCAAATGCATGGTTTCTGAAACCTTGGATTCAAATTGGACATTGCCACCCCCATTTTCTGTTGCATATTGATTTCCACACTTGGTTTTCTCACAGCAACTATGGAAAACTCAGCTCACAAAGATGTGATGTCATTGAAAGAAATCCAGTGTTGAAACCATAGGCTACCATGAAATGGTAGATTCACATGTCCAAGAGATGTCAAGTATTGCTATATTTCCCTCAAAAACTCACAATATTCTGCCTTACCCTTGTGAGTTCACTGCAGTACTCAATGGTGTCCCAGCACACAGCCTGTAAACTGCAGATTTGTGTTAATATAATTCACTGAAGGCCTGTGTACAGACCAGAATGCCAGAGCTAGATCACCATGGGGGGCACTGCATTCAGCCCCTGATCTCCTTGTCCAGCCGTCTCATCCCTGGGAGGCCGGGTTAGCAACCCATTGTGCTTGGCTTGGCAAGCAGCAGAACAGTGAGGTGGACTCCAGACAGCCCGTCTGGTCTGCACACTGATGAGGCTTGAGATTTCAGCTGCTTCCCAGCAAGAACTCCTTCCTGGGCCTGACCTGCTCCCAGCTCCAGCCCTCTCCCCCAGAGATAGCTTTAGGAAATGAGGTATGGAGGGTGTAGTGAGCTTTGGAAAGAGAAGGACTGGGAACCCTGGAGGGTGCCAGCCCTCACTGTTGTAGGAGAGACACAAGTGTCGTCTATTTAACAAACCCTTCCCCAGGTCTTTCTGTGTGCAACACACTGTTCTAAGAGGTTTGCAAATAGGAGGTCGTTCAGTCCTCAGCACAATCCCATGACGTCGATCTATTATTACCCCCACTTTACAGAAGAAGAAACTGAGGCACAGGACAGGAGGTTAAATATATGTTGCCCAAAGGTTCATGGAGCTGGAAAGTGGTAGAGCTGGGATTTGAACCCAGGCTGTTCATACTCTTACCTGGACTTTTCCCTTAGGGTGTTAGAAAACCCCAGCAATCCTTCCCACTGTGCTGCTTTCTAGCAATGTGCTGGGGCTAGGTGCTGAACCACTCTAAGATTCTGTTTTTCCCCCGTGAAACGGCCCGGTAAACTTCTCCCTGAGGTCATTGAATGGCTTCCAGGAGATTAGGCATGTAAAGTGCTTTCTATTATCCAGGGTGGTAGCACAGAAAGCCTTCAGGGCTGCCTGGCTAGGGAATCCAAGGCACTCCTCCCCACCGACGTACATGAACCTGGAAGACAGCAGAGGGCAGCACCGGGCTGCTGCAGAAGGTTCTGCACCTGGAGGCGCCGGCCCTTCATTCAACAGGGATCCTGCATCTCAGTGCCTGGCAATATGCCGCTTCTCCATTCAGGCAGAACGTTCGAGGTGGCTTTGCCAAAGCAAGAACAAAATCACAGCCTGAGAGGATGAATTAAGGGGGAAACCAAGGAAGCAAGCTCAGCATAACCGTTCTGTTAGTTCAGAACCTGCCTTGCACACCTGGGCCCGCTGAAGCTGCTCGTTTCAGTTGTTGTCTTAAGATATTTCTGAAGGCACTTCCTGATGCATGAAGGCCCCTCCCACATCCCACCACCAGCATTGCAGCTGGAGGTTTACCTTGAGGTCTACGTAAGGAGGAGTGACGTAGAAAAGTGAATAGAGGTTGCACCTGAGGAGGAAGATGCCGTTTATACCAAAATACATGTGCACAGTGTCTTTGGTGTTTGGCGTGGGGTCCTATCAACTCTGTCCTCTTCCTTTTTAAGGTTATCTTTGTTCAGCTGAAACCCAGATGAGAACAGGACCTTGAAAAAGCCACAATCCAAACTCTGGAAACCCGCACCCTCTTATAGAGAAATTTGGTGGAGAGGCTGCCTTAGGGTGTGGTGTCTCCACAGCAGGCCACTGCTGTTCCCTGTTCAAGCTACCAGCCCCACTCACTGGCCCATCTGGGCCCTGTGGGGCTCCTGTGGACAGCTGAGGCCAGCAGCTTGAGGGACGCCCCTCCTTCTCTGCAAGAGGGCAGAAGGCCTGGGACCCCAGCTATGCTATGATGTCTGGCCAGTCCTTACTTTCAAGTCTACTGTCTTTCTTTCAAATCTACTGTCCCCAAGCATGGGGGTAACAGCACAGTCTATATGCAACATCTTCAGGTTGTTGGGTTGTTTCTGTTTTTCCAAGGATTCTGAAGGCTTGGTCCTTTGACCTATTAAGTATTAATAATAATTCTCATTATTCAGTCTGTAGGGCATGGATCAGTGATGAATACATTGCTTGGGGGGTTTATTTAAAGGGAAGAAGGTCTATGATTGTGGGTGATGGGGGAGGTGCCGGGAGTCACAGCAGATGGTGAATTAGAAGGGTAGGCACAGCACCCTTGGCAAGAGACTTGTATTCCTGTGCTCTGTGTCCCGTTCTTTTGGGAAGGCCTGAGCAGTGAGTGTGTTTGCTGAGCCGTCTCTAGAGTGCCCGTAACTCTGACTGATGGATTACCACAGCCTGCAGCCTGGATGGGAGGATATGACTGGCTTCAGGACTTTGCAGGAATCTCTCGGGTTCAGCGTGGGTGCCACTCCTGAGTTGGACAACTGTTCTCCATGCCCCCTACTTCCTGCTGCTTTCTCAGATCCTCTTCCTGCTGCTCTGCTCCCTAACCACAACCCCACTAAATAAAGCCCCCTAATTCTAGTCCATCCCCGAAAGATCTTTTCCAGCAACATCCCCTGCCCCCAACTTTGTGTGCTTGGTTACCTTAATCAAAGTTATGACAAACCAGAGATAATGTGCTAATCATGTGAACGTCACTCCTCTCCAAAGTGATACATTTTCATTTTTTAAAATGCAGCTTATTAATAGAAATAAGATTCTGCAGTTTCTGGTTGGCCGTGGAGTGACTATTTGGAAACAGTGGAACTTCTACGTAGATTTCTTCACATCCAAGGAGGATTTTGCTGAGGGTGGACTCAGCCCTGTTTCTGTGATATAAAACATATTTTCTTCATTCTTTCCTTCATCAAACATCTCCTAAGTGACTGCTTTAGGGTTCTGGGTTCCTGTCTATAAATGTGTGTTAGTTCGTTCTTGCCTTGCTATAAAGAAATACCTGAGGCTGGGTAATTTATAAAGAAAGGAGATTCCAGTGGCTTGGAGTTTCGCAGACGGTACTGGAAGCATGGCGTTGGCATCTGCTCATGGTGAAGGTCTCCAGAGGCTTCCAGTCATGGCAGGAGGCAAAGGGGGAGCAGGCGCATTACATGGTGAGAGCCAGAGCAAGAGGGAGAAGGGGAGGTCCTAGACTCCTTTAAACAATCAGATCTTGTGTGAACTGAGTGAGAGCACACTCATCACCAAGGGGGCGGTGCTGAACCATTCGTTAGCCCCATGATCTAATACCTCCCACTAGGCCCCACCTCCAACATTATGGATTACACTTCAACATGAGATTTGGAGGAGACAAACATGCAAACTAAATACTGTGGCTTCCTTTGCCCAGTATTTAAAACCATTTGCTTTCCCCTATGTAGTTTTAAGTTGTTTCTCCCCACCCTAAGTCAATGAATGAGTTCAGAGGAGGGAAAGCTTCAAGTCAGCGAGGCCAGGATTTTTTACTGTTTGGTTCAGCGCCGAATCCCCAACCCTGAGAATAGTCCTTGGCACATAGAAGGAGCTCAGGAAAACTTGACTGAATGGATGAATATGTGATTGGTTCCACGACGACATCACCAAGAGAATTTAGGGTGAGTTGATCTACCCCTATGAACAGACTAGGCTGGAGAGCTACCCTCCACTGGGCTTAGGTTCCCGGCCGTGAAATTCATCTCTCACCCTGCTCTTCAGGTGCCTGTGTGGCCTGTTAGCACCCACCCTTGGAGCTGCCTGGGTTGGAATTACCCATGCACTGACTGTTCTCATCAGATGGCCAGCTTCTAAAGGGAAGAGCTACTTTCTTGACTCTTATTTTTGCCTCCAGGGCCTGGAGAACTGTCAATGCTCAAGAAATGTCTACCCAATTGAAATTTAAATAGATACAGCCTGTGGGTTTGAGTTTGGGATCAGTACTTTTCCCAGAATGTCCTAAAATTTCTGTGCAAAATACCAGGTATTGTGTCCATCAGATACTTAAGCACTGCCCAGAACTTGCCATCTTCTCAGGTCCTACAGAAACGCCTAATTCCTGAATAGCTGTTATAGCCACAACAACAATGGAAACAGATAATGACTTCAAAACATGGAGAGAAATTGAAGAATTGAAATTAATAAATATGTAATTAAATGTTAGATATTTACCATTGTGGGAACTTTGCTATTTGCTAAATTTCAGAGTCATGAACGTTTTATTATATTTGAAAATAATTTGTTGCGTAGATTATCCTCACTTCACAAAAAATTCCTGAGTTTGCACAATGGGTGTCAAGGGATCTTAGCCAACCATAGATTAAATGAGTTACATAAAGCCAAATAAATGTAAAAGCAAAATTATAAAAGTCTTTTCAAAAGTGTGGATTGCAGAAAAAATATTTAATGATAGATGCAGATATATTTTAATATGTTTGATGTGGGGTGAAGTCCTCTAAAAGTAAAGGACACAAATTTCAAAGCAACCTACCAAAATACTATAGAATGGTAGCATAATATACAGTGCTTTCATAGAGTTTCCAAAAATTGTAAATTCAGGCTTTCCCCTCTAGGATTTTTAGAATAATTCCTAATATCATTTATAAAAGCAGACATCTCATCTCATCAATGTAAAATAATATCCTTGACCTTTGGTGATTTTGCTCATTGAATAGCCTCTGTTTTGTAATCTCTTTTTTTTTTTTTTTTTTTTTTATCATCTTCTTTCAGGAATCCTGTTCACGATGCTGGTATTTGGACCAGCCTGCGGGTTTATCCTGGGCTCTTTCTGTACCAAAATCTACGTGGATGCAGTCTTCATTGACACAAGTAAGGAATATATCTTGATGTCTGCTTTCCACCCACAAGCATTTCCTCCCTCATAAATGTGGCTTCAGCCTGTGGGTTCTAAAACCTTCTTGCTCAGAGACAGTCTTGATGCCCCTGCCTCTGTAGCTGGGGCTCACCCGGATTAGTTGAAAGAACATGAGTGTTGGTTCAGAGGGCCTGACTCAAGTCTGGGTTCTGCCAACATCCACCTAGAGGCTGAATAACCCCCAGCAGCTGATTTTACTCCTCAAATCTATAATTTCCTTATCTGTAAATAAAGAGTAACAATAATTATATCTGCCTGGCAGATAAGAATTTAATGAGAGTGTCTGTGTAGAAATGCTTGGCATATGCTCATTGAGTGGTGGCCCATTAACCTATGTGAGGATCCTACTTTCCAAACTAAGAGTTGGAGCATGTGTTCAGGAAGTGCAAGTGTACGAACGGGGTCAGTGAGACAGAATATTGGAAAATGCTTTTAGAAGACACTGTTGTGGTGGCCTTTGTGAGGAAATATCCACATTCAAAACCATTTTAATCAGAACTTGTGTTCTTAGCAGGAAGTGCAAGTCTCAGAAGACCCTGAGTTCCCCAATCCACGATTGTGGGATTGAATGGGATGCGAGATCAATGGGCTAGACTGTGCTGTGGTGACAGACGGTCCCAAAACCTCAGTGGTTTTATACAACTAAGGTTTATTTGTTGGTCACACTACATGTGCAGGGTAGGTCGGCAGTGTCGGGGTCAGGGAGACTTGGCTCATCATGGTCACCTGTTGATCTGTTCTCAGGATCAGTAAGCATTCCCAGCCCCCCGGGCCCAGGCTCACAGAAGTTCCATCCTGACCCCAGCTTGCACAGTTACCAAGGCAGGAAACCAGTTTTACTCTGGCCCTGGAAACTTCTACTCAGAAATGACATACAATGTTTCCCCTCATATTTCATTAACAAAAGCAAGTCATGTAGTGTCTTGGTTTCCTGTTGCTGCATAAGAAATGACCCCAAACCTAGTGACCTAAAACAGCAGACATTTCTTATCACGCAGTTCTTCATATTTTTTTCTGTGGGTCTGGAATACAGGAGCAGCTTCACTGGGCAGTTCTAGTTCAAGGTCTCTTATGAGGCTGCAGTCAAGGTGTGGCAAGGTGGCAACCTGGTCTTGGGTCATCCCAAGGCTCAACTTGGGGAGGATCCACTCCCAAGCTCACTGCCATGGGCCCACAGGAGGGGGCTACCTCACCGTGACACCCCTGAAGCAAACAACCCAAGAGAAGGTGAGAGAGAGCACGTGAGGCAGGAGCCACAGTCTTTTTATAACCCAATCTCAGAAGTGACATCTCATTACTTCTGCTGTATTTTGTTTGTTAGAAGCTAGTCACTTGTTCAGGGTTACTATCGAAAGAGAAGGGATTATTACACAAGGACCAGAATGCCAGGCAGCAGGGATTTTAGAGGACCATCTGGGTCATTGCCTACCATGTGCAGTCACATCTCTACCTTGTGTCTGAAAAGGAACACTATATTTACATGTAGTTTAGCATGTAGCAAAGCTGTATTTCCTTTCTCTCTGAAAACAGAGGGTGAGAAGCCATTCCAGCCTTTGCTTCTCATGCCGATCTATCCTCAGGATCAATAAGAATTCTCAGTCCCCAGGTTCTCAATCCATCATCTCTTGACAGTGCTAAATTTACTAATTCACCCCAAAGAAATAATGTGGTTTTAAATCCAATCAAGTCACTTTGTGATTCACTCCATTAATCCCACTGATATATTTACTTGTAGCTAATGATGTTACAGATTTCCAAGTGGGGAAAAAAAAAAAAAAAATCAGAGGCAGCCTTATTTACTTATACTTTTAAAGTGCTGAGTCTGTTCAGAAGGTGATTGAGTGCTGGTGTTTTGTAGCCGTCGGCTGGCCCTTTGAACCCATTTCCTAGGGAGTGCGGTAAGGGGTGGGCTGGGAAGAGACAGGACGTGTGAAGTGAGTCGGTTTCCATCTTGTTCGTGTAGACAGGCCAGCTTCCACCACTGCACCCAAGGCAGCACAAGACAGGGCTAGCAGAGGGAATAGAGAGGAGGCATACTCCTGATGCAATGGGGAAGCCACCTTGAAGGGTAGCAAAGTGGCCAGGTGGCATATTTTGCCCTCAGTGGTATCAGTGGTGGCCTTTGAACCAAAACCCTGTGAATGACCAGATTATCTGAGCTGGAAAGAGCCTCAGACATCATTCCTTTCCAACTCTTTCATTGTACAAATGAGGAAACTGAGTCACAGACAGGGGAAGGGATGTCCCCAATCCAAGGAATGTATCTCTATAAAACCCAGATCTCCTGAGCCTGCCTGTGAAGATTTCACTCACCAAACTCTCTTAGGAGAATGAAACGGCACCTTCTCTCAGTGTCCGAAATGACCAGCAGGTAGACAGATGGCTGGAGGGGGCTTAGCCCATCCACTCCCAGTTCCCTCCATTTGCTGAGGCTGTTCCTTCAGCCTGGAATGCTGTTTCCATCTTACTGTGTTCAGCATCTCTGTTTGCCTGTTAAGGCCCAGGGTGTAGCGGTGTGATCCATGGTTCTAGTCTCATTAGCTACTTGGTGCCTGCATGGATGTAAGGCAAGTGGGCTTTTTTCAGTCCTATGTGGGCATCTCGCTGATGGCAGCCTTCCCCACCAAGTTGATAATGGAATTCTCTTTCTGTTTCTAAAGAATGCAAGGTGCATTGTCAGTCATAAACTTTGTCTGTGTCCTTCCCAGAGGCACCGTGAGGGTTGGTGCAGCTCTTTACCAGTAGAGGGCAGAACAATATCATTTATCCTATTTAGGGAATCAGCCACAGAATTCTGCAGTTTCCAGCAGTTTTTATTGTTTCTAATCTTGTGACTGAAACTTGCCGCCTGCGGGTGGATTTGGGCTGTATTTGAGGAAGGGATCTTAATTTCTTTAGGGCCTCCCCTATCTTTTCCTTGCTTTCCTAAAGCAGTACTCTTCTGTAGGGCTGTCCAGTGTATGGGAACATTACTGTAGGCATTAATAGACGAGGGCCACCCACAGACACATGTTTCTGAAGTCCCCACTGAGACTGGGGTCCAGGAAAAGCAGCAGCCTGAAATTTGTGGGGAAGCGGCAAGGCAGGTCCACAGAGGGCCCTCGTTATGGGATAGATGGAGGAGAGAAGGTGGCATCCACCACATAGCCTGGTGCCCACATGGAGAGGAGAATCCAGTGAGGAAGCCTGGTTGAAACTTGTGAGTAGATGCAGCTGGGGGTGCCACGGAGGGTTGGTTGTAGACATGGGCCAGCTCTGGGGTGAGAGCCCCCACGGGGCACCTTGCCTGGAGGTCCCAACTGGCTCCACTTAGACATGGGCTGCTTCTGCTGCTGCCTTTCATCCGTGTTTGATCCCTACATGGTTCCCTTTGCTCCTCAGCTCAGGGAGAATAAATCTGTCCCCTGAGAGCTGGGGGAAGAAATGATGGTGCCTCCAGGATTTCTTTTTTAGGTTCTTTATTCAACTGAACCCCAGGTGAGAACAGGACCTTGAAGAAAAAAAGGACTTGGTAGCAGAATACATATCTAATCACTGCCTTGGCAAGCCTTAACGATGTGAGTTTATTACAAGAAGATTAGTAATACCAGCAGCCATGAATTGGTCACTTATTAAAGCTGTACATAGATTGCCTCATTGGAGCCTCAGCACATTCTTATGGGAGTGTAGATCCTACTATTAGGTGAGGCATTATCATGCAATGGTTAAGAATTTGAGCACTGGAATCAGACTCCATTTGAATCCTGACTACCCCTCTTACAAGTTCTGTGATCCTGGGGACATTACATACACATCCTGAGTCTGTGTGTGGATGGCATGAGCTACTCGTGCAAAGCATTTAGCACAATGCCTGGTGTATAGTAAGCACACAATAAATACTTATAATAAGAAATCCGAGAGGTTAACAGTTTCCACAGCTAGGGATAGAGCAAGGATTCATTCCCAGGCCTGTCTGACCTCAAAGCCCCACTCTTAACAGAACAGCTGGCTTCCCTGAAACGTCTCCAGGAATGTAGCCAGGAGGGGGCTCCCTTCCATGGACAAAGGCCTTGTTGAGATGACCTAGCCTCACCAGCACATCCGTGCAGACTTGTCCTGAGGCACACACCAGCCAGCCTTGCAGAAGGCTGCATGGCGTTTGCAGCTGGAACAAGATGTGGCCATCTGTTTGCTTCACAAGAAAGGTCAACAGACTTGAGAGCCTCCTGCTCTGCTGTCCTGAGGGCTGGCTGCTACTGCTAGATTTCTTCATTTTGGGCTAATTAGCCCAATGGCTGGGATTCTAGATGTTCAATGCCACCCTCCAGCCTTAGCCCCTTCCTGTCTCCATTTTCTAATTAGGTTTGTAACTTAGTGATACTCTTAGAATTGGAGTCCCATAGCAAAAGTGTGGCAACATAGGTTAAACAAATAGGTAAATGAACTACAAAAAAAAAAAAAAAAAAAAAAGTCCATATGTCCCAGGAGTAAGAAGTAAATGTCGCCAATTTGCTTTGATCTGCTCTTCTCACAATTTCAGGTATCCTCATGAGTCTGTGGGTGGGTTAGTTGGTTAGTTTTAAAGTGGTTTAACTGTATTTCCAGTGACTTTTCATTTGATCTTGGAAATGGGTGGAAATCTCAGTGAGCCCCCTAGTTCAGTTGACCTTTGGCAGAAAGAGTAAACAGCTGTCAACAACTCTCAACTTACCCAATACAAGCAACAAATAAGAACAACCCAAAAGTCAGACACAAAGAGTGGAAGGGTTAGAAAAATGGACCTTGTAAGGCCGGGCATAGTGGCTCTCACCTGTAATCCCAGCACTCTGGGAGGCCGAGGCAGGTGGATCACCTGAGGTCAGGAGTTTGAGACCAGACCAGCCAACATGGTGAAACCTGTCTCTACTAAAAATAAAAAAAAAATTAGCCGGGTGTTATGGTAGGCACCTGTAATCCCAGCTACTTGGGAGGCTGACACAGGAGAATTGCTTGAACCTGGGAGGTGGAGGTTGCAGTAAACTGAGATCTCACCACTGTACTCCAGCCTGGGTAATAGAGTGAAACTCCATCTCCAAAAATAAATAAATAAATAGAGGAAATGGATCTAGAAAAGGAGAAAAACCTTCTGCGCCTGTTGACACCTATGTCAAGACAAGTCCAAGATGTGCCTGGCTTCATGACAGACATTTCCATCATGGTACACCCAGTGTATGGCTCTCTTTGTTCCACTCTGCAACCCTTTTCTCCTGTCCCCTTTACCAGACTTCCCTCAGAATCTGTTCTCATTGTCTGAAATGACCACGGGGTAGATTAGTGGCTTGATGAGAGAGTTGAGCCTATTCACTTAGAGTCCCCTGAGTGTGCCACACTTTGGCTCAGCCTGTTCCCTCAGCCTGGGATGCTGTCTCCACCTCATTTTATTCAACATCTTTCTTCATCCATATGTTTAGTTTTGTTGGCAATTGAATGTATCTAAGTAAATGAGACAGATTGGTGCTTTCAGTTTTGTTCTGGGCATCTTACTGAAGGCAGCCCTTGCCAGAAGGCTGAAACTGCAGCCGTTTTTTTAAAGTTAAGACACTAACTAGAACCAAATAGAGAAGTAAAGAGGTTTTCAAGCCTTCCTCCCTACCTTTACCTAAAACAATACTTTGCTATGTCAAGCCTGCCTGAGACGGCTGTTCTTATAGAACATGGATTTTTATTTCCTAAACCTTTTCTACTAGTCAGGGTAGACTAGGTTATATTGCAGTAACAAACAGCTCCCAAATCTCAGCAGCTTAGAATACTAAATGGTTCTTTCTTCTTTGTGCTAGATCCAATGCCGATCAACACGGACATTTCGTTTATTGTAGCCTGTCAGATACCATCTTAGGAGGAAAGAGGGGTTGGAGTCATGCACCAGCTCATACACACTTCCACCCAGAAATGATACATAACCCCCTTGCTCACATTTCATAGGCAGATCTCTGTGGCTTATGGTTACACCTAACTTCACAGAGTGAGGACGTGTCATCCTCCTTGACATCAGAGGTGGAGGATCCAATGCAGACACTAATAACATCTACCACACTGTCCTCTTCCAGCCACACAGAGAACTCTCCCTCACTATCCCTAGTACTGAAACAGTATCTGTAGAGCATTGACAGATGATTGCCAGCAGGTGGAGGGAGATTTTTCACCATAACTAGCCAAAATGCCTCATAAAAATATTATTTATTAGCTGGGCACAGTGATTCACACCTGTAATCCCAGCACTTTGGGAGGCCAAGGTGGGTGGATCACCTGAAGTCAGGAGTTCAAGACCAGCCTGGCCAACATGATGTGAAACCCCATCTCTACCAAAAGTACAAAAATTAGCCAGGCATGGTGGTGGGCACCTGTAATCTCAGTACTCGAGAGGCTGAGGCAGGAGAATCACCTCCACAGGAGGTGGAGGTTGTGGTGAGCTGAGATCACACCACTGCACTCCAGCCTGGGCGACAGAGCAAGAATCCGCCTCGAAAAAAAAAAAAGAAAAGAAAAGAAAAGAAAAAAAATAGTGTTTGTTATAGAAATGGACAGAGGTAAGACATTTTTCAGACAGGTCCAACCATTAGTTGTCTTTCCTAGATCAAACTCACCAAGCCTCCCCCCGCCCTCAGGACAGCACACTCTACAGCTGAGTGGTTTCCCTCTGCATGTTATTTCTGTGTCTGCCACAGTGCTCCGGATAATTGAAATGGAGAAAAAAATCAATACTTCCCAAAATAGTCAGTGATGAGTGTCTTGGATCTACAGAATGCTGCTGTATGCCACCTTCATGCAGGCCCCGTCTCCTGTCCTTGCCCAGTTGGCAGGTGGGCTTTGGTTCTGACACAGGTGACGTGCCCTTCCCCGTCCTTCAGACTGAGCCAATGTCGGCTTTCCTCACACATACACATACCTACAGGGAGCAAGTTGGCACATTCACACAAACCGTCACCTCCCCCATCACTGTCCCTCTCCCTGGGATGTTTTCTCACACATAGAACAACAGAGTCACTAAATTCCTAATAAAATATGACTTTTCTAATTTTGTTCCCCCAAACAACTGCTAGGATTTCTCTCTCTTTACCCGCTCACATCTGCCAGCTTTTCAATTCCCCCTTTATGGAGCCTGGAGACAATGGAGGAAATAAATACTTCAGCTCCCTTTTGCTGTCTTCTGTTTTCATTCATTGCTTGGCAGCAGGTGAAGAAACACAGTAAGTGACTAGTGAAAACATTCCTGTTCAGCTACCAGAGGCAATTTCACTTCCTTGTGTCTTCCCTCATTTGCATAAAGATGCTTTCGAGATCACCTTGTGTTTTCCCATGCCGTACCTTTTAAAAAGATCCAAATTTTGAGATTCTCGTTTATATATATATATATATATATATATATGTACATAAAGGTGAAAATAACAAGATCTACTCTCTATATAAAGAGCCTACTATGCATCAGGTGATTCTTGCTCATTGCCTGTCATCCTTGCAACCACTCTAGGTTGAAGCTGTCTTCATTTTGCAAATGATGCAGCTAAGACTCAAGGAGGGTAAGTAACCTGCCCAGTATCACATGCTAGTGAGTGGCAGAGCTGGGATTCGCAAGTAATCTGCCCAGTATCACGTGCTAGTAAGTGGCAGAGATGGGATTTGACCCCAAGTTCTCAAATCTTACACTGTCCCCTCTCCAGCTTGTAGCTATGCAGAAACATCTGGTCCATCGTAGTGCTATTATTGCTGCTGAGTGTCTGTCAGCGTCTTCAGGACAGTGACTACCAGTGTTCTAAAGGCCACTTGCTACCTACTGGAAGAGCTGGCAGCCTTAGGCTCCTGGCGCAAAGAGCAGGAATTGATCATTCACCTCAGGCCCTATAGGGAGCCCAAAACAAAGTCCAGACATTGAAGAGGGGCAGTGGAACAGAAAGGTGAGAGCATGGACCTTGGCATGTGTATACCTGTGTTCCGTGCTTCAGCCCCGTGAACCTGGGCAAGGAACCTAACCTTTCTAAGCCTCAGTTTCTCCGTCTATAGAAAATAGAGATAATAAAAGTCCTGCCTTGTAGAGTTATGGGGAAAGTTGGCTGGAACAGTTAAGAATGTGCTCTGCATAATGCCTGGTGCAGAGGAAACCCTCAATAAATGATGACTGGCATTATCATTAATGCTAGCCGAGGAGTCTTCAGGGAGAGCATTTTATGAATGCTGAAGTGTTCATCTGGTGTCTGCGGTCATTACTCTTCCCAGAGCTGTCCATCCATCTGGTCCAGGCCTGCAGCCCTATTGGTCCTACTTCATACACCATTGCCCAGATCTCCCCAGTTCTCCTTGCGTGTTCCAGGGGCACGGTTTGTTATCAGAGACATTTCTAAGCAGCTCACCTGGGAGCCGTGCTGTGCAAGGCAGTTGTAAAGAGAGAGAAAGAAAAAAACTGTACCAAAGGGTAAGCTGAAGTTTACGTTCGTGTGACTTAGCTGGCAAAATCAAAGAAATAGTGGTACAAGGCCACCAAACCACATGCATAGCACCTTTAAGCACATGAGTTGGCTGCAAAGCTTTGTATTAGAGAGCTGGTGCCAAGCCACAGGCCACCACCAAGGTTGGCATTCACCTCTCCACTAGTAGCATGGAAACAAAGGACCCTCACCATAAATAACAGGCTACCATCATCTGGATGCCCCAGCATGTGCCAGGTACTCTTCTGAGCATTTTATGTCTGGTGTGGTCATTTGATCTTCCCACTAAGTACTGCCATCATCATAGATGTTACACAGATCAGTAAACTGAGGCATAGAGAGTTCAAACCACTGGCCTAGGGTCACACAGAGAACAAGGGGTAGGACTTCAACCCAGGCAGCCTGGCTTCAGAGGCCATGCTGTAAAACCCTATTGTGTGCCTCCTCTTACGAGCTGTGAACCTAATTTAAGACAATGAGTGGGGCTTTGAGTGGGATCTCATATGAGCTGCTTTTTGGAAGCCAAGAGTGAATATACCTGATGAAAATCTACCTCTGAACAATAAACACTCCCTTGTGTTTCTTTGAACACACCTTGGCAGCTCTGCCAAGCCAGTCAGTTTTAACCTAAATTCAGAGAATGTCTGGCTTCTCACTGTTTTTGTTTAGACTGATGTAAACACAGGGTAGACAAGAAAATTAAGGAGGGAATGTGATCAGCCTTCGGCTTTGAGAGAAACAGAACTGCTGATGTGCAACAATAGGCTTCGTAGCCTGGCAGCCACCGTTCGCAACCCCAGGTCATTTCTAGAGCCCTTGCCCTCTCTATTCAACTGAGTCAGATTCTCAGCAAAATCCCCAGTGGTGCAGCCTTCTTTTCTCCACTAAGCTGTGCTCTTTCCATTTGCAGGTAACCTGGACATCACTCCGGATGACCCCCGCTGGATCGGAGCCTGGTGGGGTGGCTTTCTGCTCTGCGGTGCCTTACTCTTCTTCTCTTCCCTCTTGATGTTTGGGTTTCCACAGTCCCTGCCCCCGCACTCAGACCCCGCCATGGAAAGCGAGCAGGCCATGCTCCCCGAAAGAGAATACGAGAGGCCCAAGCCCAGCAACGGGGTCCTGAGGCACCCCCTGGAGCCAGACAGCAGTGCCTCCTGTTTCCAGCAGCTGAGAGGTAAAGGTGGCCTCATCTGCCTCTGCTCAGAACAGTAGGGGGATTGGGATGGGGGTGATGAGTGAAGGGGTGGCACCCAGGACTGGGGTGCTTGGGGACTTGGTGGAGGCAGAATAATACTGGCTTGCATGGCTGGCCTCTACCAGCCAGGTGGTTAACTTATTCCTGAGAAGTAAATAACCTGACTTGCTTAATAAAAACAAAAATGAAGTAGCTACTATTTGTTAAAGGGACCCAGTGGTTAATATAGGACCTGACATTTAATAAACGTAAATGTCTTTAGAAGGAAGCAAAATATTCTGTGGAGCTTTTTTGAATTCTTTCAGGCCACCTATAAGCCCCTGGAAGCAATAAAGGACTTTTGAAGTTGGCTTCCTTTGCCTGATAACAGCATTCTTTAAAAGCCACCTCCAGCCTGGCGCGGTGGCTCACGCCTATAATCCCAGCCCTTTGGGAAGCCAAGGCAGGTGGATCACTTGAGGTCAGGAGTTTGAGACTAGCCTGGCCACCATGGTGAAACCCCATCTCTACTAAAATACAAAAATTAGCCGGGCTTGGTGGCATGTGCCTGTAATCCCAGCTACTCAGGAGGCTGAGGCAGGAGAATCAGTTGATCCTGGGTTCAAGCTCACCAGAGGTTGCAGTGAGCCTAGATTGCACCACTGCACTCCAGCCTGGGTGACAGCGAGACTCCATCTCTAAATAAATAAATAAATAAATAAATACATAAATACATAAATAAATATAAATAAATAAAGCCAACTCCAAAGTACATTTCTGTAGATTCACTTTGTCCTTTCATTGCCTCCACTAAAGATGAGAGATGTTTTCCTGAAGAAAGAAATATTAACCCAGTCTTAATGACACAGTCACACTTTAGAATGCAGCAAAGCTCTTGCTATCATTTTTTAAAGAAAAATGTGCAACTTTTCTGAAAAAATGGTGAAGCACAAACAATGATGCAGAATGAGAATGAGAGCCCCCCCCCCCCCCAAGTTGTTTCCATCTTCAGCACAATCCTTTAAAGATGAGGAAAATGACGAGGAGCTGAATGTAGCCTGGCAGTCTCAGAAACTGCTCAGCGACCATCAGGCGAGGTATGTGTGGGGTTCCTTAATGCACACGACTCCTTACTCAGGTCCCCTGAAGTCCTGCTGGATTTTAGAAATGAGTGGGCTCATGCAACGAGGAGCAAGGTCAGGCACTACTTCCCAGGGAAGCTGGGATGCAGAAGGGAGATGGTCGGTCCCCTCTGTGCAGAAATGAGGCACTCAGCCAGATCAGACTTCAGCAGTGGCAGATGCAGTCCTCCTGTGCTTTAGACATTTCCTAGCAGTCAAAGTCTGTTTACTGAACTTCTGTGTAACAATGTGTGCCTTCTATGGAGATGCTAGACATTCGTGGAGAGAAGCTTGAACTGCTTTGTGCTCAGCCCCCTGTTCTGTTCCTCACCAGCCCTGCAATCATTAACTCCCCCCTGCTTCTTTTCCACGAGTGTAAAACTGTAATAACACAATTCCTCACTGCCAGTGCTGTCTCGAAAATGAAAGCACTGCTACAGAAGACTATCTGTTAGTCGTACCTGTTAGTCCATGAGGAATCTGAAGAACTTGTGTTATTTCTGAAGAAAGACAATTTTAATATCCTAATGTTATGTCTGGCCCCATGTTCCACAATGGTTTCTACCAATGCTGTAATTTGGAATCGTCCATAAAATTTAAGAAGTTCCAGAATGCATTGGTAGATGAGAAGGCCAGCCAATCTGTGTCCTCTAAGGTTGCCTTGGTTTGGAATGCCCCCGTCCCCATGCATGTGTGCTTAATAAAATAGGCTCACTTCCAGCAGCCCTCAGGCAAGGAAGGTGCCTGCGACTCCCCTAGTAGCAGGAGAGTGATGCCTGCGACTCCCCTAATAGAATAGCCATCCATAGAAAGTGTCCTGGTAACTAGACCCCTAGGAATAAATTGGGCAGGTATGAGAGTGTGGCTTTCAAAGGACATCCTGGCCCTGGGCGACTACAGCATTTCCAAGTCGCTCCCCATCTCAGGATAATGACCCTGTTTTCCCAAGGGCTCTGATTGTAAAAGCTGCACTAGTAATCACTTATCTTTCATCTCTGG
This sequence comes from Piliocolobus tephrosceles, assembly GCF_002776525.5. NCBI lineage: Eukaryota > Metazoa > Chordata > Mammalia > Primates > Cercopithecidae > Piliocolobus > Piliocolobus tephrosceles. The sequence goes on along the minus strand of NC_045439.1, from coordinate 136,722,462 downwards.
GAATAAAAAGATGAAAAAGATATAATGGTGCCATCAGAGAACTCACCATCCCACATAGGATCAGGCCTGTAAGTCAGCAAAGGCAGCCCAGTGTTTTGAGAACCGCAATAACAAGCAATACAGGTGGTTACAGAAATGCAGCAAGGAGACAGAGAGAAGCCCACCGCTCCTGGGCCATGAGTTGCAGGTGAAGGAAGGGTCAGCAGCAGAGCTGAGCCGAGTCTTGAGGCCTACCATGGCCTCTTGCTCGTTAACTCATTTGTTTTATCCATTGGTAGTTACTGAGACTCTTCTAGATGCTGAGCACAGCCTAGACTAAAGCGATTTATATTCTGGAACTTATATTCTCCTAGGTTGCAATAGGCAAGGTCAAAGCAATGACAAGGTAAGCAAGCACTCTGGGTGAGCTGCCGTTGAGCTGACAAGTACACAGTCAGGTAGACGAGTCTGGGACCTGCGAGGCCATATTGATTACAAATTGTAATCTGTATACACACAGGCTTCGCTTCTGATGGTTAATGATTTTAATTTAGAATTAACAATTCCCTGAAGCAATTGGTCCATAATGGACTAACATGATGTCCCAACAGGAAAGGAAGAAAGTGTTTCTACAAGACTCCTTAAGAGCCAAAATACAGTGAAGTGAGCTATTATGCTAATAAACACATTTTGTACATGCCAGTGCATGAAGTGGGGCCACAGTCATTTACATGATTTATTTCTCCATGTGAGACACATGCTTTTGCTATATGAGCTTTTCCACCAAAAGCACCGTGCAGTGCTCCCTGGCATTCCAAAACCCTTCATCCAGTTTGCATCCTGGGAAACCCACACTTCAAATGCAGTGCTATACATGCAGTGTGTTACACATTTGTGGATTTAAATAAGCTGAACAGCATTGCATGTATACATAGAGTTGACATTGCTCCTAAAACCTCCATGTTGTAATTTCTCATCCATTTTGTCTGAGCTTGCAAATGGGTTTCTGAGCCATCAATCTGTGTCCCCTGCTGTGCTCTGCAGACAGCAAAGGCCCCTGAGAAGAGCTGGCATTGCGCCAAGAAGAGCCCTTCCAGCCCCTCTTCTCTGTGACTTAGAGAGTCTTCCCCTGCTCCTGGGAGAAAATGGGGCTCTCTGCTTTGAGGCAGACCCACCTGGGTTAAAACCTAGCTCAGTTACTTCTTTTTTTTTTTCTTTTGAGGCGGAGTCTCGCTCTGTCGCCCAGGCTGGAGTGCAGTGGCCAGATCTCAGCTCACTGCAAGCTCCGCCTTCCCGGTTCACGCCATTCTCCTGCCTCAGCCTCCCGAGTAGCTGGGACTACAGGCGTCCGGCTAATTTTTTATGTGTTTAGTAGAGATGTGGTTTCACCGTGTTAGTCAGGATGGTCTCGATCTCCGGACCTCGTGATCTGCCCGTCTCGGCCTCCCAAAGTGCTGGGATTACAGACTTGAGCCACCACACCCGGCCTGCTCAGTCACTTCTTAATCATGCAGGCTTGGCCACATCACTTAACTCCTCTCAGCTTTCACATGTAGTGTCTGGTTTAGTCTTTACCAAAACTGTGTAAGGTCAGTATCACTGTCTATTCCTGTCTATAGATGAGGAAACCAAGCTCTGGTGATATGGGGGTTAGAGTCTGTGGTTCGATTTTCAGAGCATTCCCCTAAAAAAAGCAGGCTTCAGAGGTCTGCTTCCAACAGTCAGACATCAACTGGGTTTGCAACCCTTATCCAAAGCTGAGAGACGGAAAGCCCAGAGTCTTGCTCCAGGTCAGCCTGGAAGTCCCCATCTTATAGCAACAGCCCCATAACCATCTTACCATGCAGAAAGCAGATGAACAAATACTTGGGTTTGTTACACTCCAGTATCTCCCCGATGTGGGGGCCTACCAAGCCAAGGCACATTTTTACTTCTCAGCTGTGCCACCAAATAACTTTTCCTTTAAGACGTGGCTCTGGCTCTGCTCCTCCCTGATCTTGCATTTTGGATGGCCTGTTTTTTACACATCTCACGTTCATCCTCTTGTGTCCTCTCCTCCCCTTTCCCACTTGGTAAGCCGCGTGTGTGGACAAGGCTGCACCTAGTATGCTGAATCTAGCAAATGCTCAGAGTTTGCAGAATTGCTTGTAAGAGGCTATACCTGGAGGGAAGAAGTTCAGGGACTGTAATAGACAAATGTACAGTATCACCATCAGATAGTATATTAAATATCACCTCCACAGTTTTGTGCTTCATTGTAAGTTGTCTCCGGCGTCTCTTGCCCTGAGAGGCCTTGATGGACGTGACAAGGGTCTCTTCTGCAGACGCATGTCCATGTGCCTTCTCCCTCCAGCTATGTACATTTCCTGGAATGCATCAGGCAGTCTCTTGTTTGCTGCTATTTCTCCCTGGAATGCCCTTCTTTCTTCAGTTCACTTCTGGGCTGGACTCTGTTCTTACCTCCCCAGGAAGCCCCCCAAAGCCCCTCTGTGTACATGCCCCTGTGTACCCAGTGCTGGGTTAGCTGCGTTCCTCTGAGGTCTCCGGAATCCCTGCAGAGCACCTGTGAACACTTTACCATGGCAGTCTCTCTGTTTGTCTGTGTCTGCCCAAAGATGATGCGTTTTCCAGGGATGAAGCTGTAGTTCATCTGTTCATTTCCAATGCACAGAACAGTGCATAGCATGTAGGTGATACTGGTTGAATGAAGTAATAAGTGAATACTTTCTTGCCAGCCTGCATGTATGTATAGACGTGGACACATGCACAAATAGCAGGTAATGATTTTTTTGTGCACTGTTATATTTCATCCCTGTACCTTAGGAGGCATTGGTACCATTTACCAATAAGGAAAGTGAGGCTTGTAGATAGAAAGGAAAGGCATTTGAACCCGGGCAAAGGCTCCAGTGTCTGTTTTTTTAACCATGGCATTATGCTGCCACTTCTGACAGTAAAGGGACACTCTCTTAAAGAATAAGTGGCGTCAGCAGGTGCTAACTGACTTCTTAGCAGAGTGTACTAAAACTCCAGCTGCTGGCTGCAACAGCACAGATGTACCCTAAAATGATGGGTCTTTCAGACACAGCTGCAGCCTAAGAGGAAGGGAAGAACCAACTCCCTGCCAGCACTGGCCTGTCCTGACCCTCTGCCAGGTTTTCTAGCTGGGATGAGTGTAATCGCACCAGAGGTTTAAAATCCAAAGGGAGAGTCCTGCCTTTGATCACTGAAAGAGCAGGGCAATCAAAAGCTGAGCACTCTTGTCTCTGAGTGCTTCACACTGACTGCCAAGTGGTCTCTTCCTGTCCCAGAAAAGATAGCAGGTGCCAGCTGAGTAGGCAGGGCTGGGGCCTCAGGCTCAGAGTCTTTAAAGCCACCACCCAAATCTAGGAGATGAGTTATGATTTCCAGAGCTCTTGCATCGGCCTCCCATTTGTGCCCCCACAGGTGGCTGATGGGGTGGTTATGTTACTGACCTCTGTCCTGATCCCTGAGTGATGTTAAACCAGGTACTCAGATTCCCGTGGCTGGGCTGGACCTAGTTTTCCAGACTCCATAATCCTGTGCTCTTTCCCCTGTTTCCTGTAAGGGTTCACTAAATTGTTCATAAACTGCTGAAAGAAAAGAAAGGGAATCAGGCTGGGGCCCATGTAACAAAGCCCTTCCTGTGTCTGAGAAACTTACACTTCTGCAGCCTGCTCCCCCTCCAAAAGAGGCCATCCAGAACCCAAGCTCTAGAGAAGGTTCACCTTTTGAGGAGCTGAGATCCTCCTGTTAGTCCATGTTACCTCCCCTCCCCTCCAGCAATGCAGTCCATCATGGAGTTCAGCCAGTTTTGCCACCCAAATCTCTTCCAGCCTGCTCTTGATCTCTGTCGATCTGAGGGTCCTTGTTAACATTTACAAGGTAACACTCCACACTCCAGCATGCCCTGGGCCCTCCAGGCTGTTGTCCACCCTGTGATCTTTTCAGAACACATCTGATTGAGTTGCTGCCTCTTGCTTTAAGGGATGGAGGCAAAGTCCTTCCATGATCACTGAGTCCCTCCAAACCCTTCTCATGCCAGTCATGCCCTGTTCCCTCCACGCCCACCTCACTGGCCTCTTTTTAGTTCTCCTTATACCCCAGGCTCCTTTCCTCCTAGGACTCTGCATTTGTTCCCTCTACTGGAATTCTGATTTCATCTTCAGACATCAACTCATGTGTCATTACTTAGGAACATCTTCCTGACCCGGTGGTACCTCTTCCAAGGCACATCATAATTTTCCTTTATGTGTGTGAATAATTTTCCTTTATTCACTTACTCTGTACGTTTCATGAAAGCAGGGACTGCAGTTGTTTTTGCTCATGTCCTGGTACACAGCAGAGGCTCAGTGCCTGCTATTTGTTAGGGGAGGGAGTAAATGGATTGCTGTTTTCCCTAAAGCTCCCCTGTCTCCTACTTCCCACTCAGGGTTTTGGCCTGTGTTTGACCAATCCACGGACGTAGACTTGGCAAGAGCTTCAGGTGTTCTGAGTGCCACGACCGGCCCACACGTGACTACCTGTGTTGGAGAGGATCTGCTCCTGGCACCCTTGCTGCTGAATGGTAGAGGATGTGCCAGCCCTGGAGCCAAAACTGACTTGCCCTGGGGACTTTGGGCTTCATGTTCTCACTTACCCATCTTCTGGCAGGTGCTTTACATCTTGGTCAGGGAGCACATTCACCCCACCCCACCACTGTGCTTCTCACAGTTCAGCAGGAGCCACAGATTTGCCTGGCCACAGGACCCAGCTCATGCCTCTCCATAGCTCATGCCTGGCCACAGGACCCACCTCATGCTTCTGCATCTTGGCCTCCTTCATCCATTACCATCTAGCTGTCAGTTTCTGCTACATTTTTCTTAATTAAAACCCTGTGCCTTTCAGCATAATGTTATGAGGAACCTGGTGATCTGAGAGTCCTTGTTCTGCCAGCTAACCAGCTGAGCATTTTTTTAAAATCATGCACTGTGTCCTCAGAACCATGTTCTTCCTGTGTGTGGATTTCCCGTTAAACTTTTTCTTTCCTGATTCCATGGTGAAGGAGACCATCTGCCCTCCCAAATGCTTGGAATCCTGTGCCAGGCTGTGATTTACATTCTGCCATGTCACAGGAGTTGTTTTTATAGGTCCCTACAGACCAGACTGGTCACTGGCTTAAGTTCTCATCAATATTGATTAATAGGGGACCTGCTGTGGACAGCACGGGAGGGATAGGTCCATACATAAGCTACAGCTGCACTTCTCAAGTTATTTCAGCAAAGCTCCTGAGACAAACCATGTGAGGGTGCCTAGCATGATGCCTGGCACTTTGTTGATATTCCTGGAGCGTGTGTTGAGTGAAAGAATGAAGGAAGTAATTAGAAGGCAGCGTTTCCCAAATAGGGTCCCTTGAGATGCTCAGGGAAAAACAAATCAGCAGCAGCAATAACAGAAGGCTGGGGAAATGGTTAGATGGCCAAATAACTTTGGGAACCTGTGCGCTGTTTGACCCTCTCTGAGATTCATACTCCTCAGACATGTGACTCGGAACTGTTTTATTCACATTAACTCTGTGGCCACTTGGCTAATGCTTCCAGAATACAGGGTAGAAAGTGGAAAGGCTGACAGGAGGTTCAAATGGATGAACTGAGGACCAGAGAGAGGGGACTTGGAGATACTAGCTTAAAGACTGTAGCATTTCACCCCAATCTGGAAGGATGAGCAGGATCCCCGTGGATGGAGAGAGAAGAACTTTGGGATGGGGGACAGGGATAAGCAGAGACACATGGATAGGAATGCCCAAGACATTGCTGGGAGCTAGACGTCTGGTTTTAGAAAAGGTCATGCTAGGAGGCAGACTAGGGGCCGCTTCCTCACCCAGCAGTTCCTGGTATCTGAAGCTGCTCATGGAGGCTTTCATGAAATTATGAATGAGTTACTGAAAGCCTTAGCATTGCCCTTCTGAAGTATCTGGACTTTATCTGAGGAGCCCTTGTTTCCAGCCAGGAGTTTGAGTCGGCACCTGTGGAGTTTCTTGAACCACCCTGTGTGTGGGCCACAGCCCAGGAATTCTGATTCCATGGGTAGAGAAGAGGTCCAAGCATCTGAATGTTTTCAAAGCCCCCTAGATGATTCTATGTGAATTCCCAATTGCAAATGAATGCCAGAAGCAACGGGGGTTCGTTGAGTGGCCTCCTCTGGTGGCCAACAGGTCAGAGCTGGTCCTCCTGCATTTGTACAGGCACGGGACATGTAATGGCAGGGGACTCACTCAACGAATAAGCTTGGGACACTGTAGACACTGTGATCCTCGTGGAGATTCATAAGTGATATATTAGCACATGAAGGCTCTGAGAAGGCCTGCTGTAAACTCAACACTTGAGGCAATAACATCAGGAACTCTAGGCTTAAAGATGGGCATTTATGTCCATTGGGTATTTCACCCCCACTGTTTCTTTGTGAATGTCAGTATTTCTCTTTCCAGACTTTCCAGGGTGAATGCCCCCATTGTTAGAATTTTCATGAATATCAGTCAGCCTTGCTGCCACAGAGGTGGGCCACCAGTCTCTCAGAGAAGGTTCTTAGGGGCTGGCCAGGAGCAGTGAAAGCGGCTGTTTGCTTACAAAAAGACTATTCCCTTAGTCTTTTTCTCTCTGCTGCCTCTGACCTGGAAAGACACCATGTCGAGTCTGAATAAAACGATGCTACCTCCCAGGCTCCTTTCTTCATCTCTGTGATCCTGAGTGGAGCCTGCGCTTTTCTGACTTCACACTCAGGAGGGACAGAAATGACTGGGGTGACGCCAACTTGGAGCTGCATCTTGCAGGAAGCTAACTGGGCCTCTGCAGACACTTGCTTCGTGCTTTAAACTGTCTAATGGGTAGCCACACGATTCTTTTTCTCTTGGGCCTTCTTGGTGGGGTTATGAAGCGTTGGTGACTTTAAAGGAATCAATAGAATTGATGGGGGAGTTATCCCAGCCAGCCCGCACCCAGCCAACATTGGGATTTCATTCTAAACGCTCATTTCTGGTGCTGATCATTTCTTATTTGTTCACTCAAGCCACGAGCTTTTCTGTGCAAAGTTAGCACTACTCTGTGCCTCTTACCTCCAGAGGATGGTCAAAAGGAAACCCGGTAGCTGCTTCTCTCAAACCTGCAATGAGAAGGTGCTAGGAAGCGCTCCCCTGGGGTCCTCAATAGCCCAGGGCAGAGGTTAGGAGGCAGCTTCATCCAAATCAGTGAAACCTGGAGCCAGAGGCTGCCCCATCTGGGGCCAGTGTGTGGCAGGCACTTGCTTTTAGAAGACTCCCAGACGCTGCAGGCCTCCTCTCCCTCCTGGGCTTTCCTCCACCCCTATGCAAGGGAATGGCTTAGATACCTCCAGAGTTGACAGTGTAAATGAGGAAGAGACTGACATTCTGGATTTCTGGCCCCATAGGCCAGGAGTTTGAGTCAGCATCACTTATGGAGTTTCTTGAACCATCCTTTGTGTGGGCCACAGCCCAGGAATTCTGATTCTGTGGGTAAAGAAGGGGTCCAAGCATCTGGATGTTTTCAAAGCCCCCTAGATGATTCTATGTGAACTCCCAATTGCACATGAATGCCAGAAGCCATGGGGGTTCTTTGACCTCCTCTGGGGGCAACAGGTCAGAACTGGTCCTCCTGCATCTGTGCAGGCAGGTGACATGTATTGGCAGGAGACTGACTTACCAAATAAGCTCACCCTGACTGTAGAAGCAAGGGTCTAAATGTGTTTCCACCCGGACAGTGAACCTGTGGAATGTCACTAATGGTTTGTTCATAAGTTTGTTTCTGTTGCCTCAAAGTTTCTTAAGAGGCTGTAACAGTTAACCCTTCAAAGCTCTGCGATTCATTCATTCATTTTTACATTTATTTATTAGATTCTTTAAGACACCTTGAGTTTGTTAAGCGTCTGCTCTTACTGGGCGTGGTGTTCATATCTAATGACAGAGCTGATCCATCCTTGCTCCCAGGTGGCTTCTGGCTTGTGAGAAGAGAAGGACTCGGGCAAGGGCATCCAGTGGGGGGCTTAAGCCTGCACGGGGCACATCAGCAACCAACATGGTGGTTGCTAAACTTTGATGCTGTTCCATGACACTATTTTTCCTAGGAGTCACCCCACCTTGGATTCACACCTGTACTTCCATCACAGTATTTTTCTACATCTTTATTATTTCTTCCTCTTTCCCTTTTAAGTTATGATTTGAAGACTATCATTTATTTCATCTAAGCTCTCCGTGCCTCTCTGTTCTCTCTTTCCTGTGGGTCTCATTTGTTGGGAAGCTCCTCATGGCAACTCAACATTCAGAAAAACAACTTTTATAGATTCAGGTCCCCACAAAATACCTGAATGTTAAGAATGTGGACTTTGGAGCTCAGGCTGACCTTAGTTCAAATCCACTCTCCCTTACCTCCCAGCTCTGCATTCTTGGGCAAGGTGGAATTTACAGCCTCTCAATGAAGCCTTGGTTTTCTCATGTCAGGAATGATGATGTTGAGATGACCTGCTATTGTAACGGTTGTGAGAATTAAATGAAAAGCCCTTAGCACAGTGCCCCATCAAACACTGGTAACCCAAAAAGCATTGGCTACCATTGTAATTACTGAGCAGTTGCGTGCATTAGCTTCATCTCCCCTTCTTGGGAGCCCTGACAGTGGTGTGTTGACAGCAATGTTATCAAAGGAAAAGAAAGTCAAGGCCAACTTCAGTAGAGAGATTAAAAGCAGAAATACACCGAGAGTCCAGCAGATACACTGAGCCCCACAGTAACCACTGCCTGGGGCAACTTCAGTTCCAGGGAATTGGACATGGAAAGCAAGGCCATGGACAAGTACATTGTTTCCTGACCTGTCCTGCTGCCTGGCCTTCTGGAGGTGGGAACTCTTCTCGACCGCAGAGATGGCCCGGGAACTAAGCCCAGCCCACCTTCTCCATGGCTGTGGCTGCCCCACCCCATGCTCTTTCCCTTCTCTGCTAGCTCACCAAGCGGCACGCACAGATACATCTGCAGCAAACCGTGTATCCCCATGGCTTCGAGGAACACTACACATGACAAGGAGCCTCAGGGTTTCCTCCCTGACTTAACCATGAATCACTTCATTTATATGAATTATGATTCGTACTGAGCTCACACCCGTGTGCCGGAGACACTGGGCCACATGCTTTACACACTTGGGTCTCATTTCATCTTTATAGCAGTCTGTGGGATGGAGTTCTGTGCTCCAGTCACTTCCACATCTACTAAAGCCTTGAAGCCAGAATTCAAATCTCCATTACCTGACTCCTTAGACCAGGTTCTTAGCCATTATTTTATACAACCTCATTCAGCAAAACCTTTTCTACAGTACGAGCCTCCTCTTTCAGCTCTATAATTCTTTCTTCCTTTTATTAATATTTCTCCCTTCCTCTCTTTCCTAGTTCTCTTCCCACAAAAAAGAAAAAGGACTAAGTCCCAGATACATCCCCGAATGCCAGATCTGATCATTTTCCCCAACCTAAGTAGAAATTTTTTATTATTATTATTGCTATTACTATCAGCATTTCTTAGAATTAAGCTGCACCTTTGACTACCAGGAGTAGCCTGCATGCTTAATCTTCAAACCAGGAGCAGCTCAGAAGCCAGACCAGAATAGCATACTGGTTACAAGCACATGCCATGGCAGCAGGTACTAGGGTTTGAGTTTCTGCTGTGCTGCTCTAACCATGGGACCCCTCTCTGCCTCAGTTTTTTCATCTGTAAATGGGGGATTTAATAGTCCCAAGATCACAGGTTTGATGTGAGCAGATATGTAAGCATTTAGAACTGCATTTTTGCACAAAGGAAATGCTCTGTCAACATTAGTTTTCATGACTCCTCTAAAATCTGCCTTTCTCCATCCTGAAGGACCTATAAGTTTCCAAGAACCCTTAATCCTACAGGAATCTCTTTTGAAGACTAGTAGTAGAAAACCTGTTTTCCCTAGAGACCGCTCTCCTGCCGCTCTTTCCAATTTTGTTCATCTTGCTGGTGACAGTACCAGGCTCCTAATGAGAGTTGAAAAGGTTTCTCTAACTGGTGAGGCTGCATAATTCAAGCCAGCCTACCTCCCACCTCCAGCTCCCAAGTTCTGAGGCTAAATCGGTAGGTGGGGGGTACCTGGCTAAGAGAGTCTGTAGATGTTTAATGGCCTGGTATGGCCTTGGTTCACCAGTTTCTGTTTGCCTGGGTCACCCCATTAGCTGCTGCCTCCTTAAAAAGTCAGAATTTCATAGGCTTAACAATCTATTTGAATGAAAAAGCTTGAAACACAGGGTTGGCCCTAGGACCAAGCTAATTAATAGCCCTTCTAAAACTGGGGTTTTGGAAGGTAGGCTGGGGTTTTGAAAAGCAATCATCTTTTGAGGGTACTACAAGTGATTGCAACAAAACTGGAGATGGGAGGAAGAACCTGGAAGGAAATAGCGAACCCAAGAGGAAACTGTCATTTCTGGAGGCAGATTGCCTTGGTAGAGGGGGAAAAATAAAAGATTGTTCTTCATGCAAGTAAGGCCCACTGAGGCTTCTTCAAGTCAAACGATTCAGTCAGATCATTCTCAAACCTAATGATTTTTCACATCTAATTTAAGGAGAAATTAGTTATTAGATATTAAGACAAAAGCAAGCAGACTCCTATCTTGACAAGGAATCCTTCCCACTGAAGTGGAATTATCTCCAGAATAATTAAATTGCTTGCTGAAATATAAAAGTATTCCATTAACCGGAGTTGCCTTCATTGAACAGTGCCTTCCTCATTGCCAAACAAATCATGGTGACTCTGAACAAGGACAGGGAGATACCAGGACCTAAATAGATAATGTGATCAAACTGAAATCATCATCAGTGTCATTTCTGAGCCACAGAGCAAAGTTGCTAATCAGCAAATGCTGGAGGTATCAGCCCAGCAGCAGTTTTACTTGTGATCAAGCGAGGCTGTGATGCTTTATTCTTCAGGATTCCTAGACTCTGAAGATTCTGGACCCTAATGAAAGAAAATGAAGGCTACAGTGAAAGCATGGCAGAGGATCATTTTCCTGGAATGTCCCCAACCTGCCTATTTGACATTGGCAATGTTTCCAGAATTTAGATATCTTTAGTCCAAAAGAGCACTGTGATGCAGAAATGGCGTTATTACTTGTCAAAACATATAAACCGCCAGGACATTCAAATGTATTCATTACAAGGAGGCACTGTTATAACCTGATGTGATCCATACTGTTCTCACTACATTGTGAAACTTATTGTTCTGTGGCATGTCCAACAGGTCTCTTGCCATGGGTACACTACACCATCACAGCGTGCCACACACTATAGCAAATCAACTTTCACTCATGAGTAGTGATTTATGAGGATAGAGTTTTAACATCCAAGGGGCTTCTGTACGTGAAGATAAATGCTTACCTCACTGTCCTCTGTTTAAGCCCAATGAATTCATCTGTATTTGTTGAACAATCCGCATATTTAAATAATTCACAGTCAGGATTCCTCTAAATATTTGTACCATAGTTTAAACATAATGTGGATTTAACACAGGAAAATTTCCCAACATTTACATATAGGTGTTATAAAGGTAAACACTTCTAAACATTTATTTGAAGTGATATTTCTAAAAATTCAGATGATGGTAAATGTTTTAAACCCTGTAAAAATAGACAAAACACACACATAAAGGCCAGTACACTTAAAATCAAGGAGGGTATAAGTGTATTAATACCATGGACTTAAAGTTGTTTTCTTATTATCTTTATTCTTATTCATACCCTTTTAAAAGTGTTATTTTTATTTGTGCATTGATTTAATCAGAGAGTTGCCTCCTAAGGTTTCAGGAATTTTACAAGGAACCACCACAGAACAGCCAAGGCCACCAGCTCTGGTTATCATCTAGTTATGACATAGAATTCGGTTGCTCAGGCTTTGCCAATTCCAAGCTTTTGGTCATCTGACTCAGTCCATTTGCATAACTAAGTTCTTTGTGTTATGTCAAAGAACACTTAGATGCCTATCTTCTATGTAGATTTTCATTCTTGAAACTTGATACCATTCCTAGAAATGATAAATTCTAAGTTTTGTATATCTGCCAGTTCTTGACTTATTGAGCTTGTCTCTTAACATTAAAAACTTATGCATCCCCTATTATTATTTTATTCTAATTAGTTGGGCCGTTTAGAGGTTTCATCTCCTAGGAGCTGAGATTGAGCCTGTATAATTAGCTCGCTTCTTTAGGACAGCTGGCTAATTCTTCACCTTGGAATGCAGTGTGAGACTCCCTGCCCACCTGTTTATTTTGCATGCCACCACGGCACTGATCAGTCTTTCCTAGATGTGGTGTAGTACCTGCTTCCTCTGGGACTCTGTGTTTTATCTGTTCTGTTTGCATAGGTGGAAACAAGTAAACTGCATGTCAGATATTCCACACTTTATGATCGCAGCAGCACAGACTTCCCCTAACTAGTTTCTGGGATACTACCTCTATAATTTTTGCCTTATTTGCATTCCACCTGAACCATTATGCACCTAGGACTTCTCTTTAAATAACTTTAAATCTACTTACTTTTTGTAACCTAGCAGTGTCTTAAGCCGTAACAGCCATGAAACCACACATTAGATGTATCAGCTGTATTTCAGCTTTGTTGTAAGGACACATTAAATCATGGCACAAATATTGAAATGACAGGGTTGTCCTGGTGCCCCAGAGCTCTCTTGCACACTGCCAGGATACATCATACCATAATTTAGGAGACTTGGCTGAAGACCACATGCCAACGATTCTGATTGCCGGGAATATCCAAATAATGTGCTTGTTTTCGAAGGATTTTTAAAAAACGAATCTCCTATTTTAAAAGCACCAATATAAGGGGAAGTCTTAGTGGCGTATGAAACCACATGCTTTAAAAAAAATAAAGAAAGAAAGAATGAAATACAAGACCTCAACAATTCCTGCTTTCCGGCTCTGTCATTATTTAAAGTGGTACATGAACCTCAGAGCACTTTTGCCCATCATCAGCTCTCATAGAAGCCCTGAGCACCTGGACTGAGTGGGAGGCTTCTTCTAGGGTAGACTGGGTGATGAGAATAGACCCCCTTAGGGAGAAGGGAACACATTCAGCAAAGATCTACAGGAAGAACATTCTTGTATAGGGAGGACCCCCAAGGACAAAGACCTGGGTGGGGTGGACCTGGGTGCAGGCGAGAAATAGCAAGAGCCACTGGGGCTGGACTGGAGGGTGGGAAGAGGAAGGGCCAGGGGGTGTGATCAGATCACTGAGGGGTAGACCTCAGGCCATGGCACAGCGTATGGATTTTGACCATTCCAGGGTTTTGAGAAGGAAACTGATTTGAGCTGATCTCACTGACTGCTACCCAGGGAATGATTATATTGGATCAAGAGTGAAAACTAAGACCCCAGTTGGATGGCTCTGGTGGTCTTCAAGTGAGAGCTGATGGAAACTTTTGCCAGAGAGGTAGCCATGAAGATGGCAAGAAGGGGTTTGATTAGGCATGTACACATTTTGGAGAGCACAAGAATTTCATATCTTTCTTGAAACTGTTAAGTATATTTTCTTAACACACACATATATATAGATCCATCAACAGGTATATTGACATATACTTAAATATATTGATATTTATAATTTATTTTATACACACACCCACCTTCTGAGATTGCTTTAAAAATTTTGTAATGTGTCTAGTGAGCTGTAAGAAAAGTCCTGGTATAGTCTCTCCTGTTTTAGTACATAGTAATTGGCATCATGTCAGTATATACTTTGAAGCCAGAGATTGCACAATCATGGATGATTTATAGGGTGTAGATTTTGGCCTGAGCAACTGGGTGCCTCTGGATGCTGTTTGCTGAAATGGACAAGAGCGGGCCAAGAGGGGCCTCAGGAGCAGGAGGCTATACGATGGGAGCACAAGGTGTGACCTTGACCCTGAATGTCTGCCTTCTCTCTCCCTGCAGTGATCCCAAAGGTCACCAAGCACCTGCTCTCAAACCCTGTGTTCACCTGCATCATCCTGGCCGCCTGCATGGAGATTGCAGTGGTGGCTGGCTTCGCTGCCTTCTTGGGGAAGTACCTGGAGCAGCAGTTTAACCTCACCACCTCTTCTGCCAACCAGCTGCTTGGTGAGTGTGTCTTCAGGCGCCCTGAGAGGGTCGGGGGAGGGTGTCCTATGTTTACGGCACTAAGAATTTACTGAGCCCTGCTGAAGAACCCCACTCTGCTCTGGGCCTACAGCAACAAGATAGATGTGGCCTCTGTGCACAAGGAATTTAAAGTGTACTCAGAGTAAGATTTGCCTGCCTGGAGCAATTGCTAAAAGCACATGATAATGAAGAGTGAAAATATAAAATGTACATTTGAGAGGCCAGTAAGTTGACAGATGGGTGTGAAATGGGAAATTAGGGGAAGATATGATGAAGAAGGATAAATCTGGAAAGGTTAGCAGATTTTAGCCACATAAAGAAAGAATATTCTTGGCAGCATGAAACTCATAGTTAACACATGCAGAGCTTGGAAGCCATACACTACCCTACTCTTCCCTGTGCCCACAGCAGACATAACTAATGGATCATGACACTCCTTCTCCCCAAGGTCAGGCATGGCTTTACAGTTCTTTAAATCGTAGACTACAGGTTTCTAGTGCCAATTGTTCGGAGTTGACATACTAAAGAAAACCAATTTGCACTCATGAGAAGCAGTGTTGTTTAGGCAGGGTAGGGAATGTGGTCCTACAGCATGTCTTAGTTTGCTTTTTGTTTTGTGACAGTATATCATCCTTTACTTCAAATGACAGGAAGCTGCATTTGTTGAGTTAATCAGCTGAGATGTTGATCAGTAGTGGACACAACAGCAACAGAGACATAGCAGTTAAACGAGAGGGAAGACTCAACAATGGCTCTCAGGTTTCTGGCTTGGAGAGCTTGTGGTACCATTTGTAAAAACTGGAAATAACAAAGAAGAATCAGATCCGTGCAAAGTTTCTAGTTCAGACCTGAAGCTGTTGAGTGTGACATGCCCATAGCATATCTAAGTGATGTCCAGTATTTAGCCGGGGGCTCAGGAGGGGTCTCTGGGATGATAATCTGTGTTATAGGTAGTAGTGGAGATTCAGTTGCCTCAGTAAATGGATGGTAGTTGAAGACATTGGAGTGGAATTTATGTAGGAAAAATGTATAGAGTTAGAAAAAGATAGGTGAAACCCCAACCTGAAGAAATAGAGGAATCTGCAGAGAAATTTAAGCAACAGCATCCAAAAGAAATGTAGAGAATGTGGATCATGGAAGTCAAGGGTGAGATGATTCCAAGAAGAAAGCAGCCATCTGCAATGTGAGCAGTCAAGCAAGGTGAGGGCCCAAATGTCCCAGTTGGCTTTAATGATGAGGATGGCTTGCAGCCTGTGTCAGGGCTGTGTTCCTGAAGTGGCAGTGGTGGCACCTGTTCTGTGGTGTGGAGAGCAGCCCATGAGAGGGAAGGAGTAGACAGTGAGCACGGGACTTAGCCAGGGGAGAAAGGAGAGAAGACATGGCCTGTGGCATGTGTTGGAGTTGAGGGAGAGAGTGGTGACTATGTGGTTGCTGGGACAGGAAAGACTTGAGCAGGTTTCTCAGTGGAGGGAAAGGAGCCCACAGCTGGGGATTTGCAGGAGAGAGAGTGAATATTCTTACTTTATGTGACTGATTAAAACCTGCTAACCTTTCAAGATTTATCCTTCTTCATCATAGAAGAGTTTGCATGGAACTCCCTTTACAGAGGAGTTCACCTGTTCTCCTGAAAGAGCAGAGGGAGGGACATGTGATGGAAACTACTAAGAATGTGGTGATACGGCCAGGCGTGGGGGCAGCTACAGCTCCACAGACTTCATCTTCTCTGTAAAGTAGGAGTCAGATTGTCTGCTGAGAGGAAAGGGAAGGTGATGTTTTCTGATCTTCCCCTTTAAAATCTCCTGTCATGTCACAAGATGACCAAGAAACAAACACAAAGGTGCTAACCATCATGAGTCATCAGAGAAATGTACATTGGAACCACAGTGAGATGCTGCTAAACGTCCACCAGACTGATAGCACCAAGTATTGGGGAGGATGTGGAGCCACTGGAACTCTCATACTCGGCCAGTGGGAATGCAAATTGGTGCCACCACTTTGGAAAACTCTTTGGCTGTGCCTAAGAAAGCTAACCATATGTCTATGCCGTGACCTATCAGTTCCATTTCTGGTCATCTATCCAACAGAAATAAGTGTTTGTGTTCACTTATTTACGTAGCACATGTAATAATGTCCAGAGCTGTTTTATGCATAATAGACCCAAACTTGAAACAACCCAAATGTCCATAAACAGTAAAAATTGATAAATTATAGAATATTCTATGGCAAACTATTACACAGAATGAGAAAGAAAGAACTTTGATACATGCCTCAATGTGGTTGAATCTCACAGAGTTGAAAGACATGAGACTCAAAAGAGCACATATTTAGATGAATTAAAAAGAGGAATAGTTAATTGAGGTGATAGGGGCCAGAATAGTGGTTACCCTTGGGGGAAGCTAACTGGGAGGCACACCAGGGAGCCTCCTGGGCTGCTAGAAATGTTCTAAGGTTAATCTAAGCTGTAGTTACAGGGGTGTGTACAGATGCAAAAGTTCATCAGGCTGTTCCCTTAAGCTCTGTGTATTTCACAGGGCATAACATATCTCATTTTAAAAGTAGGGCTGGCATGGTGGCTCATGCCTGTAATCCCAACACTTTGGGAGTCTGAGGCGGGTGGATCACCTGAGGTCAAGAGTTCAAGACCAGCCTGACCAACATGGTGAAAACCTGTCTCTACTAAAAATACAAAAATTAGCCAGGCGTGGTGGCACATGCCTGTAATCCCAGCTACTCGGGAGGCTGAGGCAGTAGAATCGCTTGAACCCGGGAAGTGGAAATTGCAGTGAGCTGAGATCGCGCCATTGCACTCCAGCCTGGGGAACAAGAGTGAGACTTCGTCTTGAAAAATTAAATAAATAAAAAAAATAAAATAAAATGTAAAACCCTATCACAACAATATGGCCAGATTACCACCCAGGGTACCACAAGTCTTATGTTTTTCTTTTACACAAATAACCCTCTACCACCCACCACTTGATAAATTTTACCTCCAAGAGGTATTGGCAAAATGCAGTCAGCCTTTAATATCTGCCTGAAGAGACAGGGCAAAATATACCTCTTTATAATTAAAGTTGTAACTTCTTTGTTATCCCTGGGATCTCTCAGGTTTAGCCCTTCGGCGCCTAAAGAGTTTATCTCTCACCTGCTGACTCCTCTGCTGCTTTTTCTTCCATTTTGATTACATTTGCACAGTTGCTTCAACTTTGGGCCGTGTTCTGTTTCAGAACAGATGCCTATGTCTTCTATCGACAAACAAATCAATAGTCTTCAGGGCAGAAGGTCAAAAAAACAGTTCTGCCTTATTGCACCTTTTTGTCTCCCAGTGATTTCTGTCTGTTAGTGTGCTTGGCAGGAGGCACCTTCTCCTGCACTGGGCAGTCCAGGCAAGCAGCACAGGTGCGCTCTGTGTGTGCCATGCCCTTGATGACAGTACAGTCAGTGTGGACTCTGGAGGCCCTTCACCCCCTGCGAAGTCATCAGCAAATGGGGCAGAGCTCAGAGAAGAGCAACACAGGTGATTAAAGAGCAGGTGGTGTTGATTTGTGAGTGAAGGTAAAAAGGACTCAATCTGCATAGGTTAACGTACTGAGAATGGAATTTCGGGGAAGTTCTGATCACTGCCACGAGTGTTAAGGACAGCACACCCATCAGGGAGGGAGGGGGCTTGGAGAAAAGGTGTGAAAGCCTGTGATTGCCATGGTTGCCATCCTTGACAGGTGACACCCCCACTGTCTCTGCTAGGACATGAAACAAAACACAGGCCTGCTTTCTGGATGTGGGCATGTTGTCACTGATGTCCATTCACACAGATCCAATCTGTTCCTTAGCTCATTCATTCTGAAAATAATACTTGGATGCCCACTCCGTGCTGGGTACCGTGCTAGACACAGAGAATCTAGGCTGGACTGAACAAGACAAAAAGGGTTTTTGTCCACAGGAAGGCTGTATCCTAGCAGAGAGAGAGAGAGAGCAAGAAACAAGAAACCCAAAAATAAATGAGGCTGCTTCAGAAAGCTGGGAGAGCCACAAAAACAGTATGGAATCTCAGGGTGGGGATGCATGGATCTCTACAGAGAGTGGCCTGGGAAACCTGTCGGAAGAGGGTAGGGGCCAGCCAAGTAAACGCACTGGGCATGTGTCCCAGGAGAGGGAACTGCACGTGCAAAGCCTGGGGAACCCGAACTGTTTGGCCTGCCCCAGGGAGAGAAAGGAGGGACAGTGGCATGGTTGGGGTGGGCAGTGTGGCACGGGACAAGGATAAAGATGCACCCAGGAGCTGGCTTATGAGATCACTTCTATACCAAGGAAAGAAAACCAAGCACAGATATTCCAAGAGCAGTAGATGATAAAGAGATATTATATGTCATTTTAAGTATGACGTGTGCTATTTTCTTGCAGAGCTATACCCCCCTGATTATATTTTCTCACCCCAATATTAAAATTAATTTGCATTCCCTTAGCACATACCAGCTAGTTAATGTAGTCAATTGACCTAGAGGTCTGTTGATTGTCAAGAAGGCAGCCTAGACTGGAAAACTGGCCATGCGTAATCTACATGGTAGATAAATGACACGTGGCAATTGAAAGCTGAGTTTTAGATGAAATGAATCAGAATAGAGCAAAACCAGCCCAGGAGCTTGGAACCCTTTGGTCCTTCTAAAATGCCATGGTTCTCTGCGAATCAGAAATAACAGGTTTATGGTCCTGCTGCCTTGCAGATAGCCCTGTGCAGAAGAGAGAGAAAGGAAAAAAATATATATGCCATTTAGTCACCAAGAGCTACAAAACATATTGATTGATGCTACTTCCTGAGGGGTGGCAGAGCTGGTTCAGACTCTCTCTATGGCCTGGTGAATTCCGTGACCTTTAGGTTAAACAGCCTCCGTATTTTCTGCAAAACCCTCCCTTCTTGCCTTATTAAGAAGACGGGGAGAAAATCCCTAAATGATCTCCAGTCCCCTTCCCACGTCTCAAAAATGCACAGAGCACATCGCTGCTCCATGATATCTACTGTCCCAAAGGCATGTCTGTGTTCCCAGTGTGTCTGACTCCGTCTCTTCATTGTCCCCTCTTAAGCTTGTGTTTCTCCTGAGGGTGGCCCACTTAGCAGGACAGGTGCATTGCACTTCGACTCATGAAACAGAGTTGCTTTATGTCTGTCTCTCCCAGTTCTCCATGAGCTCCCTGGGGGCACAAATCAGGCCCTTCCTAAAGACTTCAGGGTCCCATGGAAGCAGTGACACTGCAGTGGGGTCACTGGGCATTCACGGGACTCAGCCTCAGGCCTTCCACCCTCCCGTCTGTGGACTGGCCCCTCCTTCCCTGTTCACAGCCCTGCCCCTCTGTCTTCCTTCCAGGGATGACTGCAATCCCGTGTGCTTGTCTGGGTATCTTCCTGGGCGGTCTTTTGGTGAAGAAGCTCAGCCTGTCTGCCCTGGGGGCCATTCGGATGGCCATGCTCGTCAACCTGGTGTCCACCGCTTGCTATGTCTCCTTCCTCTTCCTGGGCTGCGACACTGGCCCTGTGGCTGGGGTTACTGTTCCCTATGGAAACAAGTGAGTACTGGCAGTGTCTGCCGCCTTCCTGCCTACTCAGGGACCCTAGCACTCTCCCTCCACAGTAGGTTGAGGGAGCCAGCTTTGTTCCTAGTGACCCAAGGAGGGGCATCAATGCTGCCTCTGCATCTTACTCTCCACGTTGGAGAATCAGTAGAACCCTCTGGGCTGAAAGAGCAGACCTTTCCACTCAGAGGCGGGGAAGCCCTAGGGGAGAAGAGAGACCATTTCCTCCCTAGCACACTCACATCACGATTTTTGGCATTTGACTTTAGGAAAACTGTGAAGATAGAAAATAAAAATTTTAGTTCAAAATTCAGCTCAATATAAAAGAAAGAATTGATTTCAACAATTCCTTAAACTATCAGAAGCTGTCATTAGGCTCACATGGCAATTATTGGAGCTGGCCCATGACAGGTATTTTTAAGTGTAGCAGGGGAAAGGGAGAGAAAAAGGGAGGTGGAGGGAAGGGAGGGAGGAAGATAAGGAAGTTAGTTCTCATGGGACCACTTTTCTTTCTTCCTAGTTTTTATCCCAAGACTTGGGACTAGAGTCCAGTGAGAATTGCCCTTAGAGGGAATTATGGGGAGTCTTCAGCTATCCAGTGTCAATAGCTGTCCCCTTTTCCACATGGGACTGAGGCTGCCTTGGAAATCCAGCCTGGAGCATCGAGGCTGCAGCATGGCTGGCCTGCAGGTTACCAGTTTCTCTCTCCAGAGCCAGACTCTTCCTCCAAGCAGGCCACCCAGCCTGCTCCTACTCTTGTGCCAGAAGATGCAGTGGAGCCAGGGCTTCTCTGCCACCCACAAAAGTGATCAGGCAGAGTGGGAGAGCAGAGCAGAGGCAGCTTTCTGTATGTCTGTGCACAATCCAGGCACCGTATGCCCCTCCTTCCCCTTTATACCACCACGGGATTGCCCCTTCCAATCCCCACCCCAGCCTGGCCCTCACTTGCTGTTCAGATATGGCTTCTTCCCGTTTGCACATGCTATGCATAACAGCTGTCTCAAGTAGCAGATTGCTCGACTCCCAAGTAGTAAAGTGTAGTGGTTAGGAGTACAAGGTCTCACTATAATGATGTTATTCTTCCACAAAAAAATAAAAGTGTATATCCTACAGTCAGATGGCCCTGGTTCCAATGTCTCCTCTACCATTTATGAGTTCTGTACTTTTGGAAAAGTCACTTAACCTGGCTGTGCCTCAGTTTCTTCTCTAAAGCCCATGGGATTAAAATGAGAATAAATGAAATAATCCATGCAGTACTTTGAATAGTGCATGACACATAAATTGCCAGGTGTCGCCATCATCATCTTTATCATGAAGTGCTCTGAACCTTAGGAGACAGAGCTGAAAATAATCAGACTAAAGAAGAAACATTTCCTGTCTTACAGAGCTAATACACTCACTCTACCCTTTTGCTGTTTTTTCAATTTGCTTGCTCTAGATAACTGTGCCTTTAATGATGCAAAGGAAAAATTAAAACATCTTAGTGTTATTTTTCTCAAGACAATGAATCAATTAGACAATAATTATGGAAGCCAGTCTGGTTGTAGCAGTGTAGCAAGTAAGCATCATGAGGCTTCCTGACTGCAGGGGAGGAATAAAGCAGAGACAAGAACCAGCCCAAAGAGGGAAGGAGTTAAATCCTCAGCAGTGCAGGCATAGGTGTTTGTTCAGGACAGGGGGTAAGCCGAGGCCGTAGCAATAAGGAGAGGCATCATGGAGTGGGTGGCCCTGAGCAGAGTCCCAACTGCCACCAGCCCATAGCAGTGATCAAAAGCAGCTTCCTCCTCACTTCATGAGAGGGGCTGGAGTGGACTCAGCTCCCATCCAGCCCACCACCCAAGCTGGCATCATTGGTCAGGGCACAACCCACATAGCTCTCAGCAGTGGCCCTGGGCTGCTCCTTGCTGGACAGGGAGGGTTAAGGTTGGAAAAGGAAAAGGGAAGGGAGAACCAGGTAACAATCCTGTAAGCAGGGTACCATGCGACTCATCACAGCAGAGGCGAAAGGCTGTCACTGGGGTCATCTGATTCCAAATTGACCTGTTTCTAATGGCTTTCGTGTTTCCTTTCTTTTCCAGCACAGCACCTGGCTCGGCCCTGGACCCCTACTCACCCTGCAATAATAACTGTGAATGCCAAACCGATTCCTTCACTCCAGTGTGTGGGGCAGATGGCATCACCTACCTGTCTGCCTGCTTCGCTGGCTGCAACAGCACGGTAATGGGATGGGGCAGGGGATGGGGTAGGGGATTCAGGCAGCCAAAGTGGCTTAAAACCCAAGTTTTTGCACAGGTGGTTCCCCTTCGCTGTGACTTTTTCTTAGCTGTTGCCCTGCTGTAGTGGAAGATGTTCCATCAGCAGGATGAGAGGACTGATTCAGGTCTTCTTGCTAAATCAAGTGGGTTTGTAGGAAGTTTCATTGTGCAACTGGAAGTAAAAATTCAAAGGAAGCTGTATATATGGAACCAAAGGTGGTTCAAGATGCTTGCAGAGTGTCGGTGGAATAGGATGTCTGCGTGGGTAGTGAGCTCCCCATCACCAGAAGTATGTCAAGAGAGGCTTCAAAACCATTTATCAGGAAAGACTTCTTCCAGACCTGAAACACTCTGACACCAATTCAGCCTCTTTCCTACACAGTTCACTTTGCCATTTTCCTCCTAACTAAATGCCTCCCACCTCTTTCCATGTTCCTGACACATTTCTGGGAGGGAGGTGGAGTGCTTTTTCCTGCTTAGCATGGATTTTACAATTGGCTGTCAGCCCACAGCTTTCCATGTTCTCTCCCTGAAAACCTGATGCTAAGTGACGGGTCATCCAGTGGTGCTGATCCCACCTTCCAGGAATCCTTGGCACCTGCCCTGCTGCACCCACACCACCACTTCCCTATGCAGGCCCTCCCCATCTCTTGCTTGGACCTGTGCAGTAGTTTCTACCTGGCCTCCCAGGATGGCCCCTTATGTCCTGCATTTTGTTCAACACTGCAGTCAGAAGGGTTTCTGTAACATAGCAAATGACTCTCTCTCATGCTACTCTGTCAACTAGAATATCAGTTCTAGGTGCCACATGTCTTCAGCTCTATCTCCTTTCAGTTTGTGGTGTTCAGCTTCCCCCATACAGCCTGTCTTTTTATACACCTCCCTCCAGTTGGACAGGTCCTACTCACCAGTCAATAGCCTCCTCCAATATCCCCTCCTCTGAAACCATCCCTGCCCTCTTTTATCTTTGGGGTTCTTCTCTCTGAAGTCCTTTGGTACCTCTTTCTCCTAAAGACACTGTTCTCATTTTATTACGGTGATTTGCTAGAAGTGTCTGTCGTCTGCTCTGATCTTTGGATTTCTTAAGCAAGGGCCAGCACCCAGAAGCACTCCATGAATGTCTGTGCAAGGCATAGTGGGAAGGAAAATATGAACCCCCAGTGGCAGCTTTCAAGGGACTTAGAGTTGAGATCATTAGCTGCTGCTTCTCCCTACATCTTATATCTTTCAGGAGTAGCAATTTCTCTGAAAGAAGAAAAACAGATCATTTATTTTCATTTTCAAAGATTTCATTTTCCCTTGTGTTTAACATTTAGATCCCTGGCCAGTCATTAACATTTTCTGTAGAGAAAATAAATCACCATGGGGGGATGGGTGGGAGAAACTGATTTTTTAAAATTAGATGATAAAGCAATTTCTTTATGTGAGTGGAAATAAATTTTAAAAGAAGGGATGGACCTTGAGAATGGTTCAAATAAAAATACAAGCCATTATTTTTCATGACAACAATTTCATTAACATTTTAATATCCAGAAAGTTACATAATAAATCAGTCTCGGTTATTGTCCTGTTATAAGAATTAAATTGACTCAATACAGTCTAGTGTCCTGATACCAAACGAGTCTCTATTCCAGGGAATGCACTGACCAAAAAAATTATCTTAAAAATTGCATTTCCCCTATTCTTGCATGTACAGGAGTCTTATTGAATAAGAGCCTTACCAGGCTCATCTATGGCTACATCCCGCTGCTGAAACAGCAAAGCTAGAGAACGCAATTATCAGACTGCAAGCTCCTCTGCTTACCTCTGGACCTACTGTTTATTCCCCCAGACACCTGCCTTTTATTCACATTACCCAAGGCCTCACATTGTCTGCTGGGGTGTAGGTGAGGCAAGGACGGTATTCCCATGCAATTGCAATGCAGAGATGGAGAAACCACCAGGCCCCAGAACTGGGATGGGGCATACAATGCCTTCCCTGCAGAGGCAGATCTCTAGATGCCCTGGCTTCCAACAAGTGGATGAGGGATTTGGAGACCCAGAGCAATGCTTATCCTGGAAAGGGGCCCTTGTGACAGTCTAGCCTTAAAAACAACCACAGCCATAAAACTTGCAGCAGCAGCAGCAAGGTTTGTCAAGAGCCTATTAAGGTCCAGGTAATGGGGCCTTCCGTGTGTCACTCGTGGCCCATGGCAGCTTGGCCCAGAGTCAGAGAAATCTCAGGCCAACATCCAAAAATGAGTGAAAAGCAATTTAAATCCTTTAAATCTCTGCTGCAGCATTTTGAGAAAATGCCAAATGGTGGCTATATTCCTGGTACATGTACTCCCTCCCTCTCCCCCCTTTTTCTCCATTCTTCTTGTCTCCAAGCTCAGGAGAAAAAAAAAAAAACTCTTTGACAAGCTAAAACCTTTTACCTCCTTCTCCTTTTCACAGTGGTCCCCTGGAATTCTCCATCGTCCCCAATGTGAATTCAGCCATTCTTCCTAGTTTCATCAATTCTTCCACCCATGGCCTCAACCCTGTGTGTATTATCTCATTGATCCTCCCAGCAACCTTGGGAAATAGATGTTCTTTTTATTTCCTGAACACCGATGAGGTTAGTCACTTGGCCAAGGCCATGCAGTAGGAAGTGGGGGATCCGACTTTTGAATGTAGGGTCTGTCCAATGTCAAGTACACATGGATGCCAAGAAAGGAAAAATAGTGTCTTCCTCTGCACCTCCCCTAAGATGTCCACCTGTTTTCTACCTCTTCAAACATGGACTTCTCGTTCGAGACATTTATCTGGCCTTTACTATCTGGCCCTGGCTGCCTCTCCAGCCTCAACCTCCCTATTCCTCCCACCTCTTTTTTTTTTTTTTTTTTTTTTTTTTCCCAAAACAGGGTCTCCCTCTATCCCCCAGGCTGGAGTGCAATTGCACAACCTCGGCTCACTACAACCTCTGCCTCCCGGGTTCAAGTGATTCTCCTGCCTCAGCCTCCCGAGTAGCTGGGATTATAGGCACATACCACCACACCGGGCTTAATTTTTTATATTTTTGGTGGAGACAGGGTTTTTCACCATGTTGGCCAGGCTGGTCTTGAACTCCTGACCTCAAGTGATCCACCTGTCTCGGCCTCCCAAAGTGCTGGGATTACAGGCCCTCTCACCTCTTAAAGAGCCACTTGGTAAGTAGAACTTCTTGGAGTTCTCCCTGCCCCTGGGCCCTTGCACATGCTGTTTCTCTTATCTGTAGTAGTCTCTCCTTTCAAAGCTGTCTTATCTGTCAGGGCTGTCTCTCCTTCCCCACTGCTGAGAAGCCTTCTCTACCTCATTGCTTCCTCCAGGGCTGTGTTAGTGCCCTTCCTGCAAACCACTATTGCCTCTGCTCATGCCTAGCAAGGTTCTCACCTCACCTGTTCTAATGGCTTATTTACTCTGGCACCTCCCTCATTAAGCTGCGGGGATAGGGGCTCTGTTGTGGACCCTTGCATTCTCACCATCAGCCATGGCTCTGGATAAAGGGCCCAGGCTTTCTCAACACCCAGCTGGAGGCCCCGTACTGACCTCCGAGAGCCCCAGGGATCCAGGGGTAATACCACTTTCTTGTTTAGCAGTTGGCAGGTGGGTAGGTCGGAAGGTGCCAGTTTCAATACTAAAGACCTGATCCTTGCTCACCATTCACCACTTTATGGTTTCCATCAAGACGTGAAAATTCCCGTTAACTCAATTAGATTTAAAGAAGTCACTGATCAAATAATTCTGATTATAGAGAAATCTGATTAGTGTTAGCAGTTTCCTGATAGTAAGCTTTTCTTCCTGCTTTGGATTGGATTTTTTTTTTTTTTTTCTTATATATCCTTGAGTGATAGCAGTGGAAGTTTCCAGGCCTGCATTTAATATACAACTTCTAATTCTTCTCACTGCATATGACCAGGAAGGGTGACCAAAAAAAATTGTGAGTTAATTCTGTAAGTTTCCTTTGGCGTGAATGTATTGTCCAGATTGTTTCTGTACCTTTTACTTTCAGAAGTCATTATTCCAACAGAAGCATGTTAGTATGCTGCAGACTGATTGCTGGAAGTTGTATCCTTTTGATGTACTGAGTAATTGACTAGGAAAAAAAAACTTCCATCAGCCACCAATAGAATGTTGAAAGTCAATATGAGTCCAGCACTGCAGTTTGTAGGGTACTAATGATAGATGACTAATTTATCCCCCCTATTCCAGGCAACAAATATTTATTGAGCACCTGTTTCAGCGAAATACCAAGTAGGTTCTGTGGCAGGGAGGAGGACAGCTCCATTATGGACGCGGGCAGGCAGCTCATGGTTCAGTGTGATGGGTCTCGATATGGGCTGCACATTAGGATCACGTGGGAGCTTTTAAAACATAAGGCCTGAGCCCCATTCTCAGAGATTCTGATTCCCTTATTTTGGAGTAAGACCCATGTATCAGTATTTTTTAAAGCTCCTCAAGTGTTTTTGATATGTAACCAGGATGGAGAACCGCTGTTCTAATACAGGGCCTCTCAGTCACAGCACGATTGACATTTGGGGCCAGATAATGGATTGTCATGAGGCGCTGTCCTATGCACTGTGTGTTTAGCAGCATCCCTGGGCCCTCCCCACCACAAGTTCCGACAACTGTAAATGTCTCCAGACATTGCCAAATGTCCTTTGGGGGATATCATTGCCCCCAGTTAAGAACCACTGCTGTCATAGAAGGGATGAGGCATATTCTATAATTGTATCCTTCTTGAAAAAGGTCAGCATCTAAGCTGACACTGAGTATTCATCCTTCAGTCTTTTTCTTCTCCCCATAACCATATTTGCCCACTATAAAAACCAACTGGAGAGTTAGATGTGCCATATAGCAGGGGTCCCCCACCTCTAGTACGAGTACCAGTACTAGAGAAAGGAGCTCATCATGTTTACTATAAAATGAGATGTCGTATTATTAATAGAGTTATGTCCAAGGGAGCACCCAAAGCAACACCTAATCTTACCTTACAATACAGTTAAGTGAAAAGAACACATTGTAAAATAATATGTAGACAATAATCCCTTTTGATAAATATCTGAATATATGCATATCTTTGCATAAAAAATGTTGGAAGAACATATAGCCAGCTATTCATAGATGGATACTTCAGGTTAGGGGCTGAAAAAGTAAATTTTGCTTATTTCAAAATTATCTAAAATGATTATCACTTTTCCAATGAGGAACAGATTTTTTTTAATTTAAAAAATCCAACATTAAAGGTTAGGTGGTTAGGTTCTAAAAGAGGGAGGCAGCTATGTAGACAAATCAGTGAACTTGCAATGTCAGGCCTGCTGGGTAGAAATTGACTCTGGGTGGGGCAGGGGTGGAAGGAGGGAGTAGGCATGTTCCCCACTGGGGGATGGAATGAGACCACCATCTCTGAAAAGATTAAAAAAAAAAAAAAACTACCCGGGCAGGTGGCTCACTTGAGCCCGGGAGTTGGAGAGGGAGGTGCGGCAGGGCCAGGCTTTCACCATGAAGGGTAGTGGGTGTTTGGTAGCCAGGCATGGAAGGACATTCCAGCAGGAAGAGTGCACAGGCTGAGGTGTGACAATCGGGACCTCATGATGCAGGCAGGTTTGGAGTTGGAAGAGAGAAAGCTGGAGGGAGAAACAGAGGGGCCGCTAGTTCCTTCAGAGTTGCAGTCACACCTTTCACCTTTCTGTGATCTCCCCACCGTGTCCTGTGTTAGATAGCTGGAGCAGAGTGAGCCTTTCTGCTCACCAAAGAACAACCCCCTTTCTCCCCTCAGCAGGAGAGAATTAAGATCTAACAGGACGTGCTCAGGCTCACATGCCACAGGTTACCGGGGTGCAAGGTGGGAGGAGGTCTTGCTTTCATCTCAGAATTTTTCTCCCTGGCCTTTATTCTTCAGCCAGTGACCCCACAAGGGAAGAAGAGATCATATTTCTTCTTGCAGTTTGTCAGTGTCCCCTTTGCCTTGAGCTTGTAGGTTGCCATCACCCTTTGTGATGAGATCTGAGGGTTATACCTGGAAATACCAGCTTTGGTTGAACCAATGAAGTGAAGAGATTCTAAGCTGCAAAAAGACAGTAATAAATGACAGGAGAATGTCTGAGGAATGTCAGTGAATCATGAGAAAATCCATAAGTGTCTGGGACACAGAGAAGTATGTTGCCATTCCAAGGAAAACACCCCACTTTATTGTGGTGGTGTCCCACGTTCTTTGCTATCTCAGCTATTAGGACATCAGGTGCGAAAGATCAAAGATCTCACAGGCAAAAGCAGGAAGAGTGCATGGCCTGTGGTGGTACTCCTTGGTAAACTCCCTTTATGAATATTTCTAGAAACAGTCAGAGCCAGGCATGGTGGCGTGCCTCTGTAATCCCAGCTACTCAGGAGCTGAGGAGGGGAGGAGCACTTGAGGCCCCAAACTTGAGACCAGCTTGGGCAACATAGTGAGATCCCCATCTCTGAAAAGATTAAAAAAAAAAAAAAAAATTAGTCGGGCAGGTGGCTCACTTGAGCCCAGGAGTTTGAGGCTGCAGTAAGCTGTGATCATACCACCGCACTGCAAACTAAGACCTCATCTCTAAAAACAGGAAAAAGAAAAGAAATTTTCATGTCTCTCTGGTAACTGCTTTCAAGGAGGAAAAGTAAAAACAGTATTCCAGGGGTGATCCTCTACCTTTCAAGTTTCCATAGAAGGCTCTTCATAATAAATATCCCTATACCATCCTCTTAGAAAAATAATCTTTCCACCTAGAACTTTGCTTCCTTTGTACAATTAATAGGATTCGATCATCAGAATTGAATGCGGGGGGGCGGGGAACAACTTTATTTGCCAGTATTTTTGAAACACTGCCGAGGAGTATCTTGTTCTTGTAATACCAGCTGTCAAAATAGCATACTGACCGCTTCCTTCATCAATAGAAAACAAATCCAAGATTCCAGAGAGTCATTTTTCTATTTTTGTGGTCTCTAGCTTTATTGTAATTATTTATTCTCATCATTGTATGTGAATAGAAACATTTCTCAATTGAAATTAATGACTGAAGGTGGAACAGAAATACAATTTTCAGTGATGTGCTATTCTCCTTTCATTGATTTATTTTATAACATTTTCAATTTTTAATAAATACATTTATATGATTCAAAAATCAAAAAGTATAAAAAGGAGGACATGAGGGACTCTCCCTTTCACCTCTGTCCCCTGTTTACTTCTTCCTCGACCTGCCAAATAGACGATTGCTGTCCTCGGTTTCTTGTACATCCTCCTGGATTTTTTAGTGCACATAAAAGGCCCTATTTTGGACCTCGCTATTTTGTTTGGCTTTTTCAGTTAGTAGTTTACCTGGGAGTTATTTCTAAATTAGTACATAAGGGATGTTCTTCTACCTTTTTTATGCCTGTATAATCTTCCATCGCGTGGACCTAGTAGTCTGTTTTTAACCAGTCTCTTATCAATGAGCATCCAGACTGATGATGAGCAAAACTTGGGCTCTGACAAACCACATTGTGACTCATATTGTATATATGTCCTTTTGTGCCTGGGCAGGTCTGTCTGTTGGATATGTTCTCGTAGAATGGACAAGCCGGTTCCCCCTGTCCTCCAGATCAACAAACTTGTCAGGTCTGTTGTGGGAGCTCAGTGGCCACCTTATTATTAACATGAAGTGTCATGGTACATTTTATTGACAGTAAAGCTAGATCCCACCACCCCCCAAGTTCGGATGCCAAGCAGAGAATTCACCTCTCCCAGAGGCAGCAGGGACTGCATTTCTTCCCAGAGAATGGCAAACCAGGAAGATACTGCATTGCCTTTGAAATGGGGATGGAAAACGGGGGCATTTGCCAATTCTGCAATCATAAACTAATCTGAAGTCTGGCATACTTTCTTACTAGTTAATTGTCTTAGGGACAGCCAGAGAAAGCATTAGGGGGCATATCGCTCACTCAGATCATGGTAGTCTACAGGTCAATTCCAAGATCCACCTGCTTTTTGGATTGGCCAAATAGAACTATGCTATTGGGGTTTGGGGTGAGAATTAGGATACCAATCTTTATCGTCCCCTTAGATTAGACTGCTCTCTCATATCTAGCTTTTCTCTAGATTTTCAAACTTCTTATAGCTCAAAGCATTTGCAGGTCTAGGGCTTCCCATATAGGTGCCCAGTTACTGCCAGCTGAAGGGGTATCCCCTACTTCCCCTTTTCCCTTCGGATCAAAGTTGAAAACCCCATTGGTAGAAATCATCTCTCTGCACTCTGGGAAAGGTGAAACTACGTAAGTCCTCATCTGTAATTTCTCCTACCACACTCCGACATCTCAGTAGAAGATTACTCCTTAACAGCCTCACGACCTTATGCACCCAGCTCCCTTAGCATAATGTTGAACAAATCTGGGCTCTTATGTCACATAAGCCCCAATAAAGGAACTTCCTACCTCTTGCCATCTGACCACAACCTCAGCATTTTCCCTTGGATCCCCTGCTGGAGAGGTTGCAGGGCTGCCCCAGCCTGCTCCCCATGGCCATGTCTGGGACCACCCAGCCCATCCTGGTGGGTTGACTCATCGCATGGAAAAGGAAACCCATCCAAGTCCTTGCTCAGAGCACTCTGGCATCTCCTCCCCAGCCTCTTTCACAGCTCTCTATGAATAAATTAAATCTGAATAATACATTCAGATTTGCCTAGAACCTTTAGGAGAGATCCATCCATTTCCAGCTTTTCCTCTTGGACACCAACAGACAGACATTTTCACTGGTCTTGTGCTAGTCTCTGGCTTTTCTTCTGTCATTAACCCTAAATCATCCCATTCCTGTCCATTCAGCCTGGGGCTATCTTAGCCCCTTTTGGCTGCTATATCAAAACACTTTAAACTGCATGGCTTATAAACAACAAATTTCTCGCAGCTGTGGAGGCTGGGAAGTCCAAGACTAAAGTGCTTATGGATCTGATGTCTGATGAAGGCCTGCTTCCTGTTCATAGATGGCACCCTCTAGCAGTGTCTTCACGTCGTGGGAGGGGCAAGGCAGTTCTCTGGGGCCTCTTCTATAAGGACACTAATCCCATTCATGAGTGCTCCACCCTCATGACCTAATCACCTCCTGAAGACTCCCCACCTTGTAATAGCATCACATTGGTGATTATTTTTCAACATATGGATTCTTGGGTCAAGAGACACCAAACATTCAAACCACGCACTGCTACCCTTTGTTTCGGCTGCAAATCCTATGGCAGCTTAACCCTGCTGTCTGCTCACCTCATTAACATGAACATAGACATCATGGACACATTTAGCTCACCCGGATCGGGCTGTGCAGGCACCGTGCCAGCTGTAGCCTGAGATAAAGATGTCTCATTGTATCCCATTCCATTAGTGCCATGATCAGAGGATCCATTTCAGGAGGAATTTTCTACTTTTTAGGGCAGAGAGAGGCCAGTTTCCTCTTTATGGTAAATATAATATAATTGAGCCATGGCCTAGGTATGGGCAAAAATAAGACCAAGATGCAGGCAGCAATTGCAGATGACTTGTTAAACCAAAGAAAGCTCACTGATCACATGGCACATTCAGAGGGTTCTGGTCTCACTCAACTCCAGTGCCCATATCACATTCCTGAGAGACTGCATGCTACAAGTGCATAGCCCCTCAGGAACACTCAGGAATATGATGTGGGGTTACCGGAATTGAGGGATTCCTGGGGTACTTAGCCAAACAAGACCACAGCCACCCACAAGGGTCCCATTTTTCATTTATGCCTAACTACTCTTTGAGTCCATATGGTTCTAAAAACTTCACTCCCAAATCTTTTCCCTCACAGACCACTGCAGTAACCAAAGAAGGATGGTTGCAAGTGGTTTGAACTAGGGTGGTGTTTGAGATAGATTTAGGACATGGCAAAATGAACAGAACTTAGGTATTCACTCAGTCAACATATATAAATAAATATATATATATATATATATAAATAAATGTGTGTGTGTGCGTGTGTGTGTATAAAATCCGTGTTGTGAGCCAAGCCCTGTCCTGGATGGCTGGGGTAAATTAGGGCATACAGCCACAGTGGTCTCTGTCTTCATTAGCTTTAGTGTCAGGGGGAAGATGAATTTGATGTAGGTATATGAATGGAGGATTCAGAATTACCTCCTGGTTTATATTAAGTTGGTGCAAAATTGCGGTTTTTGCCATTACTTTTATAGTCAATAGAGTGCTGTTACTAAGGTAAGAGGTGGAGGGAAAGGAGTTTGGAGCTCGGGCTGGGGCTGCGTAACCGTCAGGAAAACAGTGTTTTGAAGTAAGAGGAAGAAGCAAAGCAACATTTCCTCACTAGACGCCCCTGGCACAGGTGGGCGAGTCAGAGCTCAGGGGAACATCCCAGGAAGCTGTGCTGCATGGCTGCTCAGGAGATCTGATGGGCACTCTGGGATGTGGGGAGCCACATGGCCTGCTGCAGCCAGGTCACTAGAGGTGGGCATGGCGCCTCCACCAGTCAGCAGGGTAGGCAGAAAAGAAGGCGGTGTAAAGTGGGGAGTGCTGGGACAGACCAGCACGTTCTGGGCATCCCTGACCTTGTGACCTTCTGGGAGCAATGGCCTCAGCTCCACTTTATAGAAGAGGAATACATAATTTTCTCTTTACCCTTCACAGTTCCCAGTTGGGACAGACCCCTGTAACCTAAGACAGATTAACAGGAGGAAAACAAAGGTTTAGAAACATGTATACACAATGTAGACACAGGAGATAGCCAGAGAAATGAGCAAATCTCAAAGAGGTGGCTTTGACTTCAGACTTGAATACCGTGGTCCAGTGAAACAGAGAAAGAAGGGTGTGGGGAAGGCCAGTTATGAGGAGATGCCCAGAAAAAGCACTTTAAACAAGAGTAACATTTGTTATGCAAACTTAAGTCAGTGTCTTCTAGATTGATGATAGTCTCTAGGGATTCAGTCATTCCTCTCTCTGGTACAGAGAGGAACCACCCTTACAAATGGAGATTTCCTTTGTAAATGTAAATTTAATTTTCCTTACACAACGGTAACTTCTGTTGTCAGAGGTTCTTCCTGTGTCTGTGGTTTCTCAAAATAATCAGCTCAAAATATTCTTTATGCAAAAGAGGCATATTGCAAGGTGGCATATGCTAGTCTCTTACAACTCCTGCCTTCTGAGTCTCTCCCAGGTTTCCCTCCTGTCCAGCCCCCATCCTTTCAGGAAAGGGAATTTGGGGGAGATAGTTCCCAGCCTTAGGTGGGACAGTAGTGCTACGCTGAAAGCATAGAATCTACCACAGGCACTCATTCCTGGAGGCAGTTTTGATGCCTTACCATGCTCATGAGTCTTAGGAAGGGATATAGCAAGTCGATCTGGGAAGGATCCAGGCTAAAGATTAAATTTAGAAAGGCTGTGATCCAGTGCAGAGATGGTAAAATGAAGGAAGGAAAGCTGGGGAAAGAGTACAGATGAAGAAAGGAAGAAAGTCCAGACCAGGTGGGAAAGGGGAGAAGGTACCAACAAAGATGGAAAGTGAGTGACCAGAGGGGTCCAGAGAAACAGGGAGAGTGGAGTCTTGAAGCCAAACAAGGGAATGATGAGTAGTAAGCAAGAGGCCTGTGCTCCTGAGAGCTCCGGGAAGAGAGAAATGCATGGTGGACCTGGGATATGGAGCCCACTGAAGAACTTAGCACCACCGGATTCATGTGTGTGGAAACAGAAGCCAGTCGGAGTGAGCTGAGAGCGTGGGAGAAGAGGAATGCAGGTGGTGAGCTAAATAGCTAGAAAAGTTTGGCTGTGATGCTGGGGAGGAGTGGGCAGTTTCCTCTGCTGGGGAGAGGAGGAGTGGCATTTTCAGTGAAAGTTGGGGAGAAGTCTTGCTTCCTAATAAAAATGAGGAAGGTTCGTGCTCATGTGCATTCTAAAGCTGTATGCTTACTTTCATCTACGTCTCAACTCTGTGCTAGGAAAAGATGCTTGGGAAAGAATGCAAAAGACATAGGTCTTGTCCCAAAGGGTTCTTGTCTCCTCTAGGAGGCATGTAAAGGTCTCTGCAGTAGGGGTGGAGTGACCCTTAAAAAGGGCCCTGTGGAACTTGGAAGGAAGCTGGGATGTGCCCAGTGAGGTGAGGTTCTGAGAAGCGAGGCAGTATCTGAGCTGGGTTTTGAAAAAGAGCTAAAAAGTCTCTAGGCAGAGGTACATGAAAAGGGACAGAGGGGCGGGGCCTCAGTATCTTCTGGGTATTACAGTAAATGCCCCTAGGTACACTAATTGAACCACTTTCACAAAGGCGCCTGCTCTGGGCAGACACTGAGGGGAAGGGTGGAGCCCCAGCATACGGCTGCCCCCATCATTCCTTCCCCATGGATAAAAGCCCCTGTTGGGGGCACAGCTATACAGACTGGCCCTGTTGGGTTTGGGGCACATGAACACTTTCAGACACCCCTGAAGTCATCCCATATAGCTTAATGGGATCAGAAAACCCGTATCTCTATATTCTGTGGGCAGAGGGGGAGGACCAGAGTAGGAGAACTGTAAAAGCCAGAGGGGATTTGTTTGACCCTCAGGAGGATTTACCTGGGCATGTGCTCTGAAAGCCAAGCAGTTCTGGAAGGAAAAGCAATGAATCATTTATGATTGTTTTCACTTTGTATTCATTAAAGACCTCTGCACTATTATTATGGAACCTTAATTGGCTTGGCACTGGGCACTGCCTCTCCCAGTCCCTGCTCCTCCCTTTGCCATCAGAAATTCCTGGAGCGAGCAGGAGAGAGGATCCTGCCTGGAACAGGCAGCTGGGCTAGAATCCACCCAGAAGATCAAATGAAATGCAGTCGCTTTTTTTTTTCTTCTCTCTGATCATATATTAATAAATGTATTTCGTTGGGTTTTAACTCTACTCCCCACAAGCTGCTCCAAGGTTCTGCATCTCTTAGCCCCCTTTGCTTCCTCAGCCTCCAGAGAACTTTCCATCAGCTGTCCCTCACCCGGCCTTGCAGACGCAGTGACTTCACGCGTAACAGCGTGCAGCCTTTGTTCCAAGTGCCATGTTGGGCACTCAACCAGCAACAATATGCGGGTTACCTGATTTACTTCTTTTAATACACTTCAGTGTAATTATAACTGCATAAAAGAGAGGACAAATTGGCAACTAATTACAATGTTAATTTGGCAATGTTTTATCATATTGTGGAAGCGCAATTTCTTCTCTAATTGTATTGGGGGGACACAGTTATCTATGGTTCAGCTTACTGAGGGATTCTTGAAAATGGAATTGAAACACACAAGAGACAGAGAAATATCAGCTCTCCTCCCTGTAAATATTCCTTTATTTGCGTGTGTTTTGCAGCCTCCTTAAAAAAGCTAACTCGCTTATTCAGACCTAATTAATGGACTGCCACAGAATGCGTAATTAGGCCGTGACAGCTTCAGCTGATGGATGGATTTGCCTTTGGAAACTGGAGATACCCCCAGATAAAAGGGCTGAACGCTTCCCTTTCAGAATCTCACGGGCTGTGCATGCCTCACCACCGTCCCTGCTGAGAATGCGACCGTGGTTCCTGGAAAATGCCCCAGTCCTGGGTGCCAAGAGGCCTTCCTCACTTTCCTCTGTGTGATGTGTATCTGCAGCCTGATCGGTGCCATGGCACAGACACCCTCAGTCATCATCCTCATCAGGTAAGCCATCGGCACAGCCCCACCTCTCCTCCTTTCCACCTAGTGTTCATCTGCAGGCCTCCCAGGGACCAGAGCTTCAGACAACATAGGAATCTCTCGAGCCAGGTGAGCTAGGGCCACAGCAAGGAGCACAGCTTCTCTAGGCTGCTGGGAATCAATTATGTTTGATAGGGACCTCTCACCAAGAGAAGAAGGCAGGGCATGGGGGAGAAAACAGCACTTTCATGTTCTCCCAGAAATAGACCTGCAGGCAATTTTGAAAAGGATCCTGCATCGAGCCTTACAGGACGCAGCCTTGTTGGAGGAAAATGAAAATGGTATCAGTGCCCAGCCTCCACCACCCTGCCACTGCTTAGCCATATGAACGTGGGCACTTCCCCCTAGACTTGCTTCTGAATCTGTAGCTGGGGGTGATATGACCGATCCTGCCTGCCTCCTGCAGTGGAGCAGGACCCACTGAGACCTGAGACCATGTGTGTGCAAACTCAGTAGAGATGTGACGGGTTATTGTGCAGCATGGCTCATGGCAGGTGAGCAGTGACCATTCTTGTACAAAGAGGTTGTTGGAGAGAGCCAACCAAAATTCTGTTGTTACCTGTCTCTGGAGACCTGTCCTGGAGCCAGATGAGATACCTCAAAGATGAGCCATTAGTAATATTCTGAGTAACTTTTATCATTTGCAGAGTTACCTAGATTTGTGTTGGAAACCCAGAAGTGAACTAACACATAGCCTGCCATTCATCTGAATCAGGGGAAGGCCCGCTACACAAAGTCTCATCAGCTGGGCGTGGTGGCTCACGCCTATAATCCCAGCACTTTGGGAGGCTGAGGTGGGAGGATCGCTTGAGCCCAGGGGTT
Source organism: Piliocolobus tephrosceles (assembly GCF_002776525.5). Classification (NCBI taxonomy): domain Eukaryota; kingdom Metazoa; phylum Chordata; class Mammalia; order Primates; family Cercopithecidae; genus Piliocolobus; species Piliocolobus tephrosceles. Next base: position 136,685,966 of record NC_045439.1, on the reverse strand, counting down.
TGAGACCAGCCTGGCCAACATGGAGAAACCTTGTGATGGCACACGCCTGTAATCCCAGCTACTTGGGAGGCTGAGGCAGGAGAATTGCTTGAACCCAGGAGGTGGAAGTTGCAGTGAGCTGAGGTCATGCCACTGCACTCCAGCCTGGGAGACAGAGCAAGACTCTGTCTTAGGAAAAAAAAAAAAAAAAAAAAAAAAAAGACAGACTTGCCTTCTTGGGATGCAGTTATCTAAGTGAACAGATTCAATAGCAAGGGCTGGAAATAAAAGTAGGAATGAAACACATGGAAGTACCCAGTGTCCACGCACCTCACCTCTACTTTATTTAGCTTCTCTCTTCACCACCACATTTCCTCACCTTTGTTATGAATTCCAAGGAAGAGGATTTTTACAAGTGCTAATGTTACCTAGAACATCATTAGCAAGGCCTTTTGAATGTGCAGAGCATTAAGGGTACAATAGCAAATTGCCATTTTATACTTACTACGTTTGAAAAATAAATTTTAAAAATTGACACCCAGTGCTTACAAGGCTGTATCAAAACTGACAAAATCACAAATTGCTGGTGGCATGGGAAAAGGCTATCACTCCTTTCAAAAAAGCAATATGGCAATGTGAGTCAAGAGCCATAAAAATATTCAGACCCTTTTATTCAGTAACCCTGCCCCTTGCCATTTATCTTTAAAAAGTACTTCTCTACAAGAAAAAGAAAGAAAGAGCTCAATGCAGACAGATTTTTATTACAACGTTAACTATAATAGCAGAAAACCCTGAATTGGAATAGTGAGTTAAATTATGGCACTGCAGCTCCATGGAATAATGAAAATTCTTAAGAATGTGAAAGTGTTTATGAAATGAACTATTGAATTTAAAACTATTTAGAGAAGATGATTATGTATAATATGCATTTGGACAAAACCCATCAGATCTCATGTATAGGGTTTAGGTGGCTGCCTTATGAGTAGTTTATTTTTCATTATTAGACGTTCTTGTGAAGTTATATTGTGATATTCATACACTAAAGGCACCGAGAAGCATGAAAAATGACTAGTCTCTTATTTGCTTGCCCCATGACTTCTCTGCAAAAACCTAGCCTCTAGACACTCACTAGTAGTGACTACCAAACATGGAAAGTTTGTTGAAATTCTTAATCACTTCCAAATCTCAGCTTGATAAACAGCTCTTGGAGCTTTGCTGGAAATATTTGATTCCCTCTAAATTAATCAGCAACAGATGGCCTAAATGACCTAGGCTTATAACTCCACGCTGTGCTGGAAGCACACGCTATGCATTGTGCATGTTGAGAGGTCCAAGACACAGCTTTATTCCATCACCTTCCTAGTCTGATTTGCCATCACAGATGTCTCAGGCTGGCACAAGAACACAGATGTGCACCAGCCCTTGCCCCCTCCCAGAAGAACGGACCCACTGTCATGCCAAACAGGACCATCCCACCAACAACAGTGCTCAGAACATCTGCAAGCGAGGTTAAAAGCTGATGCTCAGCCCCTCTTAGGTCTCACACTGGGCTCCAAGAGTAATTGGGTGGTGTTCTCAAGGTCACCCAGCTAGTACATTTAAAGCTAAGACTCCCTCCCCAGTGTTGTCCAGAGCTTTCAATAGTGTTCGCACAGAGCCCTCCGTTTCTTCATAACTCAAGCCAAGAAGGATTATTCTTCTCATAGGAACCAGTTTCCCAACAGGATATGAAGGGAGATCTTAGCACCTTGCTCACTTTGTTCCTAGTGACATGATAGGTGAAAGGAAATCAAATTTCAGGTGATAAATAGTCTAACTCATTATACCAGCGTGCTTTCTTGATAAGGGGAATTTGCCTCTATTTATGTGTCTTTCAAGTCAATGCTTTCAAATGAAAGTGCAAAAGCCAGAGCCGTGGAGATGATAATAGCTTTGAAGAACTTGGATTTTGTAACGTGCACATTCTAAAGAGTACTGACTGTGTTTCTGTCCAGAGACACTGGACTCATCATGAACGTTTTACAGGTGTCTAACTCAATCAGCCAGAGTCACGTCCCCATCACTTAATGAAAGTCGTGACCTGCTGCCCTGGGATGACTTACCTGTACTGTATTCTTTCTAATTGAGAAGAGATGTGTTTTCCCTGAAAATCTTAGAAACGGGGGCAAAGATTGTAAAAACTCCAGTGTCTTCATCCATGCAGGCTCCTATAACAAAATACCTAGACTCAGAGGCTTCCAAACAACAGGCATTTATTTCTCTCAGTTCTGGAAACTGGGGCGTTTAAGATCAAGGTGCAAGCAGATGTGCTGTCTGGTGAGGGCTGGCTTCCTGGTTCAGAAATATGCCTTGCTGCCATGCCGTCACTTAGAAGGGGTGAGGTAACTCTGGGGCATCCTTTATAAGGGCACTGGTCGTATTCACAAGAGCAAGAGTCTTCATGACCTAATAATCGTCTTTCAAAGGCCCCACCATTACCTTAGGGGTTAAGTTTTAATGTGTGAATTTGGGGAGGACACATCCTTTTTGGATTGTCACTGGGTTTGTCATGCCAAGAAACCAAAGATATGCCCACCTGAGGCTCAAGCCAAGTGGTAGCTCGTTGGATAGATATCATTGGATGGCTGGATGAATGACCTCTGAGATCATTTAAGAATATTATTCTAGCCAAGTCCATAGATAGGTTAATATCCTGTGTACTGGATATCCTGTTGGTAACTTTGTTACTAACGTTTATTTTCTACGGAATTGATTTCTAGGCCCTCCTTGCATCTCATGGGTCGCTCAGTCACACTGAAATGCTCTTGGGTGTTTCTAAAGGCTCAGCCACAATGGACTGGTTCTACACCTAGCCAGGTCCTGCCAGGGAGCATAGAAGTGTGATTTCTTTCCCCTCTCCCCTGGGGACTCATGATAGCAACAGATAAGAGGAAGGTTCTTTGCCACTGGTGCTCAGGATGACCTGAAAGCACATATGCATGTGGTCAGTCAGCTATCTTCCCCGTCACATGCCTTCACCACCAAGCCAAGAAAGGGCTACCCACCCACCCACTTACACTGTCACTTAGCACATGCTGGGCACCACACATGGTGCTAGGGTTGAGGTCATGATGATAAACAAGACACAAATAGTCTTTGGCCTCAGGACAGAAGACAAGCATTGAAGAAATACCAGTTGCAAGAGTAAGAGGTATTACAGAGGAGACTGTGTTATCAGCTATGTGGACCCATCTATCTGAAATTGGTCAGTGTTTCCAAACTTCTTTCTACTCTCCCATCCCAGAAAATGTTACACTCTGGAAATGTTCTAGAAAATGTATAGAAGACCATTCTAAGGGACTGTTCTGAGGAAACCAAGGCCAGGGAGATTGGATCACTTTGAAACAACTGTAATTATATGAAGGTACCTTTCCAATTAAAAGGTGCTTGTATTAGTCAGGGTTCTCTAGAGGGACAGAACTAATAGGAGATATAGATATATGTAGATATATGTTTATTAAGTATTAACTCACATGATAACAACATCCCACAATAGGTCATCGGCCAGCTGAGGTGCAAGGAAAGCCAGTGTGGGTCCCAAACTGAAGAACTAGGAGTCCAATGTTCGAGGGCAGGAACGGTCCAGCACGGGAGAAAGATGTAGGTTGGAAGGCTAGGCCCATCTGGTATTTTCATGTTTTTCTGCCTGCTTTATATTCTAGCTGTGCTGGCAGCTGATTAGACGGTGCCTTCCCAGATTGAGGCTGGGTCTAATTTTCCCAGCCCACTTGACTCAAATGTTAATCTCCTGTGGCAACACCCTCACCAACACACCCAGGATCACTACTTTACATCCTTCAATCAAGTTGACACCCAATATTAACCATCACAGTGCTGAAACATGCTAAGTGGATTATTTCCCTAATGGTCCATCCAGGGTGTCCAACCATGCTAACCTGGTGGATTTCACAAAATGACTAGAGAATGGTAAAGGTGCTCATGGTTTCAGCCTGTTTGTGAAGCATACGGGGAATTATTTTCTCAGTTGATGTTTTCCCCCCCAATACATGTACCCCACCAACTTAAGATGCTTCCTGATCTCAGCAAAACCAACATGTCTTTAAATGTAGGCTTTATGACCACATTTGCATTCTGTCCTTCGAATGACAAGGTTAGCTCCAGTTATTAAAAAACACTGTTAAATTCCTAAACTTATCTTGGCACCACAGTTGCAGTTATTTTTCAGACTTTAGGCAGGGACAAAAAAAAGGCACTATTAGTAATTTTCTAAAGAAGAGCTCTGATGGACAGCAGCAAATGACTCTGGGGTCTGTTAATTACAGGGGAGTGATAAGAATCTGTTTTTTTTTTTTTTGTCTTTTTCTCTTCATCTCTTTGCACGTAGGACAGTCAGCCCTGAACTCAAGTCTTACGCTTTGGGAGTTCTTTTTCTCCTCCTTCGTTTGTTGGGTACGTATTATCTCTTTATTTCCTCAATAATGAATTGGATGCTTATTACTAGGTGAGTAAATATCAGTGAAATTATCCCATTTCCTAGGTCTGTCTCTTTTTTCTTTGAAGTTTAATTATTAGTAAATAAGAAATGTTAAGTCTCAAAATTTGAGTCAGAGATAAACTCAGGCACTGCGTGTATATCACAAAGTTCTCATTTATACCAACTCTTATCTTCATGCCACCCTGAATTCTCATTGGCATAAGGAGGAAAAGTGATGGCACCAAAGGGGAAAAAAATCTGGTGGTGTAATTTGGCATCTTCGTTAAGCAAGCCATGAGCAGCTTGTGAAATGCTTCATTTATGGGGCCGCCAGCTGGGAAAGAGAGGCGTTCTCACAATGCCTTGAAAATGGAAACTTCGCATCCTTTAAATTTTTCCAAACTGAGTTTGTTTACCTTGAATTTCTGGGATGGGGCAAATGTGACCTTCATGCTATAGGGCCCGCGTTTCAAGATTTGGTATGGGAAGAAGGAATAAAGTTTAATCCTCTCATTTTTTTTTTTTTTTGAGACGGAGTCTCGCTCTGTTGCCCAGGCTGGAGTGCAGTGGCTGGATCTCAGCTCACTGCAAGCTCCGCCTCCCGGGTTCATGCCATTCTCCTGCCTCAGCCTTCCAAGTAGCTGGGACTACAGGCGCCCGCCACCTCACTCGGCTAGTTTTTTGTATTTTTTTTTTTTTTTTTAGTAGAGACGGGGTTTCACCATGTTAGCCAGGATGGTCTCGATCTCCTGACCTCGTGATCCACCCGTCTCGGCCTCCCAAAGTGCTGGGATTACAGGCTTGAGCCACCGTGCCCGGCCTAACCCTCTCATTTTTAAGATAGGCAAAAGGAAGATGAGATAGTCCATGGTTCACCCAAGGTCCTTCCTGTGCACTGGCTGGGCTAAAGCTGGGCCTGGCTCCCAGCTATGCCTGCTTTTCTCTTGCCATACCATACTGTTGCTTTATGAGCATTCTTTTGTTAAGGCCAAAATCAAGATAACTTTTTTCCTTGAATAATAGGACAGTCACTTTCCCCAGTGGGCTTTAAATGGCATCTGAATGTAGAAAGGAAAACAACCATGACCTGTATTTCTAGAGTAGAAATAAAATTCCTCATTCCAAGTATATAATTGTGAATAAGCACAAATACCTAGCTATAGAAATGTTTGTAAAAGTGGAAAATTGGCAGCAACCCAAAAGCCCAATAGTAGGCAATTAGTTAAATCAGTTATGGTCTATAATCTCAGTAGGATTTATGTTCCCGTTTAAAATTCTGGAAAGAAAAATATAGACTTAGAAAGGGCATGTGATATGTGGAAGGGAAAAAAAAGAGGTCTGTAATGTAATAAAATAGGAAAATATTGCAAAAGATATTAAAAATGTATCAGCTATTATCTTTGAGTAATAAGGTTATATTTTCTAAATTTGTTTTAAAGTTTTGAACAAAATGTCTGTTACTTTATAAGATTAATTTTTATATATCGATATATGAAAGCAAAATATTAACCTTTAGATCCATTAAGGTCCTCCCTGGGGAATGGCAAATACATAGCATATGTCTCTCCTCACCTCCCTTCTCTGTCTATAGCAAAAACCAATCTGTGATCATTCCCTCTGTGCCTGGTAGAAGACCTCAGAATACTCTCAACCACTAACAATCCATGTTTCTTGGTATATACATGCGAACTCAAATGGCATTGTCTTATGTCTGAGTCATGGAAAATAGAAGTGCTCTAGGTGGGAAGATGACTCAATTAAAACAAGTTCAGCGCTAATTCAAAGTAAAGCATTTGGGCCTTCCTGGGAAGCTATAGTAGCATGCAGAAATACCAAGGCAGAGTTATGATCGTGCTGATTTTTTCCTATCAGTGGGAGGGTGCAATCTGCATACATCATTACACCCCTACTCTCAAGGCAGCGTGGGGTGGATCGATAGGTGGATGTGTAATATAAACTGGCACATTGGGACCCTTATTTCTGCAAATGGTAAAGCCATTCCACATATGCATTTTTGTTTAAGAAGCTAATGTTTATTGACAACCTATTGTGAAAACCTATTGTGTTCTAAGCCATGAACCATCACCAGGTAAGTGACCTCAGCTCTGCCCTTATGAGTCCTCTGGGGCTGGCCAGGGAAGCTAAGAGCCCAGCCTTCTAATCTGTGGAGTTGCTATGGAGATCTCTGCACCTCTAGACAGATACTAAGGACTCAACACAACTGGCAAAACATTTTTTTGATAGCACAAGATGAAAAACAATTTGCAAGCTATTTCTGAAAAGTTAATGAAAATTACAGGACAGTTGAAAGCGAAAGTGAACATTATGAAGCATATGATACTGTTAAAATCATCATACACTGCTGTAAAGCAGTTTCACTATCTGTACGTCTGCCCCAGGAATAATCAACCAGGTATTACCTAGAGTAGTGTTTTTCAACTTCTGCAACTGTAATCTAGAGCAAGAGATGACAAGTTTTGCATTATGGCCCAGTACACACATGCCTATGCCTAGATACAGCTGAAACCAAAAAAATCATGAAAAAATACTCACTCTAATAGGTATGACACATTCTGACATTTTCTGTGCTAGTCTATCACATGCTTTTAAAAAAGTTGGTCATGACCCACTCTATTGATTTTATTGCCCATTATGAGTCTTAAATTAAAGACTGGAAAACCGTGCTCTAGAAGACTATGACACAGCTTCATCTTTTAATTAAAAGCAGCTCATCAAAGAAGTCTTAGCATTTGGCCTAATTCCCTTTCTTGCAGGACCCAGTAAGATTAACCACCATTATTGTTAATGAAAGGCCAGCAAAGACATCAGATCCTGTGACATTCTCAACTTCTGTGCTGGCCTAGCAAGGGTAATGAGGATACAATGGGGACATCACAGGTTAGTGTGACAAGATTCAAGTTGGCACAGGTGTAACAGGAATATGTAGAAGGGACTCCTAATCTTGCCTCGGGATGGGAGCAGTGGGTTTGGACAGATGTGATGTCTACGCTCAGCCCTGGGGAAGGAGTAAGAGTCATACAGATGAGCAGGGAGAAGGACTTAAGGGGTCAAAGTCTGGGGATGAACAAAGGTCCTAGCATGTTTGGGGGCTGCAGAAGGCCCAGACTGGGGGGAAAAGGGGGACAGCAGAAGATGGAGCTGGAGAGGGTAGTGGATGAGGGACTTGGTCAGGAAGGGCTTCTGCCCTGTTGCTGCATTTAACCTTTATCTCGGGAGGCTGAGGCAGAAGAATCCCTTGAACCCAGGAGGCAAATGAAAGTTGTTGATGGGCTTTAACCAGAGAGTAACAGGATCCATTGTGTATTTTAGAAAGGGCTTGTCTGCCATGTGGAGAATGAGAACATGGCTGAAGAAGTTGCTGCTGTAATGAAGTGAATGACGGAGGCTCGTGCTGAGATGGTGCTCGCAGGATGGGGAGAGGGTAGGGTTGAGAAATAAAAGGAGGAAACTGCATTATTCTCTGAGTGGAAGCATAAGGACTGGAAGGGCCACCCACAGTGCCCACTCCTAAGAACGACTTGGGTCATGTGGTGAACAGAGGAATTATTTATGAGACAGGGAGAAAGGATGTGGAGCAAGTTGGGAGTGGTGTAGACCAGCGCTGTCCAATGGAACGTTCTGTGATGATGGAAATGTTCTCTGTCTGTACCACAGGTGCTGTTGCACACTTGAAATGTGGCTTCTATAGCCTACTTATTTTTATTCGTTGTCACATAAGTAGCCAGAGGCGGCCAGTGTCTGCCATACTGGACAATGAGGGGGCCATCTTTGAGTGAGGAAGTGGGATAGGGGCACGGGAAGACCCTCTTTCCAGACACTTGGGTGTACGTGAATAGGGCAGGAGCTAGAAATGAATGTGAGATTGGTCTCCCTTGTTGCTTTACATGCCAACGGCAAGGAGTTGGTAGAAAGGGCCAGGGCAGGGCCTGCAGAGGCACTGGTCAGTGGGGCACTGGGAGTGGCCCCAGCACCCTGGAATAGAAGCAGAAGCATGGCAGGAGAGTGGAGCAAAGAAGCTGAGGATGATGATCAAAGTAGGGCTGAGATGGGAGAAAGGAGAGAGGACAAAGATACAGGAATTGTAAAAACTAGTTGTAATAAATAATGGCAAAAGAGAACTGGAGGCTGTGGCCAAAGCCTCATTGTCTGACTTCGAGATTATGGAAGTGGAGCAGTTCTGACCAATGACAAAGCCCAGGGTGTTGCTGGCCAGAGAGGAACAGGGGTCAACAGCCTGCAAGTTGCGAGTGAGTTAATGAAAGGCTCACATGGACAAGTTTATGTTGAGTAGGAGAGGAAGACACTGAGCTGGAGAAGGGTCAGTGAATTCAGAGTAAACTGAACGATCTACTCATAGCAGAATTCCTGGTATAATTGAGTCCATCCTCCTTTATTCTTCTGCAGTTGTCTTGGCTGCTCCTTTTCTCTCCAGGCTGTGGGCAAACTCTCTGCTCCTGAGGTGGTCTAGAATCTTGTTCCTGGGGCCTACTGCTTGCCAGGGTGTTACACCAAATTAAATTAGTGGAAACAAACATGCATGGAGACTCTTCCACATCCAAGGTGCTGTCTAAGGGCTGCTTGGGGTGTACAGATAAGTAGGTACTAATATCCTGCCTCTGGTGGCTCCAGTAGGAGAACGAAGCAAGTGTGGGGAAGGTGTGGCGTTAAAAGAGTTATAGAGGGCCTTGATTTTCAAGGGGAGAAATTATACTTGGCTGAGTAGTCGCCAGTGTGGAGCAAATGGGGGCTTCAGATGGGAGAGTGAATATACATTCAGAATTCTGTTTTAGGTAGAGCAGCTGGTGAGCAGGGCATGAGGTTTAGCAGGATGCAGGATAACCCACCAAAAGCACTGAAGTGAGAAGCTGACCTCCAGCGAAGCGGTGGGGTTGAAAGGCAAAGACAGAGCCACATAGTGAGACAGCATCTATTGAGGCACCCCAACCCAACTGACCTAAGTAAAAGCAAAAGAGAAGCAACAAAGCTCAAGATGAGGCTGAGGTTTGGAGCCCCTGGGACTGGGGCTATGGAGAAGCCTTTAATAGAATAAGAGATACAATAGATCAAGTGTCTCAGAGTATCGTTAGGGATAGGCTTAGCTTCCACAATACCACCACAAACTCTCCACACACTAACCCCGCCTCTTAATTTTCCAGTGTGCCTGCCTGGCCAAAAGCATGGGGAAGGCCCTCGGGGTACATTTCTGTAGGCAGGGGTCATTCCTGAGCAGACCGTCCTTGGTCTGGGGTGATCTGTGAATTACTCTAGAAAAGTACATCCTAGACACTCCTGATGTGGCTTGTCAGACATTTGTTGAGTTCCTGCTGTGAGCATCATCTTGCATATGATGAAGTTTACAGGCAAGTGGAGAAAGGAATGTGTTAAATGCTGCTTTGGAAGAAGTAAGCACAGCATGCCCAGGGGCCCCAGGTGAGAGATGAGAGGGAGTGAGATACGGCGGTGTGATGCATGGAAGATCCCTTTCACTTGCCAATGCTTTTAATTGTTCATTTGGTGAACATATGTTAGGTGCCAGCCATGTGCCCTGGCTGTGTCAGTAGTGTACTTCACCTCCTGATGTACCTGCACCCCCCATGATCTGCCTCCCTTACCTGTGCTGAGGTGACCTCCAGTGTTCACCATGGGCCCTCTACAGTCAGTCACACCTGCTCTTGAGCCTAGCTCTGCCTTTCCTGACCATGTGGCAGATTATTTAAGCTCTCTAGGCCTTAGCAACTTTAACAAGGGGTCCAGGAATGAAAGGAGAACATAGTAGCTCCTCCAGACTCTCCAGTTTAAGAAAAGTAAAAGTCAGGTGTCACTGGAAAACAGCCCAGATTCTTTCTTGACATTGCTGAAGCGGAGAACTCATTAATCCTTCCAGGAGAATACACTTTTCAGCATCTCCCTTTCTAGCTGGTGCTGGACATAACAGTAATTCCACCAGGTTGAATAGAGATTCCATGGTGAATTCAAGTCTTGGCAGGTAAGCCGGAAAGAAACAGATATCTTTTTAAATGTAAATGACCATAATTTCCAGCTTCCATTTTGTCCCATAAAGGAATTTGAACTTATTTTTCTTACAAAAGCCTTTCAGTTCACCTTTTAAGTTTAGACTAAGGAATATAAATAGGCCTAGCCTTTTCAACTAAGAGAGTAAGTTAAATAGCCAAGATATAAGGCCCTGAGGTTTAATCTCTGTTAATAGATTTCAGAAAAACAGAGACTGTTCTTAAACAGTGCAGCAATTTATGCATTGAAATATATACAGCTTCAATTTAAGCCAGAGTGTAATAGATTTAGTCCTTTTAATAGTCCCTGTAGTAGCGGGGAACAGCATTGAGCCTGCACATACCCTCCTCAGCACGCGGTGGGTTCCCTATTAACACCTGCTTCATCCACAAGTTCCTGCCTAGAGGATTTAGGGAGAAGAGAAGATTATAAAAAGAGAGAGAACTGCTCTTGCAGGCTTTAGGGAAGAGAGCATTTCTTCAGAAGACACAGTTACTAAAGATACACCACCATCATCAAGCTCCCTTGTAGCTAAGGACTCCACAGAGTGAAGGTGCTCAAAACCAAAGGGACACTGAAGTACACCTGGCCCCCCTTGGCCTCCCTTCTGGATGCACCTGATTATCCTCCAAAACTGACTTATGATGTGGAGATTTTTTTATTTTATTTTATTTTATTTTGAGACGGAGTCTCAGTCTGTCACCCAGGCTGGAGTGCGGTGGTGTGATCTTGGCTCACTGCAACCTCCACCTCCCAGGTTCTCCTGCCTCAGCCTCCAGAGCAGATGTGGAGAATTCTTGCCAGTGGAGGTTATTCACTGAATCACAGCTTGAAAGGTTTTCTGCAACTCTTTCTCTAGAGGTGGTGAACTTAAGAGAGGACGGATTTTCATTTACCCAAAAGAGTTCAGGACAAAAGCCAAGCAGCAGCAAGGGAAGCAGATTTGTGGAGCGCCCACCCTGTGAGAGCTTTCTCAAATGGCGTCCCACTGATTCTTACAAAAGCTCTGCCTGAAGGTATGATTGTGCCCATTGTATAAACAGCGAAACTGAGATTCACTAAAGTTGTGTGAATCACACAGTTCCCAAGTGGCGGAATTAGAATTCAAAATCAGCTGTCCCTGGTTCATAAATTTGCATTTCCTCGCCGTCGCCAAAACTCCAGATGTGAACTCCCTGTCTGACCAAAGCCTACAACGATGACAACTCCGTGTCTCTTCCTGCTGACCGGCACAGTATCTGCCATTACTGCCTCAGGTGTCCAGCGAAATATGGAGTTTGTTTACAAAATAAGTCTCCCAGGCTTCTCTAGGTATTAGCAACCCCAGAGAAGGAAGGGCTGCCTGCTTTGCAAGGACCAAACCCCCGTGTGTTTCACCCTCTGCATACTTCAAAACCAGGCTTCTACAAGCCAGTTACTCCAGGAGCTTAGCAAAAGGATAAATAAAATGTTCTCTGTATCCCTGGAAATCCCCAATAAGAGCTCTAAAGTCTTCTCAAATCAACAAACTCTGAATTAGAAGGAAGGAGATTACTGCGTTTGGAGTTTTGAAATATCAAACCTGGAACAAATAATCTCTCTCACTCTCAGTTTATTTGTATGTGAAATAAGGTGGGGCGGGGGAGTGGTTATGGAGGGGATGCATAATGGCTTAGAGCACTCTATACAGTCCTGGGTGGGGGGAATTAATGATACTACTTATCATGACAGTTGCCACACTCACACCGTAGCAGTCTCCCATTTGTCTACGGGGAACCAACTCCTTGCAGGGACTGCCTGAGTTTTTGTTTGATCCAACTGAGTGGCAGACATATAAGGATGCAGGGCTGGGCATGAAAATGAGTCACCAAGGTGGGACTCCCTTCTGTGACTCATCAGGTGAGTTCCAGAATGGCAGTGGCCTCTAACAAAAAAAGATGCAATCAGTTCGTCTCTGGTATGTTCCGCACACCTGCAATTTAGGGCCTGATAGCTAGAGATCCCCTTTGGGAAAGAATTTTAAGTGAATATAAAGGAAAAGATGAATTTGATGGAAAAGAAAGCCAATATTTTCACTATTCAGAAGTATAAAAGGAATGTCATAAAGGTTATACTTAAGGTATTTAACCTAGAGTTCATTCTAAAATACCACCCCAAATCCCCTGTCTAACATGAATAAGGTGGCAAAAGTTCTGGTTACATGGAAAGATCAGACGCTTGCAAAACACTCACACACACACCTCATTTGTGTAGTGTTTACTTAGCCCTTACCAAGCAGGTGGTATTAGCTCCATTTTAAAGAAGAAACAGACATTGAAAGATCAAGTGACTTTCTCCAGGGCTTTTGGCACCTTGAAAGTTCTTTCATCTCAGTTGGGCGCAGTGATTGGGCGCGGTGACTCACGCCTGTAATCCCAGCACTTTGGGAGGCCAAGGCGGGCGGATCACAAGGTCAAGAGATGGAGACCATCCTGGCCAACACAGTGAAACCCCATCTCTACTAAAAATACAAAAATTAGCTGGGCGTGGTGGCAGGCACCTGTAGTCCCAGCTACTCGGGAGGCTGAGGCAGGAGAATCACTTGAACACGGCAGGCGGAGGTTGCAGTGAGCCAAGATCGTGCCACTGCACTCCAGCCTGGCCACAGAGCGAGACTCCGTCTCAAAAAGAAAAAAAAAAAAGTTATATTTCATCTCTACCATGAATGCTCTCTAAAATACTGAGCAGAGCATAGCATGAAAAACTTTGGTAGGTGTCTTGTTTTTCTAAGACCACCAGAGCGAGCAAAAGAACCAGCAAG